>NC_082595.1:104122458-104431520 GCF_030936135.1 Gavia stellata | reverse complement strand
AAAGTAATTTATACTTATGTATGTAGCTAAGCAGACAAACATATGATACCTATACCCTTCCACATACAGAGACAAGTTGGTTTGTATTTTAATGTAACCCAATAAAGGCATTTGAGAGACTAATTTTTGGCTGACAGTTTGTTTGTTTCAGTTCATTGTGTTTTCAAAAAGCTAAAATCCTAATCCCAAACAAGACCTGGCCTTGAAGCACAGCAACCATAATATGCTAGTACAGCATATAATGCCTGTGTCACTGTTTGGCTGCCATAGCAAGAAAGATGTTTTTACAATTAAGTTCGTTAAATTACTCTTCCCTGGTAGTTCAGATTTTGTGATACTAGACTCTACACCTGAACTGTTCAGTCCAAACCCTTCCTTTTCTTTGTGTCTGCAAAAACCAATTTTGATGCTAAATTTGCTTTTGATATGGTCCAATAACAATGCAAAATGGATGAAGTCTAATAAAACAACACAAAGTTAAAGGCAAGTCTGAATTCTTGGCTTCACTATCATTTTACCTGGATTTGATAAACGACATTGCCTGCATGGTAGACAGTATGAATTGTCATATTTTTCTAAGATCTTGTCTAGTGGAAAAGTTAATGTGGTTTTTTTCTCCCTCTGAATTTCTCACTGTGGTAATTGCTATGTATTTTTTAATTTAATTTAATTTTATTCTTCTAGATGAGAACCTTTAAGTTGTTCTGTCAGGATGTCCTTTGATGCCAGGTGCATGTCAAATTTGTGGACACACACTTGGGCTAGATACTCTATTCATACTTTGCACATTAACAAATGAATCATCTAGAAACCATATTATCAAATTTTCTTTGACAGCCCCAAATTCATTTACTTGACATTAGCTTTTTTTTTTTTCCTAAAAAGCTTGCATGAATTTTTCCTTTATTCTACCCATTTGCAATGAAAGAAGGATGTAAAGAATTTGAACTTGCTGACTTTTCATTATTTTTTTTTTCTGTCTCTAACTCCTTGCTAGAGATTTTGCAAAAAGTATTTGAGCTCTGTATCAACATTTGGATTCTGGGATCTTTTTAGTTTTGGATACTCCTAGAGATTAAATATACAGGTTTAAAGATATGAATAGAATTATGCTGTGTAGTAAGATTGTTCTTCTCTTTTTTTACAATTTTGTATGTTTTTCTAAATAAAGTTTCAACAGAGAAATGAATTTAACTTTGTTTTGGTTTTGAGGAAACCATGTTGACTCTCCTTGTAAAGAAAATGGGGAAGATGAGCTAAAAGAATTGTTGGGTCACAGAAGGTGAAGGAATGTACAGGTTTTGGCTGGGATAATAATTTTCTTCATAGTAGCTCTTATGGTGGTGTGTTTTGGACTTGTGACCAAAACAGTGTTAACAATACACCGATGTTTTAGTTATTGCTGAACACAGCATCAAGGTCTTTTCTGTTTCTCATGCTGTCCTCCCAGAGAGTAGGCTGGGGGCGCACAAGAAGCTGGGAGGGGACACAGCCTGGACAACTGACCCCAAATGGTCAAAGGGATATTCCATACCATATGTTGTCATGCTCATCAATAGAAGCTGGGTGAAGAAGGACAAAGAGGGGATGACATTCGGAGTTGCGGAGTAGTAAATGTTATGTGTGACGGAGCCCTGCTTTCCTGGAGATGGCTGAACACTTGCCTGCCATTGGGAAGTAGTGAATGAACTCCTTATTTTGCTTTGCTTGCACGCACACCTTTCGTTTACCACTTCCCATGGGCAGGCAGGTGTTCAGCCATCTCCAGGAAAGCAGGGAGGGCTCCATCATGTGTAACGGTTACTTGGGAAGACAAACGCCATCACTCCAAATGTCCCACCCTTCCTTCTTCCTCCACCAGCTTTATATACTGAGCATGACATCATATGGTTTGGAATATCCCTTTGGTCAGTTGGGGTCAGCTGTCCCGGCTGTGTCCCCTCCCGACTTTTTGTGCACCCCCAGCCTACTCATTCACGGGGCAGTATGAGGAGCAGGAAAGGCCTTGACTCTGTGTAAGCCCTGCTCAGCAATAGCTAAAACATCTCTGTATTATCAACACTGTTTCCAGCACAAACCCAAAACATAGCCGCACACCAGCTACAATGAAGAAAATTAACTCTATCCCAGCCAAAACCAGCACAGTCACACATAAGGCTGAAAGCAATCATTTCAGGATTTTTTTTAATTCTTCTTTAATGGTTTGTGACCTACTTCCTCAAACTTGCTGGCAGCACTTCAGCTTGAGGACTTGGACAATGCCCTTCATCTCTCCTGTTCTCTCCCTGTGGGTTTGACAGTTCTCCAGGTTTATTGTCTTTTGTTCTCAAGGTTTTTAATCTGACTTGGGGTGCTTTGTAGCATATGTTTTATAGAAGACGTGAATGGATATTCATTCATGGATATAGATTTTGCTTCCTGTAATGACAACAACAGTAGAAGAAATGGACCACTGAAGTAGTCAGTGTGGTCCCTATATTCCTCTGGAAAGGCAACTAATTGCTGAGGTCACATAAAAAGTGTAGAAATATAAATGAGGTCAGTGATTAAGAAGAGGGCTGGTAAGGAGTGAAACCAAGCAGTGAGCCTAGAACCATTTATTGCATATAACCTTATACTTTAAGACTCCATTCCCACCAATGCCCGGCAGAAGTACAAATAGCTAAGAGTAAATGTAACCTGCTGAGGGAAAACTGAGTTTGAGATATATGAGTGTCCCTTGGTAGCTGCAATTATATCTACACAATACTTCATCTGTGGGTAAAGCCACCTGACACCATTGTTTCTCCAGGGTATAAATTCCTTAATTGCACACATGACTAGAAGTGTGAATTAACCTACATAAGCGTGAGATAGTTGGAGAGCGTAACAGGAAAGCTCGCACACATCACACATTTTTTGCTGAGAAACGGGATCCTTCCTTCAACAAACCAAGCTGCCATACTCCTTTCATGTGGGACTGCTCTTCTGAGTATGTTGAAGAAAATTTGCCTTGTGCTTAGTTGCTGGTTTTTCTATGGGTTTCTTTTCCTCCAAGATCTCTGCCAAGAAATACTGTCTGCATTTCTTCTCGTGAAAGCTACTTCCCCTCCACATGTTTAACATAAACTTTAGTATTATAAAGAAATTAATTATTATTCTAATCAGTTTGCTGCTGTCTATCTGATCCCTTCAGAGTCATATATACTTCTAAGATAGCCTCTTTTTCTCTACTATAAGCCAATCTTCCTTCATAACTTATGCACTCAGACCCTTAATCATTTTGCATGGCCTTTGCTGCGCCTTTTCATTATCAGCAATGTCCTTCCTATAATAAGTAGAGTTGATTCAGCTGATACTCATTAGATATGCTGTCTCCTCCAAATACCAAATGTTCCTGCAATATTCAGAGGAATTTCAGTGAACGTGGTGTGGGGAGGTGAAAGTGAGGTAGACAGCTATCTAATCTTCCAAACTTAAGTGTCACTTGGTTTGCACTGACTTTGAATATTAATTTACATAGTTGTGAATCAGCTGTCATGCTTGGTTGTATACTGTGCTGGCTCCATGTGTGATCACGTCCCTTTCTAACTCTTTCCCCTCACCATAATCTTACAGAGGGGAGAAAATTCTGCATTTGCTTTAGATACAGTGATGTGAGCTGATGAGGCCCCTTTAGCCCTTCCAAACAGAACCCAGTTCACTGTGTTAGGAGACGGACGGGGCACTGATACCAGCTTCTGCAGATGCTGACTTGTTCCTCTGCTCATGGGTTTGATCTATAACTAAATGACATCTCGATTTGGCCCTGAATTTCTTTAGCAGTAAGATCAACACTAACAATATGAGGTCAAATTCTGGCCCCTGTAATTCTGATGACTTTAAAAGGGCTGTGCGACAGGTAAATTAGTAGGGAATTTGGCTTAAGGAGACCAGAAGTGCACAGTATTCCTAATGTAGTCTCATTACTGCCCTATTTAACAGCAAAAGACACTGATTATATATACAATGTAAATCCCAAGGCCTTTTCTGCTTCTGCCAAACACTGTAGAGAGGGATTTACTGCATTATCCATTATCACGTCCAAGTCTATTCTTGGTTTGTATTATGCTTCATTTTAGGCTATAGTCTCTGTGGATAGTTTTGATCCTCCCTTCTCTCATTACTTTATACTTCTCTATGCTGAACTGCATAAGCCAATTATCAGACCATAAACCTCATCTATCCAAAACATTTTGAATGTGTATGCTCTGTGCCTTTGTGGCTGCTGCCCTCCTCTTATTTTGTGCCATTATCAAACAAAGGCATATTTTAAATATTGTCATACATGCCCCCCCAGCCCCTTTCAAAGTCATTCTTAATTAGATAATGATTAATTAGATGTTTGTAAAGTACTTTGAAAAAACAAAGTGCTATAGAAGTGTAAAATATTATTATTAATATGCATCATTGTCAGTGTTATTAATACTGAGCTTTGCTGCAGCAACCCTGTCATTACTGTTCGTCATCCTCAATTGTCCGCTCTTTTCCAGCACAAACCATTTCCTCTTTACAAACCAGCTTTTAATCCAATTCAGCGCATTTACCCTTTGTAATGTGCTCTCTGACTTAGTAAAGAAATCTCTCTGTAGTGTCATGTGGAAGCAGGAGCAGTTGTGAAATGCAGACAGATTATATGACCATCCTTTTCCACTGCATTAACAATCCAGCAATGTGTTCAAAGAATTCAAGCCAAATTGGCATACATGCTTTTCTTTTTAAGAATCCATGTAGTATCACCCTTACCGGGGGGTCACACTATATTGTGAGTACCCCTGTTGTGCAAAAAAAAATGCAGAGAACAAGACTGCTGACCTCGTCAGATGAAGCTCGGCAGGAATGCAGAAGATTGTCTTGGTTAGTTTCAGACAGTGAATTAAAAGAGGGAAAAGAGCTAAGGCACATTTGAAAGGGACAAGGCACTTTTCTATGGTAATGCCCTGTTCCACTCTAAGACATCACCTAGCTCAAAGTTTACAGAGGTGCTGAATTTTAAAAAAAATTCCGCTAAAAGGCAGTAAAACAGTCATAAGCCTAAAGCTATCTAAACTGTAAGTAGCCTTTTCCGCTGAAAATTATGCCTTCAGTTAACACAACTGATGCAAATACACTCACTTGGCACTCTCTGCTCATCTACATCTGTTAGAACAGTGTGAGATCTGCTTGCCTGTTGGTCAGAGCCTTGCTCCAACGTACAGGTTCCAGGCAATTATAAGTTTACATGGGCAGACTTGAAAACACTGTGGAAAAATTCGCTTTTCTTCAGGAAGTCCCTTCGTTGTGCCAGCTGAACAACATTGGCAACATATGCCAGCTACAGTCAATTACACTAGCTTATACTAATATGACATGCAGAAGTAAAGGCAGGCAAAGAGTCCATGGCTCTTACTGGCTGCCAAAAAGAAAAGCTGTATTGCCCTAGGTGCTGCAAAGCCCATAAAGACCACATTGGGGTATAAGCATTAGAGCCAGATGGAAGGAAGAAATATGGAAATGGTTAATAAAAGAAATTGAAATTTGGAACTTGTCCCAAGAAATAGCCGACAGCCTACCAGCCCAAAGATCTGTGGTAGTCAGAAGCGGTCCTATAGCACAGGGGAGTAGAAAACAAGATCTATAGTCAATAGCCTTTATGTTTAGGAAAATACCCTGAATGGCACTGTGCATAGTGCAGTTATAGCTTTGCGTAGCAGATTAGCCATCTGACTCCTAGTCAAAGCCGAGACAAAAATCAATAGGAAACCCCCCCTATAGCTACATGATCCAAAGCCAATAATGCTGGGTACATTTTCTGGAATGAAAGTTGTTTTCCTTTTATGCTGCTGACCTTCCAAAGGCTAAATATGTAATCAGTGATTCTATTGTTTTCTGTGTTCCTTTTGTTTGTCCTAGTACATGTCAGTCTCTGCAGAACTGAGTCTTTGTTCCCTATATTTAATAGTCTGATTAACACTAGATGGCCTTTTAAAAGACATTTTTAAAGCCACTCTTATGTTTGTGGAAATGGACTATAGATGTTAGAAACAGCCTCCAAATGAACTTGCAGATACCAACATGTGATGACCAATAAAAAGCATCTAATAGAGATGTTCCAGGAGAACGAACACCTGTAGGAAGTAAACGTAGAGCGTAGGATACAACTCTAAACCATGTAGTCATAGTTTCAACAGTTTCACATTATAACATCTAAGGAGGGAGTCTGGGCTAGGTTGCTGATTTTCATTTGTGTTTTGTTCTCATTACAATTTAAAAAGAAAGTCTCAGTCCTGGACCTTCCTAATATACAGGAAATATTATTTTAAAGACTAAAACGGGTTGTGCAGGGTTTCAAAAAGACACACCTCTCATATTTTAGTGCAGATGAATGGTGATGATGAAGCTAGCTGTGCTTTCAACCAGTAAAGGCTATCTGGTCTTCGCTCTACAAACATGCCTTCCATATTTGTTTAAAAATGTGCCACAGAAGTATAAGACCTTGCTGCTGCTGATTGCAGTAGATTGCATTACTTTCTTCTGGGAGCTCTACAGGAGCAAATATCACAGAAGGAGATGTGCTGAGGTCGGCCGTTGTACCTAGGATAGTCACAGCAGCACAACCTGAGTCTCTGCCTAGGTCTTCCGCTATAAAAAATTTATAAAGAGAAAAAAGGGGGTTTATTGAAAAAGAGTTTCAAGCTGTGAAGATCTTCAATAAAAACTGGTTTTAGCTGGACTTTTCTATGCTACCAAAAGACAGCAGATAAAACATGCACAAGTCCAGGTGTGTGCATCAACTTGAGTGGTACAGCCTAGCCAACCTACAGGGATCTTGCAACCCACTGCTAAGACAGCTGTGTGTGAGGTGTGCCTGGAGCAGCACAAAGGGTCACACACATGCAAATCGATCATGGAGTCTTTATAAATCAGGCTCTGTATTTTTCCAGCTTTATTTCTTTCATTTTATAGGCTGTATTCTGCTCTGTATCTACACAGGTGAAATCTACTACCCCCTTCTGGCCTTTTCTTATGCCCTTTTCATCATTTGCTTAATCAATCATTTCCCAGTTTACCTGAACTTTCTGCCCAGGTGGCCAATGGCATATTTGCAGAGCAGGTGTAGTTTATCTTCTGAAATGAGGCCAAATTCAGGGGTTATGCCAGTTCCAGAGGGAGTAGGAGGAGGGAGCCAGTTAGTATCACACACAGAACTAGATGTCAAGAGGAGGGTGTCTGGTGGGCTGACCCTGGCTGGACACCAGGTGCCCACCAAAGCTGCTCTATCACTCCCCTTCCTCAGTTGGGCAGGGGACAGAAAATATAACAGAAGGCTCATGGGTTGAGATAAGGACAGGGAGATCCCTCACCATTACAGTCATGGGCAAAACAGACTCCACTTGGGGAAATTACTTTAACTTATTACCAATCAAATCAGAGTAGGGTAATGAGAAATAAAACCAAATCTTAAAAACACCTTCCCCCCACCCCTCCCTTCTTCCCGGGCTCAACTTCACTCCTGATTTTCTCTGCCTCCTCCCCGCGAGTGGCACAGGGGGACGGGGAATGGGGGTTGTGGTCAGTTCATCACACGTTGTCTCTGCTGCTCCTTCCTCCTCACACTCCTCCCCTGCTCCAGCGTGGGGTCCCTCCCACGGGAGACAGTTCTCCACAAACTTCTCCAACGTGGGTCCTTCCCACGGGCTGCAGTTCTTCACGAACTGCTCCAGGGTGGGTCCCCCACGGGGTCACAAGTCCTGCCAGCAAACCTGCTCCAGAGTGGGCTCCTCTCTCCATGGGGCCACAGGTCCTGCCAGGAGCCTGCTCCAGCGTGGGTTTCCATGGGGTCACAGCCTCCTTCAGGCATCTCCCTGCTCTGGTGTGGGGTCCTCCATGGGCTGCAGGTGGATATCTGCTCCACCATGGACCTCCATGGGTGCAGGGCACAGCCTGCCTCACCATGGTCTTCACCAGGGGCTGCCGGGGAACCTCTGCTCCGGCGCCTGGAGCACCTCCTCCCCTCCTTCTTCACTGACTTTGGTGTCTGCAGGGTGTTTCTCTCACATATTCTCAATCCTCTCTTCTCCGGCTCCTGTTGCACAGGGGTTTTTTTCCCCCTTCTTAAATACATTATCCCCGAGGCTCTACCACCATCACTGATGGGCTCGGCCTTGGCCAGTGGCAGGTCCATCTTGGAGCCGGCTGGCATTGGCTCTATTGGACACAGGGGAAGCTTCTAGCAGCTTCTCACAGAAGCCACCCCTGTAGCCCCCCCTGCTACAAAAACCTTACCAGGCAAACCCAATACAGGGTGTTTTACCTTCCCCTCAGTTAAAGTTACTCTCTATTTATGCCCTATAGCCACTGGGGCACCATAAAGGGACCAGAGAGAACCCAGGGCCAATTCTTCAGCAGTGTAGATATATCCAATCTGTGCCAATGCACCACAAAGCAGAGGATAGTCCCTGGCCCTATTTTGTTCAGTGCTTTAGATGCAGCCTAGGAATCCATCATGTGAGCTGCTTCTGCTCTGTTAAAACTACAGAGCCTTCAGGCCCCCTTAAAAATTTTGACCTCTATTTATGAGAATACAAGGAAAAGCAAATCAATGGAGTGACAGAGGAGTTCGGAGACACCTCTTGTGCGTCAGTGCGGTCCATCCCTACCAGAATTTTATATCTTTTGGGTAAGATCTTTCCAAGTCTCACTGGCCTCTTGCAGTAAGTGTGGATGGTGAGCATAGCAGCTCCAAGCCAGTATGGGAGGTATATGCCATACAGGAGGCACACTGTATTGTAGCAGCTCTCAGAAGGCATTTCCCTGGTTGTCTTCAAGCTTGAAGAAATGGGCATGAGGCAACTTGAGCTGAGCATGAAAAACATGTTTAGGAGTGTGTTAGAAGGTCCCGACAGCCTGTATTCTGAGATCTCGTTCAAGATGTGAATGGTAAGATCTCGCTGTGTGAGTGTGTACTTCAACCCTGCTTTTTATGATGAAATTGGACAAAGCAGATTTATTGTTTTAAAAAACAAGTTCAGTAAGTGCACTACAGAGTTCCTGTGCATTTGCGTAGCTCTTGCAGATTTTGCTGGCTATGCCTAAACTTGCAGAGACAGGTATATGACAACTTAGGCTGAGTGTGAAAGGTGGTATGTAGGAGAAAGCTTCAAGGTCCTTTGCAAGGTAACTGACAATTTTCTGTTTTCCAATAACAACTAAATAGTCTTATCTTGTTAGTATTATCTTGAAGAAATAATAAATAACATATACTGTTCCTTTTTTCGGCATGTTACTTTTCTCTTAACCCTGCCCTGTGTTGTTCACACACCCCCACCCCAAGTCCGCCACAATATTTTCCATTGAGACCCAAACAAGTAGAAAACATAAAAGTCACTACTGCTTGAAAGTGTCTGAAGTAATATAAGGGCTGTGTTGCAAACCATCAGAGTGATGTTTTCATGGCAGGAAAATAAGTGTTGCATGTCTTAGTCTGTAGCATGAGGTCATGTGGAAACATGTGAGGATGCAAACTCTGCAGGGGACAAGTGGCAAACCCTGAAAGGAAAAGGAGCAAAACTCGGGGCAGTTTTGTTCTAACAGTCTACACAGAAATTCTCTCTTTTGCGTTAGCCTCTGATCGATGCATGTGCGCTATTTGGAAGAGTGCTAGCTGACAAAAATGTGATGAGAGTTAAATGCTCTGGACAATCAAATAGCAGTGCTTAAGCTTAGACCCTGTTTTTCTGTTTTCAATTATTTCTAGTAGCAGTAATAGTATCTATTTTAATATTAGGTATAGCAGTAGAAATTATACTGCTCTTTTGGGATTAATACCTTTGGGATAATTTTTTCAATAATGCCCTTGAATTTACATCAGCATTCTGAAACTTAAAGTCAGAACTTAAAATCCACATTTATCTGCTTAACTAATCAAAGCTTATGTGCCTGGATCTGTACCACTGAGTTTGGACAACTCTTGAGGTCAGTGTAAATTAATTGAACTCAGTATCTTTAAAAACAAGGTGATCCCTTTATTTGAATAAAGTGAATTTAAGAAGTCATGATTAGTTCTTAAATTTTTTTCTGGCTCATATTCAACAGCTACTCTTCAATTATTTTTTTTCAGACATTAAAGAAAACATTCTTTCAGAAATAAGAATACAAGAAAAAAAGAATTAAGCTCTGGGATCACAGCTGGTATTTCTGAGTTAGATAATATAACTGGGTTCATTAGATATGAAGTATGTAGTATAGATATGATACAGTGTCTCTTGAAGGAAAAAGGTTTCCTACTGCTTTCTTGCACTTTTGGGCTAAACTGAGTAAAAGATATTTCCTTTACGACTGACTAAGAGTATGCATATGAATAGCTCTTGTGGCGTAGGCAACGCATAGTAACTTGATTGTCACAGTAATTTGATTGAGTGTCTAAGCTTTTAAATGTCCATAATATGCCAAATATTTTTGCTTAGATGCAATTTTAGTGTCTCTTTGAACAATACAGCATGTTTTCCTCTAGGTTCTCTTTTGAAAGGTATGAAGGCCCTTTCTCTACACTAAATCACAGAGATGTTTGTAAATATATGGATTTAATGACAAAAATCTCACAAAAGATTTTAGTTGTTTGGCTTAGAAGAAAGTATAATAGACTAATTTGCTGACACGTTTGACCCATTCTGATTGTTACCCAAATATTAAAGAAAATATGCAATAATACAAAATTTGTGTATAAGATAATAACTTTGGTAACGATTTCAAGCAAAGCACCCTTTCCCCAATATTTTTCAAAAAAAGAAAAAATAACATTATTGTGACCAATTTAATGGAAAAAAAAGAGTAAATTTAAAATTATTTTCATAAAAAACATTATAGTTCCTAAATTTTTGTTACCCAGTATAATATTGTGAAGGTTTCCTTTGTTGAGCTACCAATGGCTGGGATTTTACATGGTACTGAATAATCTAGTTTACTACTTCTCATTCAATGGCAAAATTGCTTTCATAAACAGGTCTTTTTGTATAGATAAGAAGAACATATACTTTTATAGACAACAAGGATACAATCTGAATGCTCTGAATGGGGTAACACAATTTCAGATAATAGGATTGCCTTCATCTCACTTAACTTCATCCATCCAGAAATTAGATGTCTACTCAGAGGTAATTGTCTAGCGTCTCTCTGTTGCCATTGTATCCAGAGAGGAAGCAGAAGGAACCTGCAGGCAGTTAAAATTTGTTTGGATAAAAGCACTGCTTGAAAATTATTAGTTAAACTGAATAAGAGAGATTAGAGTAATTTCTGAGGTATTCAAATAAAAGGGCGTTTGGTTGTGCTGAAGGAGAATGCAGTGGTCTCAAGAGAAATTGCTGTTGACGTTTCTTGTGGACTGGTTTTCAGATTAATCTTATTTAATATTTTAACTAATGTTGTCTGTGAAAAAATTTAGAGGTTGTTAAAAATGGGATGATGACAAAAAAAAAGTGTTGTAATACAGAAAAAGATAAAAATCTCTCAGAAAGAACTGGCTGACCTTGAAAACATTTGCATAATAGAAATGGTCTGGCTATAAGTGTACAAAGTGAATTAAAGTTATCAGTCTACTGGAACTTGTAGCAAGATTTTTTTGTGAAAAATAGAGGCTCATCAGCAAGAATCAGCAAAGGAAAGGAAGGTCCTGGGAGCACAACGTGTTTTTAGAATGACTGAATGACCATGAATGTGTGATGAATCCATCAGAAAGTTAAATGTATTCATTGTATGGATCAGGAGAAACATTTCCAAGTATTGCAGAGAAGTGTATTGACATTGGAAACTACCATAATGAAGCTCAATCTGGAATTTTATTCAGTTCTATAGTTGATCAAAATAAAGGTTACATCCACTCTCCAATGAAACTAAAACTGAAACCCAAAGTTGCTTAAAAGACAAATAAGTTCTCATGGGGAGCCGATAAATTTAGTCTGGATATTAACAGAAAGATTTTAACCGCCAGAGACATGAAGTTCTGAAGTAGCCTTCCCATAGGAGCAATGAGAATAAAAATGCGAAATAATTTCATAATGGAATTCATTACATTTTTAATGAGATTATATGACATGGTCACCTGAACAGGAAGATGCTTCAGAACTTAAGAGATCTTTTCCACTTCTGTATATTGATGTCCCTAGTTGCTTGTTGTAGGCTGAGTTATGCTTCATTAGAAGAAGTGGCAACATTTTAGATGTCATAGACTACTTTTCCCATGCAGGAAAGATACACTAGAGACTTCTCTCCTGGGTCTGTTTGACAAACAGACTGAGTTCAGCATGGTTAAAAATAGGTGTTTGTCAGATAGGTCATCTGTGACTTCTGTGGGAAGAGGTACTCTAAGGAAAAAAAGTAATCGGGTAGAAACCTTTTGGTTTAGAAAATAAAAAAAACCCAGAGTTGTGAATTACATAGTGGATTAAGTTGAATTTCTCCTCTTTTATACTCAACTTCTATTAATTTTTTTCAGTATAATAGTTTTTGAACTAAATTCAGAAAACCCAGAGTTTGAAAGGGGAGAGATTTTCCTCCACCTACAGCATCCTCTTGGAAAGTGTGTGAGGAAGGTCAAGGAGAGTTAAACCAACTGCTGGAAGATTAGGAATTTCTTCTGATACAAGTCTTGGATTTGCTGTACCATTTTATAGGTTTTATCTATACTATAGATAAAAACTAGTTTTTTGTAATCAAGCATAAAAGATCAGGCCCTTCTTCTCAGGTAACATAATTGTTGCAGGTTTCTGCATGTGAAAAGGAAAAGGAGGAAAACAGTATTTCTTGCAAATATTTTAATCTATTAGAGTTTCAACTAGCCAGAAGTTCCACAAGGCAATTGCATAAATAAACAATTGCCTTTTAAAATAAGGCTTAAGTAATTCAATGGAGCCATGGGAAATCCAGTCCAAGTTTTGTGCTAATGAGGAAGTGTCATAAATATTCACATTTTCTTACTGTTAGCCTTAAAATTTATTACCTACAGGTATGGAGATAGATGAAGAATCTTATACTTAAACCTTCACTGCAGAGTAATGAAGAAGGAAAGAAAGAAAATTAGCTTATCCAGCTACATTTTTAGTGAGCAGCCACTAGCAACAATCGTGCAGGAACATCATTGATCTTGGGTGGACAGACTGGGAAAGTCAGAAATAGAGCACTATAAAAAGTAGAGCAGTGGAAATATACAGTGAATGGCTATGCTGGCAGGATATGCCGTTACTGTGATAGGAACTCTGAGTGTCTATTTATTATTTGTATACGATATCATGAGGACAGAGTTCACAGAAATTAAATTTACCAAGACGAGAAAAGTATTCTATTTCTGCATCTGTACTGCTGAGGCCAGCAACTCAAATAATAATTTTGTCTTGACCCTGTGCAGTCTGCAAATGGTTTATGAATGGGAATTATAGAGACTCCCTGGTTTGCATGAACATTCAGTCCCTTTGTTTGTACACACAAAAAATGGTGATGGACTATCATTATCCAAATTGATAGCAGCTGTGCTTACTAAAAAAATGTTTTCCTCAAATCTGTTGACATGTCAGTAGTAATAAAAAAAATAAAATATGTCATATGGTACACTGAAACTCCTGAATTACTTGTCACAGCCCATTTAAATGTGTACTGCATTCAATCCAAGAAATCTTCTCTAAAATTAATATATTTGCAAGGCCCTTTAGTACAGTTTCTACTATCCTCAGGAGAGATATTTTAAAGATATCCTTAAAATCTAAATATTTAACTTCCTTTCACATTTGCATAAATTAATTGGAAGTTTTCTTTTAGCACTTTTTTTTAAATTCCAAGTTGTCCTCCTTTTTGTTGCTTGAAACTAATATACTGTCATATTAACTGATCAGGGACCAACCCATGAACTCCCTCTTTAGTACCAGGTGACTGGAAATCTATTTATACTATATTTTGCAGTAGGAAACAAACAAGCTTTTCTTGCAGTCAAAACTGACTGGAACCCATGAGAATAAAGCATTGGGTCAGGTCCTAGCTAGTAAGCCTTGCTGAGTAGCTGGGTGTATTAAGTGCTGCTAGCTTGTGTTTGGTGCCAGGCTAATCACAGTCATGGCTTCAATAGCTGTTATCAGCTCATTCTCAGAGGCCACCTGCAAATATCACACCCTAAAAAAAGCACCCAACACTGCTTGTAGGTATCTGCAATGAGGAGTTTGTTTACTACTTGTTAATATGAATTTCTGAGCTTATAATTTTGAAGCTTGCAGTCACAGTCTATTACATTTCATACCTAGCTTACTTTCTCCATGGGCACAGCCTTAGGTTTCTGGTGAGATGCAGTCATGGCCAGAGGCAAAAAGTAAAGGGGGAGAGGGTTTTTTGGGGTCATGTTGCAATCTTAAGGAAAGTGTAATATTCCTGTGAAGTTCAAAACCTGTGCCTTTTCTGAAGAAATAAGTGGCTATTACATAGGGAAAGCTCTGCCCTGTTTGGGTGTCATTTGATGGTATGTCCAATTTGATTGCATGGTGCCTACACACAGCAAGTGCAATTGAGACCTTTTTCCTAATGATGGTACAGACATAGGCAACAGATGCAAGTCCCTGCTCAGGGCAGTTTACAGTCCCAGCTGAACAGACAAGGAGACCTCAGGGAGATGAAATAACTTACTGTTTTTGAGGACCTGAGCCAGATTTAATGCAAGTCTTCTAAACCGCAGTGCAGTGACTTGTCTAGCACATCAACTTACCTTCTGTTCTCAATAAAAAGCAAAAGAAAATGTACAAAATCAAGTGATGTAGATAAGATAGACTCTAAAAAGAGGAGATCAGTGGCAAAAGCCACTGGAAACCTAAGTTCAAAACAGGGAGCACCATGGCAATAGAGAAGGTCACAAGCAGCAACAGAAAAAAAAGGGAAAGATGTTGTAAGATAGCAAATAGCGTGTGTGTTTCCTATTCTGAGAACAAAATACCTGTCTGCTGGCTGTGCTGTCTGAGAGGTTTAAAACCTCAAGTAACAGAAACACCATAAAGCCAATTTCACTGGCTGCATCGTGACAGACTGGTCGAGTCCTCCCTTCACAGGCCTGGAAACTGTGACTCCCTGCTCCCGGAGGAAAATCAGGAGATGAGGTCACTTGTTACCTGATTTCTATGGCAACAGAAGGCACTTCAGCCTCTCATCCGCTCCTGCTGCTTCTCCCCTTTTTCTGGGCACCTGAAACTTCTGGCTGTGGAATTACGTTACAGTTGAGGCTGACATCGCTTCCGATGATGCATGGAAAAATAAGAAGTGGGTCCCTTTAGAAAGAGTGATATGAAAAATTCAGGAGAATGACGTTTTCTTTCACTAAGTAATTGAAAAAAGAAAGGAGGTAGTTTTGAAGGAAGGGAGCTGAAGACAGAGGCTACTTATTTTTGTCAAGACAATGCAGAGTGCAAAGATATATGGAGAAAGTATAATTGTCAGTCACTTTCCCATGAAGGATATTTTATGCAGTAATAAATGAGACAAACAGGCACTGAATAGGGCTTTATGGGATGCAGTTTTGGCTCAGTTGTACCTCTGCCTCTCAGGGTTTCTCCCATTAGTCACTCAGCTGATGAATTTGCTCAGCAGTGGTGGCAGTTTCTAGAAAAGAAGAAACAGCTCTCAGAAGATTCAGCAGTTAAAATACATTTTGTCTCCCATGCCTGCTCCACGCTGAGCTCCCGTCTCTCTCTCTGTGGCTGTTGCCTGTTTCACAAATACCCTCTCCTTCATGTTAATCACCCCTATCCATCCTTGGAGGCAGCTGGAGCCAACCAGCACCATCTATTCACAGCTACGTCATGGGAAGATATCAGGCTTTTAGAGCCCGCAGTGTTTAATCTGAACCCAGAAGAAACAAAGATTTTTGTTCAGGATCCAGAAGTATTCAATAATTTCTTGGGATTCAGAAGTTTTGAGTTCAAGTCTAATGTCTCCCTTGAGGTTGTTGTTGCCCGCTGGTGTGGCTGGCATGGTTTCCTGGTAGGTGTAGCCTCATCTACCTGAGCTGGTTCTGCATGAGCTAACCATAGACTGCTAATGCTAAGGAAAATGGTGCAGAAAAACTCAGTCTGTCTTTGCCCAGAGCCTGCTGAAGAAGAGTACAAGGATCTTGTTAGGTTATGCACAGAGGGAATTAGAAAGGCAAAAGCCCAGCTAGAGCTCAAGCTGGCCACAGTGGTAAGGGATAACAAAATATGTTTTTACAAATACATTAACAACAAAAAGAGAGCCAAGGACAATCTCCATCCTTTACTGGGTGTGGGGGTGAATATTGTCACCAAGGGTGAGGAAAAGGCTGAGGTACTTAATGCCTTCTTTGCCTCAGTCTTTAATAGCCAGACCAGGTATCCTCAGGGTATTCAGCTCCCTGAGCTGGAAGACAAGAATGGAGAGCAAAATAGGCTCCCCACGATCCAGGAGGAAGCAGTTAACGACCTGCTATGCCACCTGGACACTCATAAGTCTATGGGGCCTGATGGCATCCACCCAAGGGTACTGAGGGAGCTGGCGGAGGAGCTTGCCAAGACACTCTCCATCATTTATCAACAGTCCTGGTTAACAGGGGAGGTCCTGGATGACTGGAGGCTTGCCAATGTGACGCCCATCTACAAGAAGGGCCGGAAGGGGGATCCGGGGAACTACAGGCCTGTCAGCCTGACCTCGGTGCTGGGGAAGATTATGGAGAGGTTCATCCTGAGGGCGCTCACAGGGCACATGCAGGACAACCAAGGGATCAGGCCCAGCCGGTATGGGTTCATGAAGGGCAGGTCCTGCTTGACCAACCTGATCTCCTTCTATGACCAGGTGTCCTTCCTCGTGGATGAGGGAAAGGCTGTGGATGTTGTCTACCTGGACCTTAGTAAAGCCTTCGACACTGTCTCCCACAGTATTCTCCTGGAGAAGCTGGCGACTCGTGGCTTAGACAGGTGCACTCTTTGCTGGGTAAAAAGCTGGCTGGATGGCCGAGCCCAGAGAGTTGTGGTGAATGGAGTTAAATCCAGTTGGTGGCCGGTCACAAGCAGAGTCCCCCAGGGCTCAGTTGTGGGACCGGTCTTGTTTAATATATTTATTGATGATCTGGATGAGGGGATTGAGTGCACCCTCAGAAGGTTTGGAGATGACACCAAGTTGGGCGGGAGTGTTGATCTGCTGGAGGGTAGGAAGGCTCTGCAGAGGGATGTAGACAGGCTGAATCGATGGGCCGAGGCCAACTGTATGAGGTTCAACAAGGCCAAGTGCCGGGTCCTGCACTTGGGTCACAACAACCCCATGCAATGCTACAGGCTTGGGGATGAGTGGCTGGAAAGCTGCCTGATGGAAAAGGACCTGGGGGTGTTGATTGACAGCCAGCTGAATATGAGCCAGCAGTGTGCCCAGGTGGCCAAGAAGGCCAATGGCATCCTGGCTTGTATCAGAAAGAGTGTGGCCAGCAGGAGTAGGGAGGGGATCGTGCCCCTGTACTCGGCGCTGGTGAGGCCGCACCTCGAATGCTGTGTTCAGTTTTGGGCCCCTCACTCCAAGAAGGACATTGAGGTGCTGGAGTGTGTCCAGAGAAGGGCAATGAAGCTGGTGAGGGGTCTGGAGCACAAGTCTGATGAGGAGCAGCTGAGGGAACTGGGGTTGTTCAGTCTGGAGAAGAGGAGGCTGATGGGAGACCTTATCGCTCTCCACAACTCCCTCAAAGGAGTTTGCAGAGAGGTGGGTGTTGGTCTCTTCTCCCAAGTGACTAGTGACAGGCGAAGAGGAAATGGCCATAAGTTGCACCAGGGGAGGTTTAGACTGGATATGAGGAAAAACTTCTTTACTGAGAGAGTGGTGAAACACTGGAATAAGCTGCCCAGGGAGGTGGTGGAGTCACCATCCCTGGAGGTGTTCAAGGAACATGTGGACATGGCATTGTGGGACATGGTTTAGGGGGCATAGTGGTGTTGGGTTGATGGTTGGACTTGATGATCTTAAAGGTCTTTTCCAACCTTAGTGATTCTATGATTCTGCTTGCATCTGAAATCCATGTAGCTACATTGCATGATGTTTTTCTCAAATAAGTCAACCTGATCATAAATACTTTTTGGCTTGAGCTGGCCGCAATTTGAAAAGGTCTGCACTGCTTTCTGTAATTTGTTACAGGCACTGTTTCCCCCTATTTTAAGTAGAGATAATGTTACTTGCAAAACATGCTGAGATTTGTGCTGGGATGTGAATTCGAGGTAATATTGCAATTCCTCTAATGGCTTCCTTTCAAACTCTGAAGCAGGGCCATGTGAATTGGTTCTTCAGCTGAATTGTGGGAGTTAAATCTATTTTTGTGACTGACAAACACTAATCCTTCACACTACAATATATGATTTTCCCATTTACCCTTTACATGGCATTTGATGAAGTAAGCTATTAAATAATAATTGTTGTAGTGAAGGGCAGTGTGTTTGCCCACTTCTAGAGATTTCTGAAATGTTAATACACAGCACTATTGCTGCAGCTGTCTCAGATGTGCCTGCCCTATGTATGGCATGTACTAGATGCTCTAATTAAACCCATTTTCATTTAGTCAGTAGGAAAAAAAATAAAAATTAAAATTGCTTTTTGCACCAGGTTGGTTATTTAATTGGGATAGGGAAAATGAGGAATCAGAGGAAGAACAAGTGAGTTATCCCCAGCAGGAGACTGAGAATAAGCACTTTTTGCTTGTAAAATCATTGACATCAGTCATTGTCTTGAAATTAGCCTTTAATGCTACTCACTGGATTTTTGTCACAAGCTGGTAGTGGGATCTGAAGATGCTGTTGGAGTTACACAGCTGAGGTATGATGAAGTGATTTCTTCAAGGACAGTGGCTTCCACTGGGACTTGGGTAGCTAATGGGATTGAAGACTTTTCCCTAGAGGTCGTCAGTTGTGACTGAACACATTAAAATGAGAGAACAGTTCAGTGGCTTATGAAAATTGAGATGGTGGCATAAATCCAACTGTTCCGTACACAGGTATCTCCCTCTACACGCTAATACTGGAGATTTAGGCTTTTTGTGCCATGAAAATGGTTCATGATGCAGAGAGACCACCTACTATCAAGGACTGCAAGACTCCAGCTTTCTAATTCTGGCTGCGGAGAGGACCTTATTTTTATAGGATCTGCTCTATTTGTATAAAATATTTATATGTTAATAAAGAAGAGACAAGAAACTATGTGTCTCTCCCAGAAAATGATTCCCACACTGGGTTGTAGAGTCACATTCCTTTATGTTGGTCCAGGGAACCCAAATTCTCCTGTAACAGGTGAAACAGTTTCAAGAGATGGGACTGATTCTGTATCCTGGCCGTTATGGTATGCAACATGACTACAGAAGCTCCTGAGAACCAGAATCACAAGCACCATCAAAACCACTTTCAATCCCAGGTGCAATCTTACCTAAGAGACCAAACTCTAACGTCTTTAGGAGAGACAATCAGGAGGCTTCTATGGGTTGGAAAGAAAAAAGATACTGTTACAGCTCTGCCTAGCATTCTGCAGGAAGGATATAATTAGCAATATATGCTTTACAATACACCTAAAGATAAGGCTCTTCATTGAATTTCTAGGGTTTTCCATGAGGGCTTGGCTGAGTCTGGAAATGTTAAATCACCACGCTTGTGAAATGCCTCCTTCACTGCACAGAGAGATGCTTGGGGAAGCTTTCTCTGCCAAACCTGCTGTGCAGATACATGGACCTCACTCATTTGCTGAGTTAAAATAACAATGTCAATGTAGGCATGATTATTTGAGGATATAACCAAGTGAAGTTTTGTTATATTGTTTATTAGCAGGAATCTTTAAGCTAACTACAGGTTCAGGAACCACTGTTCTGAATTTAACTTTTTTATGTTCAGTAGTTGTCATGCGTCCTTTTCCTGCTCCACAGGTGCCAACAGTTTTTTCTCTCAATGGTTTTAACTGATTAGTAAAATCAAGTTAAACTCAAAGCAGTTGTTTTCTACCTGTATTTAGCTGGAAGGCCGATATCTGTTTCAAAACTCGAAAAGCTTAGTGTGCTTTAAAACTTGCTTGTTTTTTCCAACTACTGCAGTTAGTTGATAAAATTAAAACACCGACAAAAAAACCCTCTCCTTGCAAAACATACCTAACTTGTTTTCCTTTTTTTCTTTTTCCTAAACTGTTCACATGTACCACTTTAAAAAGAAGAATGAAAATGCATTTTACTGCCCTCAGATTAAGGTCAAAAGCAGCCTCACACTTACTCCATTGACAGAGTCATCTTTCTGACTCTGACCCTATAGAAGCAAACCATTTCTGAAATGTATTGTGTTTACAGGGCTTTTGGAGAGAGATGAGACCTCCTGTCTAACTGCAATTTCATTGAAACATGCAACTGTCATATTATACAGCAAACAAATTATGAAGCATATTACAGGCATGGCCTTGAGATATTTTTTTAAGTCCAAATAGAACTTAAATTTTTTTCTTGTTTTCTAAGTGAATGTCTTGAAGCTGACTGACAGTGAAGCAGAAGAGTTTAGCAAGTTGTAGGAACACTTAATTTCATAAGACCTCAACAGAGATTCAGTCCCTTTATTATTAATGCTCTCTCTCCTTTCAAATCATTGATTAAAAACTCATCCATTCCACTTGCCCTACCAGCTGTAATATCACTATCTCATACCTGTTCTGGATGTGTGTGTATATACATATAACCTATGGATTAACGACTATCCAGGATATGATTCTAATTTTGAGGGGGATATATTACTCCTTTAGCTAGTATTCTGCAGTGAAGTGATAGTTTTATTTTGGTTCAGTGCTTAAAACAAACCAAACCACTACCTTTTAATGTTTGCCTTGACCTGAAAGTGAGAATGAATTTTCAATGAATTGATTCTGTAGGAAGAGGAACAGTGGAAAGGGGAAAATCACTCTATTCCTTGCTTCATTGAATAAATACTTTACAGTAAATAGAATTGCAGAGATTGAGAAAATCCCAATCTCAGCTTTGACTTGCATTTAATCATGAGGGTGGTAAATGGGAAATCTCATTGATTCAGGCTGGGAGGCAGTTTAAATGGGAGCCTTAATAGTAGAGTGTATAAAGACTTCTTTATCCAGTCCTTACTGGGCTTGTGAAAAGCATCTAAAGCCTATGGCTAGTCTGGCCTGAAAAAGCAAAACATTTAGGGAACATTAAAATGAATCATATTGACATTTTCAGAAAACAGTGTCTGTTTTTAGCTGAGTTGGAACCATTTGTTAAATTACCGTTTAGTTTCAGCATAGTCCAAAACTGCATATTTTGTGATTAATCTGTCCAACCTCCTGCCCAGACACTCTTTCAAGTCTAAGGGAGAAACATTTTCCCTTAACTCTATCTAGCTCTATTGATTGCTTGCATCATTCGCATACTCTTACTCACCAATGATCCAAATCGAGGATTTTGGGCTTTGTAATTCTAAGCAATGTGCATGTGAAAGATGACATCCTCCCCAAAAGAGCTTATGATTTTATCTGGGAGCTGAGGAACAGGATGGATAGAACAGACAGATAAGGGAGAAGGTGGCAACAAAATGTGATTAATATTAGTGTAACAAGCAGTGATTAAAGCACAGGAGGTTTTTTCACATGTCAGAATATATCCCAGCAGAGGTGACTTTTAAAGGCCTTGGCACAACTACTCTGTAGACGTCCCACAGCTCTGCTCGAAGACAGGGCTAAGACTCTAAAATATCCACATTCCCTGGTTATGGTTAAGCAAGATTTGTCATCTCTCCAGCTGCAGGGATGGAGAGCGGAGGGAGCCCTTTGCAGCGCAGTGAGCCGTGCCGGCTGGGTACGGGGTACAGCCTGGCTGCCAGCGGGCACTGGGGCTGTGCAGGATGCTCCCTGGCAGAGCACAGGGCTGCCAAGAGGATGGGCAGGAGGTGGAGCGGGGAGCTCAATGTGTTTCTGCCTGCTCCTGAGACCATTGTTGAAATTGTGGTACCTCATCAATCATTGGCTTCAACAGAATGGAAAATAAGCCCTTATGCACCTTTTATGGTCCGTATTAGCTCCAAAGCACCACATAGGTGTAGGATGTGATCATAAAATCACAATATAAATGCACGTTCCTAGATGTTAGACTTTTTTTTTTTTGCATATCTGTGCAAAACTGTATTTTCTAACATAAAAGTTTTATTTGTTTTAAAATTACATCCATAGGAAACAGGCTTATTTCCAACTTCATGAAGGGTGAGGAACAGTATAGAAAAAAAGAACATACTTGAGTGAAATACTATGATTCTAGTGTGCTTACTGCTGAACTATTATTTTGTGGTTTTGGCCACTGCCGTATAAGGATTTTGTAATACTTCAAAACTGGGATAAGGAAACCAATTCTATTACTATTGAGAAATGAACTATGATATGAATGCAGGACAAAAAACCCTGTAAACTTACAGTAGCCTAGAATTAGGGAGAGTGAGGGGGAAGTTTAAAATATAAATGGCACAGAGTATGTCAAGCCAAGTTATTATTTTCAGCCATGCACAGATAATAGAGCAAAGAAAGTAAAAATGGAAATTAAAAAGAAAAAAAAAAAAGCTTTTGGAGGAGATGTGAGGAAACACTTTTCTATTCAAAAGAACATAAATGTGTGAAGTGGCCTACCAGGCAACACTGTTGACCTTAAACACTAGGGCTATTCAAGACACTATAAGGTAGTGTCTCAGAGGGATCGTGGTATTGAAAATGTAATGAGGCATAACTTATCCCCAGAGATCTCTGATCTTATATTATATATGAAAGCTATTCTTGCAAAACAGTAGCTGAGCCTGCATGCAGACTTGCAGAAGTATGCAAAGGCAAATCCACACTCCCTGTTTGGTTTGTTGGGGTTTTTTTAATACTGCTTGTTTGTATCCTGAGACTGCCAACCTTACAGGGAAACTGTATGCATATTTTGTCTCTGGTGCAGCTTCATGTACAGTTTTGGCAGGAGGTCCACCAGGTTAAGAAGAATAGATGAAATCTTAAAAGGGAAGGTCCAGGCAATGCACATCTACATCTTTCTGATCATGCTGCTGCTGGGGCTGGAGACAGGATTTTGTGCAAAGAAAAATTCTGATCTGTTTAAATGTAAAGAAGAGTCAGAGACATGATGGTAAAATGCTGTTCTTGTTAATGTGGCTTCCTGTGATTTTGATGCTGATTGTCCTCATGCTCCAACATTGTGAAAAAGTTGTAGCCTGTTTAGCTGTGTCTCTTTTTTCTTTTTTGTTTTGTTCGAGTTTGGGAGTTTTTTCCCCCTTAGATCTGGAGGGCGAGGAGTTGGCTCAGCTAGTATAAGAGGTGACAATTTTCTGTACATTAAAGAAGGTTAGGTTGGAGGCAGGGGAGTCAGACAGGGCAGAGAAAGAAGTGGAGGGGCAGAGAGAGATGGTAAGAAGGGGTCTGGGAACAAAACATAATTGTATCCAGATCCTGGAAAAGCAGAGGAATCTGCATCCCTGCACTCCTCTGCTCTGCTGTTAAAAAATGGGACAGGGAGATGCATGTTGTTCTGTCTATTAGCTGAGCTACAGGTAGGATAGCAGCCCACTTCTGCTGCATGTGTTAAATCAAAAGAAGGAGGTCTGTGCTCTGGTGTGATTCATTTACCCATGGATTGCAGCACTGTCTCCAAAAATGAAAGGTAAGATGCAGATAGCCTGCTGGTCCAGATAGTACCCAAACCCCAGGGAGCAATGCGGGCTGCCTTTTCTCCAGCAATTTCTACATGGCTAAGACTCAGCGGGTTCCTTGTAAGTGTCCTTTATGGATGGTGGAGGAAAGGTACTACTTTCCTAGCTATGTTTAGTTGTAGCCCAGATTTAGGAGGGTCATTAATCTCCACTTCTCCACAAGGTAGGCCAAACAGTGCTAAGTCCTTTTGATGGCACAGGTGGATGTGATGGTCCCGTACCTGGGGAGCTGCAGTCCAGACCTTTCTCGCCTTGCTGAGTTTTCAACCCACAATTTCTAATTTCCAGCACAGTGTCTTAACCACCACACCACAGACCATCCTTGGGGGAAGCACCTTCTGTATCCTCTAATGTAAGAGTGATTAAGACTCAGGCCAATGGTCCATTAAGTTAGTTTTCTTATTTCCAACATTACCCTGTAGTGACTGCTCAGGGACGACTGTAGGAACTCAGCACTTTTATGAAGCAGCCATTCCCTGCTATATCACCTGGCTACATAGCAAACGTGCTAGGGGTTTTCTGAACTGGATTTGTTAATTTTTGAAATTTATTTTTAAAAATGTATTTATACTAATTGCTTCTCCACCTCATCTTGTGGCAGAGGCCAAAGTTTATTTGCATGCCATGTATGAAAAAGCTGCTCTTTTTGCTTAAACTTGTTACTTAATCACTTCACTGGTACCTCTGTAATTTGTATGTAACCCTGTTCACCCACTCAGTAACTGTCTCATTTCTTATCCATGTCTGAGTCAGCTCAGTCTGTTCTCATAGAAGAGACAGGCTGTACTTCTAATTGTCTTTTTTGCCTTTTTCTGTATCTTTTCAAGTCCTGCTACAATCTTTTTGAACTGGTGTGGCTGAAACTGTGCACAGCATTTGAGATGCAAGCACAGCATGTATTTGCATAGCAGCATAGAAATGATTTCTGTTTTGTTCTATTTTCCTTTGCTAATAATTCCTACAATTCTATTGCCTTTTTGGCTGCCGCTGAGCACTGAGTTGATGTTTTCAGAGAACTATCCACAGCAACTCTAAGATCTCTTTCCTGAGTGGTAATAGCTTATTTACAGCCCATCATTCTGTATGTATAGTTAGGGTTATTTTTTCCCTATGTGCACTTATCAACGTTGAATTTCATCTTCCATTTTATTGCCTATTCACCCAGTGCCATGAGCTCCTTCTGCAAGTCCTCACAGTCAGCTTTAGATTTAAGTAGCCTGCATAATTTTGTATCATCCACAGCCTTTTTTACCTCTCTATTTACCTCCTTTTCCAGATCATTTTTGAATATGCTGAATAGCACAGGTTCTCTAGTAATCTTTCTCCATTGTGAAGACTAACCATTTATTCCTACCTTTTGTTTCCTATCTTATGCTGGGTATTAATTCATGAAAGTACCTTCCCTCTTACCCAGACAGCTCAGTTTCTCTAAGAGGCTTTTGTGAAGGATCATGCTAATGGCTTTTGGAAATCGAAGAGTGCTGCACAGATTGGATCACTGTTTTCCACATTCTTTTATGCATCCACAAAGAACTCCTTCTGAAACACAGCTTCTCTACACAGAAATTATGTTGACATTTCCCAGGCATGTCATATTTACTGCTGTCATGATTTTGTTTTTCTTTTTAATTTTTCCAAACCTCCGGGATACATGTTACTGGTCAGTTGTTCACCTGATCACTCAGAAACCGCTATTAAAGGCTGCTAGTAGATTTGCTATCTCCCGTTTCTCTGTTATAGAAACAATTAAGGGATAGGATACAACTCCTATTAATTGAGCAATCTCACATTGAAGACCCTAGCGAACTGTTAATATTCAATTTACTCATTTTTTCTGAAACATCTGTCGTTGTCCAGTCAGTCTGAGACACTTCTTCAGCCTGATTTCCCATACACATCATCTGACCTTGTGTTTTTTGAATGGTATTTTATGCACATTGATCACCCTGGTGATCACTAGCAAAATTCCTGCTTCTGACGTGTTTTATGATTAACTTCTATGCCTTTAACAAGTTGTTCTTCAAAATCTTTTCTTCCTGTCTTATTACAATTCTATATTCAGTTTCCTGAACCTTATATACTTTTCTATTTTTCTTAACTAGATACAAATTCCATTTTTCTGAAGGATTTTTGCTTCCAATAATCTCCTTTACCATTTAAACATGCTGAGGTTTTTTTCTCATCCCTTTGGAGGTGGATTTTTGTTTGTTTGTTTGTGTATCTTGAGCTTCTAGTATATTGTTTTAAAATACTCTCTAGTGCCACTTGCAAATAATTTATGATGTTACATAGTCCTGATGTTTTTTCAGCTAAATCCCCTTTTTTGTAGTGCCCCTTTAAAAGTAAATATGACTGTTATAAAAATTCTTTTTTTCTTTGTTTGATTGATTTTTATTACTGACTGGTTTTTCTCTAGTCTTATTTTGAAGCAGGTCCTGAAAACACAGGGAAACACATGGGAATGCTTACTGTCATCTGGGTTTCTGGCTCCAGAAATCTGTTGTTTATGATTACTGCAAATGTAGTCTTCCAATAACATGGGGGTTTTTGGTTGTTGTTTTGTGGTTTGGTTTTTTGCTTTTTTTTTTTTTTTTTTAAATCTTTTCAGTGTCTTTTGGAATCTATTGGTCATTGCTATCAAACTAACAGTTTGTAATCAGTAGTACAGCTCTGGCAATCTCCTTATCTGAACAGGGAAAATCAGTCCTATGGATTCTGCAGTATGGTTTGATCTTGTTAACTTATTTCACTTTTGATCTTGTTAACTTATTTCACTTTTGGACTGTATGCTTCTCCCCTCTGCTACCTGCACATTTCTCATTCCTGCCCTGTGAGCCATGAGCTGTCTTTACCATCAGCACACACAACCCACTGATTGTCTGATACCCATACAACTTGTGACAGTGTGACAACTTGGGCATCTACTGCTGTCTTGTGACTTTTGGCAGTTTTTAGTTTTACTTGTTGGCTTTTCTTCTTTCTTTCCTTTGCTATATATCTATTCATTTATTGTACTTTTGCCATTAATATGTAGTCAAACAGTTTCTTTAGTTGACCTCTCCTGAGTATTGAAGCCCCAGTGTGTCCAAACTTTCCTGATCTTGATGACTGTCTTACTCCTTGAGCAGTCAAGAATGCAAGAGTCATGGGGCCAGAAGGACATCAACTAAAGGAAAGACTTGGAGCTCTGTTCAGGGTTTCTAGGATGCCCATTTCACATTAGACCACTCCCAGGAAAACTAAACCCCAAAGCCCTTTTTCTGAGGTTCCTAACTCTCTTCCCAGATGATATAAGAAGTCTGGATCATCTGGGTTACCCTGGTGAGATTAAGCAACAAAAGTTTTAAGTATTGCATTGCTTACTGCCTGTGATTTTGCTCTTGCTTTAAAAATTATACAGACAATCTCACGTCAGAAACATTTCCCTGAAATGTATTTTAAGTTTCCCTTCTTTAACTTTGACCCACTATTTCTTGGAAAATTCTCTGGTAACATAGGAAGTAATTTCTTTCATGCCTAAGGGGAACGCAAACATCTTTCAAACATTTGCAGATGGTTTCATGCCCCCCAGTCATCCCTCTGCATGCTACATATTATATCCTTTTAATCCTTCTGCACAAGTTGTACTGTAAAGCTGAAAATTCACAAGAGCACTAGGGAATGTCTCTGTCTCTCTCTCTTTCTTTTCCTTTTTCTTTCTTTTTTTCTGCACAACTTCAGCTGGCTTCATTGGAAGTGGTATATATGCATCCACAGGCAGAATCTGGCCCTGTGAATATGAAGAAAGCTCTGGGCCAAATGATGTTTTTAGTCACACCAGTGGGACCCTGTTGACTTCAGTTTTACCTTCAGGACGAAGGCTTTTGTGTGTGCTGGATGAAAAGATACAGCTCAGAGAGTTCTTAGAAATACTCTGCTCTGTTCAGGGCAAAGTGCCACAAAAGCCAAATCCCAAACAATCCCCTAAATTGTCCATCTGGAACAGGTATTTACAGTCATATAAACAAAATAAAATTGTTTTTTTGAGACCTAGAGCGAGCCCTCTGCTAAAATGTCTGGCACCTACTTGAAAACCAGGCAAACAAGCAAACAAAAACTTGACAACCAACCAGAAAAAATGGGGGGGGGGGGGGGGGGGAGGGGGAGAGAAGGAGGAGGGTGCTGAGAGATGAACTAAAAAGCCCTTCAAAGATGCAAATAGAGAAAAAAATCCTGATCAGGCTAATGAGAAAATTCCTGTTAATAACAATGTAATTTCTAACTTTCCCACAAGTTTTCACCTCATGGAAAGATTTACAATTGGTAAACTGAACGTGAAGTCAACCCCCATACAAAATCTTGAGATTTTAATCCACAGAAGTGGGATGTCCTCATTTTGGGCAGTTAAAAATTTGTCATGGGGACAAAGGAGGTTAGAATAAAAAGAGTGACATCAGAAGAGATCCTCTTGGTCCACTTTTACCTGACGTAACATCCTATATTCTTTGGAAAGACGCAGCTCCTATTGCCTTCAGTGGATGAAGCTGCCAGTCTCTTTTTTTTCTGAGATCTTTAAGCTAAGTTAAAGATTATTTTCTTTACCATTCGTCTTGCCAGTTGTTAAAAGGCTGCATGCTACTTGATGGCATAAAACACAAAACCCTAGCAAGAGAAGAAGTATTATTATGTTCCATATACGGAAGGTTACAACACCCCATAACAAAGGAGTAACAGAATTGGATGCCCAGAGGTCTGAATTTTTGTAACTTGTCCATGGTTACAGATTCAGTCAGAGATTAAGTACAGGTTTCCAACTGATTCCTGAAGAGAAAACTGGAACTGAGTAAGGAAAAGGAAAGTGAGGAGAAACAAATAACAGTGTTAAAGGATGAAGACAAAGACAAGACAGTCTCCTGAAGGAGTGCGGGCACAGTCACAACCTACAGATAATTAAAGTCTAGAGCTGGTAGACTCAGGGTTCACTACAACTTAATGCCTTATTTATGGTTTTGGGAATACAGTTCTCATGATTTCTGTTTTACAAGTTTACGCCTGCAGACATAAAAGGATTTAAGTAGGATTGGTTTTTTTAAGTGTCAAAGAAGGACTCGCCAAATTGAAAAGACTGAGGACCAGTAGTCTAAGAACGTGTCTACAGATATCACTGCTTTTACAGGCTCACCTCTGCTGGCTTTAAACTAGTTAATCCTGGTTGGGGTAATGCAGTTGTAATAACAGTTGATTGTAGGTAGGATCATGCTGAAGTATTTACCCAGGCGTCAGTCAGGCTTTGCAGCCTGAGTTGAGCTCGGTGCTGCCTGACTGCATTGGTGGTAGTATTACTTAGTTTAGCTAGTTTAGAGCTATTATGGTTTGATCTATCTATATGAAAGTGTAACGTAGATCTAACTACAGTAACCAAACTCTTCAAATGTCTTTAACCACTAGGATGCATTACTACATCTCTCCCTTTTAGCTTTTATATGTCTTTCCGTAAAGCGGCACTTCTAAAGTAGCTACCCTTTGGCAACCTTTAAGGCAACATCCAGCTGAATTGAAAATATTTACTCCCACCAATTCATACCACAGTTTATACAGGAGCTTCTCTTACTTTTTATACCACCTTGACAAGTATATGAATGAGATCAATCTTTTCACTGTGGTCTACTACTCCCATAACACGCTAAAGTGTCCTGAAGATTTTTCATGATTTTCCCTGTTACCTGCATTAAATTGTACATTCAACATGATCCCTTAGCAATACTTCCAATACCTCCCTCTCAACTGAAATGAGACTTAGAGGGCTTGACCCCTGAATCTTCCCTTGGTTCCTTCTTGAATCTGGGTATAGCTTTAGTACCCCTTAAGTCCTTGGGTACAACTACACTCCTTAGTGGTCTGTCAAAAACCTTTGCTGAAGGTTTTCCTATTTCCTTTGTTACTTCCCTCAGGATTCAGGGATACAATTCATCTGAGCCTGGTGCTTTGTCAAATGCAACAGTCCTAATTGCCTTATTACCTTCTCCAGTGCAATAGCAAAGCCTTTTAACATTTTGCTTTCCCCTCCAGGAGGATGTCTCAGTCCCGGAGATGCTCCCTTCCATTTTTTTCTTTTTTTGTCTTCCCCCCCAATGAATAATGAGGTGAGGAATTCATTTAGGCCTGCAGCAGAATCAACCTCATCTGTCACTAACTTTCCACTTATGTTCTTCAATGCCTCTATTGTCTCACTGCCTCTTGTTGAATTCTGAATATATATTTAGAATCACAGAACCATAGATGTAAGGAATGGAAAACAGCTATTAGGTCATCCGGTTCATTGCCCTGCAACTGGAGGACTGTTCTATGCAGTATATTTCTTCCTTTTTTGTTCAACCAGTTTTTTAACATCCCAAATGTTTCCTTTGGAGTCACTTTAAAGCCTCTCACAAGCAGGAAGTTTTCCCTGACAGTAGCTCAGTTTTCTCTTTCTTAATGTTAAGCATCTGGTCTAAATTAAATGGTCTTACATCACTTCAATTTTTTTTTCTCTGTTCATCTTTTGTTTCATGTTTTTCAAATAGATATAGATGACCCTCCTCTTTCCGGGAGGCATTTTGACCTTATCTTCACACTAATTTTCTGCAGCCTGAATTTCTCATAGACTCATAATGATATAAAAATGATTATGATTTAAAAGGTCTTAGAATAGGTGGATGTTGTCTCTTGAGTGATATGCCATTTCCAGCCCATGTGAAAGTACCACGAGTGCATTTGGAATACCCTGCACTGTTGGTGTTCTCTGCTTCCTATGGTCAGCATGAACCTCAGTGTTACAGCAGCACTGAGCCAGGCAAACTGCTTTACATCCCATTCTACTCCTTCCAAAGCCCTGAACTCTAAGGTTACATGCATGCCAGTTAGCACAGATTTTTTATTTATCTGTTCCACTATCATAGCTCCTGGTCCAGGCAATGGGCAGATACGCAACACAGTGTAATACAGAGTTCACCCACGACCCAGAAGGAAATTGCTTTCTTTCTGCAAAAGGGCTGAACACAAACTGTCTATCCTAGATAATCACAACTGGGCTTGTGCCTATGTATTGTGTGCTTGTGTATTATGGCACCTTCTTTAAGAATGGTGTGACTGATTCAGAATTCCCAGTATCTAAGGCTGCCAGACACAGGCTTCTTGCATAGAGACCACCAAGTGTCATACCTGACATAAACAGCCATAGTTTACTAGCTACAAACCACTTCTTCACTGACTCCACAGGGAACCACTGCTGAATAATGGACTCTCTGAACCACTGCCTTGAACTTATATGCTGCAACTGGTTCACAAATCTATTGTAGGAATTGGACTGTATCCCCAAATCCCTTTGTCCTGTCTTTGTCTAGCTCGGACACAAGTATTAAAAAGTGAACCCAATATTCAAGATTCCCAGTAATTAGAGCCATATTGGCAGCTTACTGTAGGCCATGATCTTTTTAGTAGTTATAGATTGTTTATCTTTACTTTCTTTGCTCTTTCATATCATTTGTTACTCTACTGAACCTTATTCCTTTTTACATTTCATAACTTTTTCAGGCTTTTCCCCATTTATCTTTTGTTCTTTGATATTTTCAGGTGTTCAGCATGGTTCAGCAGGGTTTTAATTTTCCTCATCAAGCTGTGAACGTCTTTCTTTTTCTTTCTAGACAGCTTAATATGGCTTGACATTTCGCCACATTTCCAACAGTCTGTAGCTGCTTCTACATGTAGCCACTGTGATTGGAAATGACTGCATATGATTATTGTTAGACATAATATTGTGATTGTACTGCTGCTGGGCATTGCTTTGAAAGAATGGGAACCCAAAAGAAAACATATTCTGCTCACAAATGTTTTATTCCTAAAACCAAGGCCAAATCATGAGCCAAGTAAGCTTACCATGAAAATATAGTCCTGCGCGACAGTGAAAAAATACTGAGCTGTTAAAAACCAGGCAGCCAGCATTATAAATATCTTTAAAAGCATTACAGACTCAACCTAGTACTCTTTTAAAGTCAGAAGCTACAAAAAGCACATATTCTGCATTCTACTTCGTATCTTTTCCACTATTCCCATCCCAGAACTTTATCATTCTCTTCAGGACATGTCCCAGCCCACACAGTATGTAAGGAAATGTGTTATACGCATCCTTATAGTAATTCCATTGCCTCTTATATGAAAACAAAGTGTTACCTGCATCATGCATTCTCATTTGCACCACTATTCCTTCTTCATGTGGTAGGGGAGAAATTTGGATTAGCTATTACCCAGCACCAAATATGCTTGTAATTTCTGAAATTATTTGCGTATTTCCTATAGTCAGACCTAGTAGAAAAGAATTTTCTGAAAACACTGTGGGAAAGTATTGCTTTAAGTTTTACAACTTAATTATATACTTAATGAAAAAATAACTAATTTGTTTTAAACCTGAAGCCTCTGAGACTCAGTTAGCATTCCCTGGCTCATGTCAAGAACACACAGAAAAACGCTGTTTCTTCCTTACCTTTTCCAGGTTATTCATGTATTTTTCCACCTCTGCAATGTGTGTCCACAACCAAATACTAATGTTTCTGCATAAAAAGCATTTCTTATCAAATCAAGGGTCTTTCAGGCAGGGATGGGTTTAAGTACAACTAGAACAGAGGTATGTACTGGGTGGTCAGACTCCTTAAGTGCATGAAAGCTGAGCTGAGCTGGGGTAGGCTTTTACACTACTTGGGCAGTGGTGTCTGAGTGGAAAGGGTGCTGTGAAGTCAGGGATACAGTTACTTTCTGCCAATCGAATAGCACAAAGAAGCTGAGTTAACCTACTTCTGACCAAAATCAGAGACAGTGTGCAAAACTTGCAAAAGTCAGGTCGCTCCTATGATCTGTGAGTTTAATTTGCACTTGTGGGATATGTGAGGGAATTGATAAGAACACACAGGTATGGACGCTTGGTGCTGAGATCAGGAGGAAAAGGTATTATCCATGAAAGCCATCAGCAGGGATCTGAGGACAGAGAGGGTGCCTGGCACAGAGGAGCGCAAGAGTAAAAGATGACATTCTGTTTGTCAAGAGGTCAAGCAGGAGGAGTTAGCAAAAGGGGTTTCCCAGCTATAAGAAGACTTTTGTTTAACAGAGGCCCCCGACTCATCATGATTTCAGGAGAATCTACCCAAGAAGAAAAGGCACTTCATGAAGAAAAGTGATGAGACAAACCTAAGATACTCTTTTAGAAATTTAATATCCGTTTTATTTGGTGGTTTCCGTTAAGAACAGAGATAAGCACACGCAGCTGCAGATCAAAAAAAGACTTGAAGCTAGACATGCTTACTCTGTGCTGTGCCACACTATTTACCAAAGAAGCTGCCAGCACTGTGAGTAAATACATCCACTTTGCACATACTAGTCAATTTAGGATCAAACCTGTTTAACATCCTCTGCAACAGGAACTCAATGCACCTGCACAACATTTGGTTTTATCAACAGTTTGCCCATCTAAGCTAAAGAAGGTGGGGAAACTCTGAGTCCTTGTGTTCAGACCCATTGCTTTTTATTATGGATATGCTGTCAATTAGCCTTGCCCTCATCAGCATCAAAATTAACCGTGTAATGCTAAAATGATGGAGTTGAAAAAATAATTAGCATTTACCTGCTATTTTAGTGTAAGGGAAGCCAAAGACAAAAAATCATCATCACAAATATTTCAGTGTAACTTGGCAAAGATTTAGCCACGTTTGTTTTCAGAAAGCACTCCCTTTATAACAACAACAACAACAAAAAAAAAAAACCCAAAAAACAAATGGAAGAAAGGTAATCTGAATATAGCTATTTAGCTCCAGATCCCAGCCAGAGAATCCAAAGAAATTCAAATTTCATCTCAAGGCACACTTATGCCAAGTTCAAATCCTTTCCTCCCCTCTACACTTGGCAATTTCTGTTCTAAATTTCTTTAAAATAAGTGTTCTCTGACCACAAAGTCTTGCCACAATAGCAGCTGTTTAGCAAATAAACTCAAAAATAAAAATGTTGTCATTGCGAAATAAGATATATTTAATTAAATAAAATAGAGAAGGGAAGTGCTATTACAAGAACATAGAACTGTAAGGCACAAGATAAAACTAAATTACTACAGGGCTGCTCAATTCAATCTAATCCTTGAAGATAAAGATGGAGCCAGAAAATTGCATGTATTGTCAAATCAACATAAGCCCTAAGCAAATATTAACTTGGGATATATAAACTGATTTATTATAAATACAAGTGTGAATGCTAGGATTAGCTAAGAAAATGCAAACCAAGACACAATAAGGTGTAAAATACTCCAGTATTTCTCTAAAATACTGAGAAGTGTACACACAAAAAGTACACAATGCCCTGGACATACTTTCAGGTTACATGATTTGACAGATTACGGAGGAGAAAATATTGAATAGAGGGAAAAATGGTGCATTTTTTTCTAATAATTTTTGATATAACTTAATTCATAGTGTTCCCTTATGTATTAAATAATGGGGTTTGATTTATTAAAAATTTTTTCTGCTTTGTTTTTTTAATCGTTTGCTGTTTATTATAGTTCTACTTACTAGATTATTAGGAGTGCATAATACACATTAAAGACCATGTATGTGATGCTTCCCAGTATCAAAGGACTCAGATTTTTGTATTATATGAACAGAAGACTACCTAAAGCAGTTTTACTTCTACATTTTTCCTAAGAAGCCTGCAGAATGTGTAAGAACAGGAGAGAGATAAGGGTCATTTGTGTCCATGATAATAATGGTTGCACACTGCAAACACTTACATGTGCTTACTTTACTCAGCTTAGTTTTTACCTTTTGGGGAGGTAAAGCTGATATGAAATCCCTAAGTCCTGACCCGTCTCAGTCACCAAATGCTGTCAGTGGACCTTGTGTGGCATGCATCATACTGACCCACAAGGCAGATTAAAGCCTTTTAGACTGACCTTACCGTATCTACAGTAAGTGAGAATTTTAGGTAGTTTTCAGCAGATCTTTCCTGCCTTTATTTGTTTATTTTTACAACACACTTTTTCTTTTTGTGGAAGGGTAAAAATGATAAATTGGGAGCTTTAATGGTGTATCTTGGTATCTTATTTCATATTACAGAGGAATACCCTGAACTATTTTGAAACACCACTTTGTTTGTGCAGTCAAGCATCCAGAAGTAATTGCCACAGGCCATGCACTGGGAAATGACCAGAGATAGATAAAACAGGCACGATTTGGGCACCATCCATCCTCTGCCTTGAGCGAGGCAAACATTCCACTGTAGAAGGTCTGTACACTTACCGGCATGTGGGTGGGAATGAAGCAAGCAGGCATCATGCTGGGACACATCTGTTTTACAGCAGGGCTGGACCCTGTAGGTCTACCTTGCAGACTTTCTCTGCTTCCTAAGTGGAACCAACAGCAAAACCAGCCTTTCATTATTTGTCCTCCCAAGCTCCTTCCCTCCTTTTTTAATTCCACTGTCCTGGACCCTCAGTTGTGTACAGCACTGATTTGTTAGCTTACATACAGGCTCTGAATTGCATGGGGGGATTTTTTTTCCCCCTTTGGCAGTGAAAGTTGGCAGTGGGCAGTGGGCTACCCTGTGCTCATCTGCATGTCTGAGAGCCGATCTGAGCCAATTTGGAGTCCTCAGCTTGCTTTGGTTAAGGGTATCAAAAAACTCATGCAGCCTAGATTGGGAGAGAACAGAGGTTTTCCACAGAGTCCCAGATTTTGGCAGGAGGAGGTATTATGGGGCAGTTGCATGTCTGTGGATGTGAAGGAAAATTGTGACCTGCTACCCCAAGGGGCCTGAACATGAACAGTGTGGACATGAGCTACTTGTATTACCAGACTGGTGAAACATGGGACACCTCCATGATACATGGTATACTCAGCAGTGACTAGTATGTGTATTTGGTAAAATTTCTGTAGCATTACAGTAGCAGATTTCACAGATATTTTCTGATAGCCAGCATTTCCTGTTCCAGTTGAATCTCCTTCCCTGTTTCTGTTAACTCTACGCTTACTGCCTACATCTCAGTCTTAACTGAACACATCAGCCCCGATTCCCTTTACCCAAGCAGTCCAAGTTACCATGTCCTTGCTCCTTGCCCGTTGGTCTTTCCATACCCCACAGCCTCCCATATTAGTTTCGATCCTTTGGTTCCTGCTGTACTTAAATACACTTCTGATGGGGCTACGAGTGTTTCTTGGCACTCCTGAGCACCCCAGTCCATAGGGAAGAACATCCATTCTTGCTTTTCCACCTCTTCATCTACATTATGTATTTCATAGGAAGGAACTATTAGGCCAGAGGGAAACTGCAGCACATTCAAGCCAGGTTCCTGATGTGGGCAGCTGGGATTGTGACTACCAGGTGCACAGCAGCAAGTACATGCCCCAGGTTAGCGTACCTGGCTGACTGTTCCTGAACTTTGCTTAGAAAATCTTGTTTCTCTTTCTGTTTTGCAGATATTCTTTTTCTTATTCCCCTCATGCAGCTTTCAACATTATTTCCTAAGCAAGAACTCTTTCCTTAGGAGTCTTAGTCTTCAACCTCTCTGCTTCACACACCAGCTCCTATTCCAAAGGGCTCTGATTCCTCTAGCCAAGTTGTTTCCAAGCCCACTTTTCCTTCACCAAATTCCGGCTTGTCTCTTTTCCACACTGAAGTTCAATGCTGGTCTCCTTGCATGATCACTCTTGGTTAGCAGTCGTCTTCAGCCCTCCTTATTTCAGCTTCCTTGCATGGCTAGTTCATCCTGTCCCCAAATCCCAGTCATTTCTTTCTCTCCCCCTACCCTCTATCTTCTCCTTCCTGGGTTGAAAACAGATCCTTGAGCACTCACAGAGCACCTGCTTGGGTACCAGTTGAAAGAGGACCAAGGCAGTCATGTTTTCTCAGTTCCAGTTTTCAATCCTATTTGGATTTATGCAGACATCAGAGGGAAAACCACGATTTCCTGGAGACTTGAGCGCAGAGGGAAAACCACGATTTCCTGGAGACTTGAGCGCATTTAGCCATTTCATGACAACAAGTTGTCTACGGTGTGGAAAATTGGAAAAGGGCAAAAGTGATCACCAAAGAGGGAATACAGCCTGTTGCTGTTATAATTGCAGAAGACCTTTGTGAGGATATGAAAACTGAGTTATTTATTTTAAAAAATTATGGTTTTAGTTTTGACATCTAGTTTGGGAAGATTTATGCAGATTTTTTACAGAAATATCTCTTAGACATGGGAGACAGTCCTGCCCTTTTTCAATTTTTTTCTCTACCCCAAAGAATGATAAGCATTTCAAAAAAGGGTTGTCATGAGTGCTTGTATGTGGAGAAAAACTATATGTATTTATCCTAGCCTTGTTCTCACTATTAATTTAAATTTGACTGAAAATTGATATGCACCTAGAATAGCATAGAAAGTGTCAACATGATAGCTGATATTTATACAGTTACACCACACTGAAAACTGAGAATTTTAATGTGAAATTTACTGTGAAATTTTTCATGTGAAATACTTTTAATGCTGGTGTGGATTTTATGTATTCTTATTTTTCTGAATTTTTTTATTACTTAGGTGAATTCCACTTTCCACTCGCAACACCTGCTGTCATTCTTTGCTTAGCGCGTCTTGAATATCATTCAGGAGGTTATTCTGAAGGTTCTCACAGCAGCACAAAACCAGATGAAGCTCTTCAGCCTTTCCTCTAGAGACTTGGATTCACCCTGGTTTAACCTATATATGATTTGCTGCTCCAGGGCAACAAAAGAAAAAAAAAAAAGAAAAAAAAAAGAAAAAAGGAAGGAATGCTGGATGGAAAATGAGAACACTAAATGAATGGATTCTGATCTCTTGTTTGATAACATTTTCATTTCTTTTGACTGCTGCTCCACAGGCCTGATATCCCCATGCAGTAAGCTGTTAATGTTTTTTGGATTCTCAAGTTCACTCATGCTGACACATCTTTTTTTTCCTTCCCTCTTTTCCTCTTTCCATCTGTCTGTCTGCAGATAACTTGTGCTTTCAAGATTTCTTACAAGTCCCCTAAATCTTTTTCCCAGTCAGTTCACAGCATGATTTTTTCATTCAGCATTACTTTGTAAGGCACCTCTTTTCCGTTACTATGCTTGTTCTGATGAAGCTAAAGAAAAATAATCTGCTAACAAAAGTTAGAATTAATAGGTAACTTTTAGCTCAATTTTTAAACAAAACAAAAACAACTGAAGAACAGCAAACACCTAAGAAACTTCACAATCGGGGACAAAATGAATGCTTCTATTGTTTCATTCATCTAGGAGGTTATTATATCTGCAGCTTTGATGTTACGTGAAGATTACCTGTGTTGTTTTGTCCCAATTACTGAGAGCAAAGTTGAAGGACTTCAATGATGCATTCAATGTACCAACTTTGATGTTATGCTGAACATCGCTGACTCAAATTTGAGTTGTCAGAATTGGCTTAGAATAACTGGATACATATCAAAATACTCAGAATATTACCAGTACAACATCAAAGCATATATTTTGATGTTATTTTCAAGGCCAAATAAAACAAGAGTTACAAATGTTGATCGACTAGTTACCACTGGATTTTGTGACAAACTGCAGAAGCCATCCCTTTGCTTCTGTCTCAGTTATTAAGCTAGATTGGTACCAACATCATTCCTTTCAAAATACTACCAAGTAACAGGAATACTGTGAAGGCAGGATACAGGAAGGGACTTAGGCATTGTGACGCAGAATACTAAGATGTCTAAAATTTAGATTTCCAGTTGTGGGAATGGAAATTATAATGCTCAGTTGCGTGAACAGAGTGAATGGAGAAGCAAGGCATCTAAATTTTCATTCACAGCAACCGGCACAGTGGGGTGGAATTTAAATTCTTAATTCTTTCCTCCATTTACAAGGGTACGAAACCTGGACCCAGAACCTGGAAAGTTTTCCAGCACCTGTGTGCTTGGATACATCAAGGCTTTTGTGCCTGGTAGTGCTTTTTTTCTTTTAAAATGATGGCAGTGGTGTTTCTGCTTCTCATCTTTTGCATGATAGGCAGTGTATGCGTTCAGAAAGTGATAGACTTACACTATAGGCTCTCCTTGGTCTCACGGTGCATTCTGTAAGGTTGCATGTTGTTTCTGTTAAATTATCATATGCTGTGGAGTATTCAATACCTTCTGATTTTCCTTCTGATTGCAATTAACTTTAGAATCCAAAACTATGACTGAGTAAAAAAGAAATCACTCCTTGCGTTTATTTCTTTGAGCAACCTGTTATGCCAGAACAAATGTTCCATCTTTCATACACACATTCTGCTTGATTGCAGCCTTCTGTGTGATTTTTTTTTTCTTTTTAACTTTAGATATTTACCATGAATTGATTTAGTCCATCTTGCACCAAGTAATGTAAATCTTGAAAAATTTTTAGAAAATTCAAACTTGAACTGGCCAGAGCCTGGTAAATATTTTCTGAAGTACAGTTTTGAAAATAACAATAAAATCAAGTACTTAAGCAAGCTAAGTTTCCCCATTGTAATCAAAAGCTGGGAAATGGTAGAATTAATGAAAAAGATTTGTAAAAATTTAATGACTTGTGCTCATAAAATTATTTGTGTTTTGCACCAAAAATAAATTCACTCTTTACAACCTTGCAACATAATTTTTAAGACATGTATGTACTTAAAAGAGGGCTGACTACAGCTGAGAAGGATTTTCATTGCATGGTGGACTCAAAATTTGTAATAGTAAATGGAAGAAAATAATGAGTACCCTAAAATGACATTATAATATGTCTTCTGTAGCCATTTTTATTTTCTAAGCACTATTCAAATACTGTCTAATAACCAGCATTTCTCTAAGACCGGGCATTTAGAATTACAAAGACTGGCATACGGGTTTAAGATGTAGTCTAGTATACTGTTTCTGACAGTGGATTATATCAGCTTCTTGAAAGAGGCACAGAAGGAATCTTCTGCTACAAAATTACAGAAATTTTCTCTCTATGTTTTTTTTTTTTTACTGTATTTAGCCTGCTCAGCGTTGTGAATGAGTGGTTAGATAGACAGATAGATATATAAAGGTATACCTGTTAAAAATTCCCCTTGAGTTCCATGAAATATTCACTTCAAATGTCTCAGCATTTCTCAGCGGGTGACGGTTGAGCCTCGAGGAGGAGAGGGTTTCAGCCCAGGTCCCGTCGCCAGCTTTCAGCGGTGGTCCTCTGAATTTCAGCAACTGGAGAGTTTGTGAGACTCTGAGAGGTGTCCCACCCAGAGGAAGATGCTGGTGGCAACCCACTGCAGTCCAGGAGAGCTCAAAGGGTCTCGCTTGGGACCACTGTTTCCAGGTTCATAAGATGATTGGCTTTAGGCATCAGCAAGTTACTTGGAAGTTACTGGAATTCCAGCAACACTGGTACCATTCCACTTGGGCTATGGTCCAAGTAAAGGATGTTCCAAGGCTGTCAGGGGATGGCTGATTGTTCCTGCTCTCGTTACCCACCTCGAGTTAGGTAACAGGAGTGCTTGGTACAGTCAGTGCTGCTCCCCACCTTAGCCATGCAAGAGTTCCTGGTATGGTCAAGGGATGCTTAACCGCCCAACTCATTGCGCAAAGGCCAAGGCCTAGCTGGAATTCCTGAGATCGTAGAGTGACCCAGGAAAAAGGTGGTGGGGGAGAAGGAATGCACCACCACACTCAGTTAGAATTTAGCTTTTCCCCTAAAGCATTAAGAATTTGCAACTCCTGCAAATATTTTAGAACCAAGGAATTCTTATAAACACCTTCAACTGCTTCAGTTTCAAAGCTCTACGAAGTGCAACTGAAGATCATTTCCCTCTGCTTGTCTGGACTTTTCCTGTGCTGTTGCCTCCAAAACTAGTTGGCACAGATCTGATGGATTTGCTGCTTCAAAACCAATGCTGTTGTCATTGGCTTTTTCCACAGGTTTCTTTAGAAAAGAATAATAATCAGATAGTAAAAAAATCAGCTATGTCTACCCTTATAATTTTGTGGCTCAGTTTTAATAACCTTGTTCTATCTTATTGTAGTGTTGCTCACACTTCTTCACTCTGCTCCATTTATAATACAGCCTCTAAAATTAGAACTGTAGAGTAATTTAGGTTGAAAATGTGTTCAGGAAGTCTTGTAACCCAACCTCCTGCTTGAAACATGGCTCACTTCAAAGTTATATCCAGTTTCTCAGGACTGCATCCAGCCGAGGTTTGAACATCTCCAAGGATGGAGATCCCACTGACCCCTGGGCACTTATGCCACTCTCTCTTTGGAATTAAAAAAATAAAAATTTCTCATATTCACTCTTTGGCCTAACTCTTTCTCTCTCACACACACACTTGACAGCTCTTTGATGGAAATTAATGTGGCCTAAATTCTATCTCTGTCCCTGTTCATGGTATTTCCTATTGTCTGGCTCTAAACCTTCAGAGGCACACCGTCAATAGATAACAGCAGGGGCCGGGCCTTGGTTGAAATGTAGGCCACCTGAATCTAGGCTTTTGACTCTGTCATATACAGCTGCAACTTTCTACCTTTCCTCCAAATACCAAGCACTTTGTCTCCTGTCATATAAATCAGCCAGAGCCAGATTTTTCTATTCTAGCTGGGTTTGTGTGCCTTCCTCCTCGCTGGGTGCCTTCCAGTAGTGCATTAATCAATACGGCTCAGACCTGTCTCTGGTGTTTTTGTTATTTTAGCTTCTCCTCAGAGGCTGCTGCCTGGCCACCTCACAGGAAGCACCACTTTTCTCAGCCTTTTCAACTGTAGGAAGGAGGGAGCATTGGGAGAGAGGATGAAGTTGGTTAGCGAGAGATGAGACTTTTTTTATTTAAGACATCTCTTTCTTTTGATTTTGTGCTGTCATTTTCAGTGTGAATTTCTGGTTTTGCATTATCTGCTAGAATGTCAGATCATTGTGATGGAAGCCAGATATTGAGATAGATAGATACACATATGCAGAAGTAAAGACATTTAATTGAGACCAGTAGAAAACTAATATTGTGGTAATATTTAAAAATGGTAAATGGGACAACCCAAATAATTGTAGGCCTGTCAGGCTGACATCGATCCTTGGTGAAATAAGGGAACATCTGATATAGGGCTCAGTTAGCAAAGAGCTGAAGGATGGAATTAACGCCAATCAACATGAGTTTATGGAAAATAGATCCTGTCAAACTAACCTGATATCTTTTTTTCAGATTACAAGCTAGTTTTTAAAGTAATAGTATTGATGTACCATACTCTGCAAGTTATTTGACTTGGTAGTGCATAACACTTTCATTAAGGAACTAAAAAGACATAAAATGCACATGGCACACACTAAATGGATTGTAGCCTTTTCTTACTGATGGATGACAAGATCTAATTGTAAATGCACTGTCATCCTAAGATAGGCATTTTCAGAATATTTGTTTCTCAGCCACATGCAATTTAACACTTTTTCAGCATCTAGGAAGAAGTACAAGATTATCACTGATGAAGTTTACAGATGATCAAAATAGAATTTACTAGTGAGGAGCATAGTCCACTTTTCCAGTGAGACTGTGAATGTTTGATGAGCTGAACACAAATCACATCTAAGACCAACTGTGAAGTCCTACAGCTAAGAAGAATTTACAGTAATATTATTTTTGTATGCTTAATGGTCAAAGACTTTAGAGAAACAAGAAGGAAGAGGTAATATCCTTTAGCAGGCCAAAGAATGAAATTAAAAATGTTACCTGTCTTCCTGACTGAGTGTGTGTCTTCACTTCTCCATCTATAACAGCCAGTTTAATAAAAAAATTTGCTTTTACTGTAAACCTTTCATTGCAAAGAATGCTGGCCATATGATGATGAAGATTACCTTGGAGCACACCATCTTTGAAAAGGCTGGAAGGTTTCTGTGGTTAATCAGTCCATCACAGTCTTGTTAAGTGAGTTAATCCAATTCTGAAGTATATAAGCAAGAGACTCTTGTGTTGCTATTCCAACAGTTAATTGTTACTGCCTTTAAAAATACGTTGCAAATTTAGGGAGAAATAAAGTGCAGGAACACCTTTTGGTTGAAAAACTTAACTGGGGCGAGGATGGCAATTTCTTAACCAAGACTGGATGATTTTCTAAAACATATCCCTGAGAAACCAAACAGGAACTCACTCAAGGTAGTACTGTACTTCCTTTCCTTCCACACACCTGCTTACAAACCTTTTTCAGCCTGCCTGAAATCCCAGTATCTCAAACTGTGTTTTTCCATCCTTTCCCAGGAAGTGATGTTACAGGTAATATTGGTAATGGGTTTTTTCCCAGTATAGTCTGCCAGTCAAAAGAGGTGATTATCCTGCTGTACTCAATGTTGGTGTGGCCTCACCTTTAATACTGCAGTTCTGGGCCCCACAATTTAAGAAGGACGTGAAGGTTCTTGAATGTGTCCAGAGGAGGGCAACAAAGCTGGTGAAAGGGCTGGAAGAAATGTCCTGTGAGGAGCAGCTGCGGACTCTGAGTTTGTCTAGTTTGGAGAAAAGGAGGCTGAGGGGTGACCTCATTGTTTTCTACAGCTTCCTGAGGAGGGGAATTGGAGAGGGAGGTGTTGATCTCTTCTCCCTGGTATCCAGTGACAGGATGCGTGGGAATGGTTCAAAGCTGCATCAGGGCAAATACAGAATTGACATTAGGAAGCATTTCTTTACCAAGAGGGTAGTCAAACACTGGAACAGGCTTCCTAGAGACGTGGTCGATGCCCCAAGCCTGTCAGTGTTTAAAAGGCATTTGGCCAATGCTCTTAATAACTCGCTTTAACTTTTGGTCAGCCCCGAATTGGTCAGGCAGTTGGACTCGCTGATTGCTGTAGATCCCTTCCAACTGAAAAAGTCTATTCAAGACCTCCTTTTGGGGAAACTTTCCACAGACTAGTGGATACTATTTTACTTCCCCTCGTTTGTGTACCTGAATTTGCTCTGACTTAATTTATTCCCATGCTCATCATCTCCATCTCCATATCCTACCTGTCTTTGGGGCTAATTCACTTTTGAAGTTTATGGGCTGGGGTTAATTCACTTTTGCTGTTTATGGACTAGTTGTGAACCTATCATTTTCTTTTGTTATAATTGAGCTAAGTTTTCCCCCATGGAGCAATTCTTCAACATGAAGTACAGAACATCAGTGTGTGTCAGATATCAGGCTTTCATAACTAATAGTACAAGTGTATAAATTGTGTTTAAGTACTATAATTGTGCCCAAAGGCCAAAGAGATTAAAAACAGTTTGGTGTTGTGTAAATGGATAGATAATAATTGCCTATGTCCCAGAGGTCTTACAATCCAAAAAATTTTTTTTGCCTTTTAACTTAATTGGAAATAATTAATATTTATCACTTTTAACCAAAATCCCAAACTGGGATCTGTTTTCTCCACCCCACTTCCCATCCTATATTCCTGTCTGCTTACTCAGTCCACCTGAGAAATAGTAGGTAGAAATACTGCTTTAATCAGCCATTTTAGGGCACACTAAGGAATATTCCTGACTGGGAATGGTAAAGACTGTCATATTTAAATATCTATTACCTGCTGCAGAGCAATGAGGCTGATGAAGTTCGCGCAGGTACTGCAGACGTGTTTGAGATTATCCAAACTCAGTTGAGTGAAAGTAGCTATGGGTGATATTCCCACTTAAGCAGAGAAGCTATCTTTGCCTTTCATGTGTTTAACGACCCTTTAGAACTGAAGTAGCACCTATATTTTGGTTTGAATGAAATGTGCTAATTTAGTAAAACGATTTCTTTGGTATCCATCCAATATTGTAGGAGATAAGATAGGATAAGAACTGTTACCTAATGAGCTTAACATTAACAGTTCTGTACTAGCCAACATCTAATATTTTAAAGAGGATTGCCTCTTTTTTGTGTTCTTGCAATGCACTTTCTGTCTAGAGAGAATACATCCTAAAAGACGGCATACTGGCCAGAACAAAAGTCTGTCTATCCTTGTACCTACAAACAGTGAGAATAAAAGTATAAGAAACAAGGTATATACTTTATGTAATATTGTGTACTTTTAATCAATAATTTAAAGGCTTCCTGAACTGAAGCTGTGTTGGATCATGATGTTTAACAGCCACTAATATACTGACTAGACACTGGTTGGTTAACTCTGGGCTCCATAACATTTTGTGACAGTGAGCTCCCTAGCTTTGTTGTCTGGTGGTTCCATTGGGTGCCTCCTTCTTATTGTTTTCTGAACAACAGTGACTAAGAATTCCTTATTGACCTTCTCCACTCCACTTTTCATTTCATAGAGCTCTACAGTATCACAGAATCACAGAATCACTTCAGTTGGAAAAGACCTGTAAGATCATCAAGTCCAACCATCAACCCAACACCACCATGCCCACTAAACCATGTCCCACAATGCCACGTACACACGTTCCTTGAACACCTCCAGGGATGGTGACTCCACCACCTCCCTGGGAAGCCTGTTCCAATGCTTCACCACTCTCTCAGTAAAGAAATTTTTCCTAACATCCAGCCTGAACCTCCCCTGGTGCAACTTGAGGCCATTTCCTCTTGTCTTGTCACTTGTCACTTGGGAGAAGAGACCAACACCCACCTCACCACAAGCCCCTTTCAAGTCGTTGTAGGGAGCGATAAGGTCTCCCCTCAGCCTCCTCTTCTCCAGACTGAACAACCCCAGTTCCCTCAGCCACTCCTCATCAGACTTGTGCTCCAGACCCCTCACCAGCTTTGTCGCCCTTCTCTGGACACGCTCCAGCAACTCAATGTCCTTCTTGGAGTGAGGGGCCCAAAACTGAACACAGTATTCGAGGTGCGGCCTCACCAGCGCCGAGTACAGGGGCACGATCCCCTCCCTGCTCCTGCTGGCCACACTCTTTCTGATACAGGCCAGGATGCCATTGGCCTTCTTGGCCACCTGGGCACACTGCTGGCTCATCTTCAGCTGGCTGTCAATCAACAAGCCCAGGTCCTTTTCTGTAGGGCAGCTTTCCAGCCACTCGTCCCCAAGCCTGTTGCGTTGCCCGGGGTTGTTGTGACCCAAGTTCAGGACCCGGCACTTGGCCTTGTTGAACCTCATACAATTGTCCTCGGCTCATCGATCCAGCCTGTCCAGATCCCTCTGCAGAGCCTTCCTACCCTCGAGCAGATCAACACTCCTGCCCAACTTGGTGTCATCTGCAACAGTAGTAGCTAGTTAAAGAGTCCTAGAGTTTTAGTATCTTTTTGCATAAAACCTCATTTATACCTTTGATCCTTGTTTTGAGATGAAGGATCAAAACTACATGCTGGACACAGCCCTGATATTACAGAGGACTGGTGGGTGAAGTCTCCCATCCATGGTGGCTTATATGATGAGGGTGTCTTGTCTGTACTGGGCTCACACTTAGTCTGCACCATGTTGTTGCTTGCCTCTTGCTAAGAAGACAGAAACACAGAATCACAGACTCACTAAGGTTGGAAAAGACCTGTAAGATCATCAAGCCCAACCATTAAAAAAAAAAAAAAACCCACATCACCCACCCACAAAAAACCACCCACATCACACAGCACCATGCCCATCAAGCCACGTCCCACAATGCCACGTCCACACGCTCCTTGAATACCTCCAGGGAGGGTGACTCTACCACTTCCCTGGGCAGTCTATTCCACTGTGTTACCACTCTCTCAGTAAAGAAATTTTTCCTAATATCCAGTCTGTATCTCCCCTGGCGCAACTTGAGGCCATTTCCTCTTGTCCTGTCACTAGTCACTTGGGAGAAGAGACCAACTCCCACCTCTCTGCAACCCCCTTTCAGGTCGTTGTAGAGAGCGATGAGGTCTCCCCTCAGCCTCCTCTTGTCCAGACTGAACAACCCCAGTTCCCTCAGCTGCTCCTTATAAGACTTGTGTTCCAGACCCCTCACCAAGACCTGCAGCAGTCTGCTAAGGACAGCTGAATCCACAATACTGTGGGGGAGCTAGAAACAAAAAATAGGTTTAGTGGGAGGGGCAAAACCTTCTTTAGGTCTTTGAAGCTGAGGAGACTAGTCAAAATTTGAAAGCACCATAAAATTATATAGTGCTATAAGAATATTTTTTGTTTGCTGTTCCATCGTTGACAACGCCCAGTACCCTGCTTGGCCTTTATTTTGAATGACTTTTGTACAATAAGTCAATGTTTTAATGAAGCCTTCCATAATTACCCACGCAAAGCAACAATTATGTCTAAAGGAGCTATTACCATACAAGAAAAGGAGATCATTAAGGGCCTACCATTGTGTACATTGTGTACACAGGTTATTTTTTTCTCTCTGCACTACATTCTACTTACTAATACTGAATTTTCGCAGGTGTTTTCATCCAGTCACCCCGTGTCACAAACCTCCTCCACAACTCTTCACTGTCAGCTCCAGACTGACTATCCTGAATACTTTTGTAGTATCTGAATTTTCACGTATCACACAGCTCTTTCTCACTTACTAAATATTTATGAACAAGTTGAACCACACCAGCACGAGCCAGGAGCACAGGGGCAGCTGGGGAAAATGATGAGGGCCAGAGCTGAACTGGGTTTGGAGGAAGGAACTGGGTAACATAGTCAGGACAAACTAAGGACAGGAGGCTGGTGAAGCTCAGAGATGACTCCAGCAGAGAGGAAAGCAAGAGGCTTGGCTGAGTCAGGCAGCATCTGTACTACAAGCCAGCATCCAAGATGATGACTGGACCAGGCCAGAGCAAGGTTTGTTAGGAGTTAAACGAGGACTACTGTAATATGAGGCAAAAACTAAGGGAGAGTATTTAACTGGCAGTGTTACAGTTACTGTCACGTTCCCTACCTGCTGGGATTGTCCTGATAGAGCAGGTCACAGGCCTATATTTCACTAATGAGGTTAATCAAGACCCTGGGAAATGGGTACAGACACTGCCTACAGGGTTAGGTTATACACACAGGGTCTGGTACTAAGCCTCTGCAGTGACACTTGCAGAACTCCTCTGGCAAATGATAAATCATGGACCACTTATTTCTATCTCTTGTTATTCGTCCATGGTGGGATTTAAATTCTTTAGGAAATTTTAGTGAGGGAAACGTTGCTTTTCTATTTCTACAACAAAAAATAGGTTGCAGTCCCCAAACGTGCTATTTGATTTTTCCCATTCTTGCTGACATATTGTGAAATTATTTTAATAATTATAAAATCATCCAGCCATTAAAGAAATAGAAAAACAAATAATCAATGCTGAACCATGTTGGTTGACTGTGTTCCTTTCTTCAACAACAAATTGCGTAAAATGGAACACACATCTTTTTTGTCTTCATTGTAACAATTTTGGCCTGATTTAGGATTTCCTTGCTTTTCTACCGTAAGGAAACATGAAAAGAGATGCAGTTTTCAAGATGTTCTCTCTGTTCTGAGTTTTCAGTGAAGGCTAATATAATAGTTATTTGTTGGATTAGGAGTTTTGTTTTCCTCCCAGCATGTAAATGACTGATACCCTTGTCTGTAGTAATCTAGGTCTTTCAGTTATATGGCTTTTAGAGGAACAAAACACTAGAAATCCCATGGATACTGGCGTGTGACGGAAATTCTGTATCACTGCTGAAGATTTTCTTTTATATGCTCCTATGGAACAGCCAAAGTTCCTATGGGATCAATAACTTTTTGAACTAAAGACAATAATTGTGAGACATACTTGTCCTTGTGCTGGAGCAGGGATGTTGGTACAAAAATATTTCAACCTGTGGGTTGGAACACTTGATTAATTGTCAAGCAAGGACCACCAAAAAAAGGTATTGGGTCCTGTATGAGAAAATCCACCCCAAATATAAATGCAAGATGTAAAAACCTTGCCATGTAAACCTAATAGAGGAGGACTGCAGAAATGGTAGGGGGTTCTAAGATGTAATCACTGTGCAGATGTGGAAGGAGGGATGGACACGTGTTTTCCCCTGTGCATTCACAGGGACTGGTGGAGGCAGGACCAGCTCCTGCCACCATGGCTGTGTGATTCTGCCCTGTAAGCAGACCCCCCAGACTAGACTCTCTTCCCTGTGTCTGCTGTGTTTGCACCATGCTGAAGAAGTAAAACAACCCGAGAGATAAAGTGACACTAACGCTGTCTCTTTTACCCTTCCTAAGGAATAGCCTGAATGGTCCAGTCCTCAGCTGACAAACACTTGTGTTGCTGTGTTGATGCAGCCTTGTTCTGGAAACACAGGCTACATCGACACTACTAAGTAAAACAGGCTAAAGATCACCAGCTGGTACAGCACAGTTTGCACCCGCACAGATAAATTCTCTCACCCCTAAAATAGGACTGCTGTAGCCGAGCTTCGTTTTGGGGATGTTCACTGGGCTACACCAGCCCTTGAACTGTGCTTCGGTATTGTCCGGCCAGAGTTAAAACATACTAGGGACCATGCTGGCAATGAAATAATATGAACTATTGTGTAATTCTTTGGCAGTGCCCAGGCTCTGCTGGTTGACTGTTACAGACACAGCTGCAGGTGCTGAGTGCAGCCTGTATACCCGCACGGGCCAGGTCAGCAGCCTGCAGAGTCTTGCTCTGGATGCAGCAGAGACACTCCACCGTGGTACCTGGCCTCGCTGCTGAGCCTGGGCACAGCTCTGAGCCCATGTACCTGCGTGACCCCCGTTTCTGGAGGTACCTGATCGGGTGGTGGGCTGGAAATCTGCCTGCTGCCTTACCTGACACGGGCCAACACTCTTGGGATCTGTGGCAGCAAATAGTTCAGTGAGGCACCCACAGAGGGAAACTGATTTTACATTAAGCATTTCCCAGCCCAGTTTCAATGGCAGGCAAATTCATAATGAACAGAGTTTGTTGGTCGATAAGTTATAAACAGAGAAAAGAACTACATTTGTCAAAGTGGTGATTTTCTACCAATTCACTCGGCTCCAATTCTCAGCTATATCCCAGCCGTCCTGAGGATTAATTAGTTAATATTTATGGAGCACTGTGAAGATGAAAACTGCTAGAATGGTGCTAAATGTTTTATTTACATGGTTTATAAACAGCAGCCCAGCAGTCGCACATGGGGTTCAGCCCATCCCTGTGTTCACAGATTTCCACTGCAGGTTGAAACAGGATGGCTTTTATCATGATGTAATGCATTTTTATTGTGGTACTAGAGCAAATGTATCCTTTAAATTACGTGATTAGTTTCACTACAGCTCACTCTCCAGAATAGCTATCATAAAGCGTGAGACTTTGAAAGCATTGCCAAATTTAAATTTAGACTTCAGTCTATGATTTCATGTCAAAAATTTATGCACAGCCTCATTTGTCAGGCAGCATTATTGATTTTATAATGTGTAATGTTTTTCTTATTGAAAAAGTGTTCCCAGGCCTGAGCTTATTAACACAGTGTTGATTACTCTTTGGGGGCAAGCAAACGGTTTTTCCATTTATTAAAGATGATAAGAAATGGGAAATCATGGTTTTTATATACACATTATGTGAACGAATATTATGGTTAGTGATTAAATAATATGAGGCTTGAAAATTAAAGTATAACACAATGCTTCCCCTTTATAAAGTTACCTAAGTTGCTAAAAAGTCTGCCTGTATTTTACACACCTATTAAGTGTTACTTTTTCCTCTTTTTCACTGCAAACAATGTTTACATAAAAGCACAATATTGCATATATTTTTTCAGCAATTTCTGCATCTACTAAAGTGATAACTCTCTGCTTGAGACATCATCATCATGCCCATAGTGAGCAGATTAAAACATACCAGAGGATTATATTTTTTGTAAGGAATAAACAGCAAGAGAGAAGACTGCTAAGAAATCTAAAATTGAAGTTGGTTTTTTTTTTGGGGGGGGGGCGAGGTGTTGTATTGGGTTTGGATTTTTTTCTTTTCTCAAAGACAGGTATGGGCTTTAGCTACCCAACATTTTTTTTTTTTTTTTTTTTTTTTGGCTTAGGGCAATGATGGCCTGTCAAAATCTCAGTTAAATCTCTTACTAACTGAATAAGAAGCAAGCAACGTTCTCTCTTGACCAGCAGTTCCTGTAGAGTAATAATGATATAAACTGTGTAATGCAGCAATAGTGTAACATGGCAATATTAAATCAATGAGGTACAGATCAAGCTTCTGGCCTTATTGGAGTCAATGTCTAAACACCTCTGGCTTCAGTATGGCCAAGACTTCATTTGTTATTTCTCCATGCCACTGCTCAGCAGTACTCAGTCCTGCATACCCTGAGGTGCGCTCAGTTCTCGGTTCCTCAAATACTCAGATGAAGATTCAGATAGAAGAGATGCTCAGTTCATGTTTTTCCCTGAAAACTGTCTTATTTGCACATCCTGGTTTTCACGAGGGAAATTGCTGGCAGAAGCTCCTCTTATGTGGTGTAAACACATAAATAAGCTTTGCAGCAATTAATATTGGTCAAGTTTCAAGACTATCCCCACATCTCCACTCTTTTGGAATCCATTATCAACTTTTTCATTATTAACACACCACTCAATTTGGCTTTATAGACTGCCTATAAACTCCCTCTACTATGCCATGTTCATGTTTATATCCCAAGTCTTTCTCCTCCTCCCAGAGGAGTCTGGGGAAATATGTGTTACTTTCAAAACATGTCGCACTGGGCTATTATGTTGCAGGGTTGATAGTGGCTGAATAGGCAACTTCTTAGAAGCAATTCTCCATGTCCTTTCCTCCTTGATAGCTCAGAGTCTAGGTCTCCTCTGGAGACTTAGTGGCAGATGGTGGTAAAGCTGAAATTAGCTGAAATCTTGCACTCTTCCAACGATTATCTTCCTTCCTGGAATGCAAAACAAGGGTAGATATTTCCCCTGAAGGAAGCTGATATGGGTCTTGGGCAGGCACAGCAGGCAATTCATTGCAGTATCTTCTTGTGAGTTTTCAGCCTCCTCTCCTGCTTAAGTCCACTTGGATTTTTAATTATCTTTCAGATCCTCTTTTCATTTTGCTCGTTCAGAAATGCAGAATAAAGCCTACCCCCTGTTTTCCATCCAATTCACTCACAGTCTTCTGTCGCAATTATTGTACTATAATCCTCTCTCTCGGTTTTAATCCTTTTCCATAGTCAGTTTATTTCAGAATTAGGTTTCTTATCCTTTGATCTATTAATTTACAGTTTAACCTCCTGCTCTCTTTCTGCTTTTTATTTGGGGCATTACTAAGGATTGCTTAAGTGGGGAGGAGAAGGCAGAGCAGGGCCTTCTTATTACACATTAAGGATCTCTAAAAGTAAGGCATTAGGGGAGTCCTCCGAAGGGATGGCTACTGGAAGGAAAATGCAATTTGGATTTGGATTTGGATTTGAAAGCTAAGCAGAGTAGGGAAGCTAGAAATGAAAGAGCTGGGCGACATCACTCTGATGTTCGTTCATTGAATGAAACATCTTATGATTAAATTTACTGAATAACTTCAGATAAAGTACAGCTGGTAAGTTTTGAAAAGCAAAAATTCCCCCTTCTCAACACACACACTGCACCCTGTAAATTATTTTGATTTTTTCCAAAGTGAATAGTCTGGCTTTGGTCTGAAATGCTTGAGAATGAAAAAACCCTTTATTTTTTTTTCCTTTTTTTTTCCTTTTTTTTTTTTTTCCCCAAAGCCAAGAAGCACTTGGGAATGAAGTGACACTTCAAATATAACAAAACTTTTCCTTCAAGTTGAAAAATCTATTCTTTGCAGGTGCCTGTTCATATATCGGCGGTAGCAAGCTTAATGGCAATATTGTTTAATAGAAAATGGGGGAGCACACAAAAAGTGAAAGACAGAATAGTTGCCTGAGTGGTAAAGACAGAAGGAGCACTACACAGTTAAATAAGTGGACTTAGCACAAGTACCGAGCCATTCCAGAAATTTGTAACTATTTTTCCTCATTTTCTTTTAGGTGCAGCTGTTGGTCTCCTCTTTTGGGGTAGAAGGGACAAGGAGTGAGAGTGGCATCAAGGAACTGACTCATGCTTGAATGGCAGAAATGTCCATGGTGAAAGGGTTTCAGGAGCCCTGAGCTGAAATAGTGCTTTAGCTGCAGAATTCCTACGTAACTGCAAGGAAGCAATCCCATGATTCAATTTCTCTCCTCCAAAATGGGGATAATATATCCCTTGGTCAGAGTGGTGCTGCAATAGGGTAAACCCATCAGTAGAAATAAGGCATTGCAGAGAGGGAGGCCACTGAAAAAATTTACTTAGGATTGTTAATCCCACCTGGCCTCAACAACCTGTGCAGGATGTGGGGTCCTCTCACAGCAGTGTACAAGTACACCTCTGAAGAACCAATAATGTCAATGTGGGATTTTTGAAGTAAATAGGAAAATACAAAAGAAAAAAAAAAAAAAGGAAGTTGCAAAGACTACATGAAAATGAGAGTAACAGCTTCTTAGGAGTCTCTGCAATCTGTCATGTAAATAGAAAAGATACAGACATCTGCAAAGAACTTCTAGTACATATGGGGACACATTTCAGATTGTCTACCCTGCACCCAAAACATTGCACTGTGTTCCTTTGCATATTGGTGTGTTAGCAGCAAGTGAAAGTGAGAAAAGCTACAGTCACCAGCCTCAATTTGTTTCCATAAATCAAGTGTACTTCAAAGTTTGCCCTTAATGACTTAATTATTTGTCCACCGGACACACAGTGCTCTAAAAGTAATGCCTAGAGGTGAGCAATACAGTCATACCCCTCTACAGGAAGAAACCAGTTTGACAAAATATCAGACAGAGAAAAAAAAAATGCTTAAAAAACAGCTCTTTGCAGGCTGTGACTTCTCCCAGGGGGAAGAATAAAAAAATCAAGCATTTGCTTATCAAGATAAAAATGGTGCCATTTCTGAAAATATAAAATCCCTAAAAAATGGAAATATAGCAAGTGGATCAGCTCCTTTTAAGTCACATCTTCAAATTTGAAAAAATGTTGTGGCTTAATCTTAAAAGGCCTTGCCCGTAGTGAATTATAAATATTTTAAATCATCACAGACAATTCCAGTGGTATCTCTTAATTTATCTGATGCTTTTTTTCAAATCACTGTAATGTTGAAAAATCCTGATGCTATGATGAATGCTGATGTGACAACAGATGTATAAATCCATATTCGAAAATCTATTGTCAGCTGGGAAGCCTTACTGGTCCTTACCCACTCTGGCATGATATTCTGCTGTAGCGATGCCAGTGGTCAACACACAGTAAGAGTGACCTCTCTTTACCTGTATGTAAACTGCACATGGTTTTTCATATTTTTGTCACTGTTGCTATAAACGTTCAAACAAGTCCCCATATTTTAACTACTTGAAAACTGCCAGCAAAGAGAGAGAACTCTGAGAACCTTTGAAGCTGGCTGTGACTCCTGGTTCTGGGCCAAGTGGTCTTCATGAGCATGAGGAGGTATTTCACTGAGCAACATTTGCTTTTCTTCCTCTGAAAAGAAGGTTGGTGGTCAGCTGTGTTTTTGCATATTGTTCTGTGGCAGCTGGAGCACAATTAGTGGTGCATATACCCCTGCTTTATAGCATATAGACACTTAAGGAGATGGGAAAAGATGCCCTGTAGTCTAGCCTATTATTAATATCTCTGCTTCTTTAAAAGGTCAACGTATTTTAACGATCAATTCTGTGCGAGAAATGTTTTTTGAAATGAGTGCTGTGATATTCTTCTGATTTTGATTCTCTTAACCCCCCCTGGAAAGTAATAGAGGTATAAATATTAAACATCCCATTTCCTTTACAGCTTGGATTGATTGGGTATGGAATTCTGACGGCCAATGTGATTCATTCTCCAAAACCAAAGAAAATCACTCTGTGATAGAATAATAGAGTACAACAGAACAGATTAGGACATGCGTGATCACTGGTACCAGCCCAAAAGCTAAATTGCTACAGTATTAGGATTCAGACAGCTGTTCTCCATAAGGGAGAGCTTTGGATTTGGCCCCACAGACCACACTTTCTGCTCCTTTCTTTAATCCTTCTCCAGTAAACTTTCCACTGGAATCTTACACTTGGACCTTAGTTTTGCATTTGAGCCCACACAATCAAAAATCCTTAGTGGAGATCTTCGTAGGCTCAAAAATTTGTTGTGTGGGTTTGATTGTGAACCAGGAGCTGAAAAGAGTATGAAAAGAGTATGTTCTGTATGTACTGAATAGAGTATGTTCTACAGCAATTGTAAATCTGAATGCGGAGTTTATTCATTCTTTGCTAAAAGACATATTCGGTCAAAAAAAGGAATGGTGTATTTTTCAACAAGTACAAATACTTTTTGATCTTTTTTGTGTTTGTTTGTTGCAAAAAAATGGCTTTGATGGCTTAGCTTCTTTGAGTGTAGTGTAATTTAACAGTATTTGTCCTATTGACTATGAGAATCTCAGGATCAGGTTGCGTGCCAGGGCAGCAGTGAAATTGTTCTAATGAATATACTCATTCAGCTGTGGGCTCTATTGTACAACCAAATGGTAATTGTCTGACTTCCAGAAATTGTCTCACAGACTGAGATGTTTGAAAATGTGCTCTTTCCTCTTTTATTTCCAGATTCCTGGGCAAGAACACCTTTATTCTTTCCAACTGCTTGTATTTATGTTCCTAAATCTCTATGACCTAGAAACCTTTCCTTACTTTAGGTGAGTACATTTGTCATGCTTCAGTTGCTTGAGACATCTGAAAGTGATGTGCAGTGATGAATAGACATTCTTCATACTGTAATTGGTTACACCCAGGGAAAAAGCAACCTGAAAATGCAAATGCTGAATGGTTTCATGTAGTACAGCTTATCTGCTAAAAAAAATAAAATTCATCTGACTGAAAGCAGTAGGAGAGGATTAAATAAAAAATTACACATACAACGTTTTCCACTGTTGCTCACTATGTGTGTATATGTGACAGGGACATGTATAAAACAAACAAAAAAACCTGAAAGATGCTTCAAGGTTTTATGCTGCCTATCAACATAGTGCTGAAGTTATAGTCCTGTTAAAATACAGGAATGGTCATCTTGCTCTGAACTAATGGGAAAGAGACATAGGAAAACACTCACAATTTGGAGTACCTCTAAGGTTTTTTTTTTTTTATATATATGTATGTATGTATAAAATGATATATAAGAGATATAATCTCTCTCGCTCATATACAGATAAACCACACACAAATACATATACTTATGTAGATATACATGCTTACATTTCTACATATACTAGATAATTTATTTTTCATGAAAAGCTTTTCAGTGTAACACCAGGAAACCAAATACTGTTTTCGACTAAGAAGACCTGTATGATATGGCTAGAAATGGTACAGTATTTCCTACATTGTAAGGCTGATGGACCTCAACACTTTTTCAGTCCAATTATCACTATGGCTGGTGGGTAGTTTGTCCTTCTTGAAGACAGTTTCCCTGGCTAGCATGCCAAGGAAGAAATTGCATGTTGATAATGTGGTTTGGGGGCTGTGGCTATTTGTTTAGGAATTGGATTAAAGTCACCAGCTTGTTTCATGTTATTGTCCCACATAAAGCTGATAGAATAATACCTTTAAATCACAAGCAAATACATAGTAAGATGGAGATGAAAGATTTAATATTTCAGCACCTGTCTCTACCATTCTATAACCTTGCTTACATCTTCACAGTATTTCTAAGTATTTAAAGCTAATTAAAATGAGGACTGAACTGGGTAATCTGAGAAAGAAAGAGTTTCAGTCACATTCTTTTTTATGACTTCTCAGTGAATATCTGCAAGATCTGTCTTCCCTAGAAGTACAATGGAGGGGAAGCCGGATTGCTCCGGGATTGGTAATATGATACAGAGTCTTTTATTTCTGCATTGTCAGTACAATGCCAGTCTAAGTCTGTGTGACTAAAAGTTGTTACCATCTGATGGCTCTTCAATGGGCTATTGGAAATGAGTTTCATGGTTCCAGTTTCCAGCAGTGAGCCATCCACATCAGAAAAGCCATCATTGCACTTGGCAGTACTAATTGGCACCCTTGTCACCAGCCAAGGACTATAATGGGCTGATGGTAGTCCCTTCAGATCAGAGCTTAGGAGCATTGCTGTTGAAGCTTTTATTCCTGCTCCCTGTGCAGTACATTTTTTTGTGGACAGAGAGAGACATTTCCAGAGCTGTCAGTCTGGTACTTTTTTCCACAAGTTACTGTATTCTAATCAAAAACATTTTGTCAAAAAATTTTAGCAGAGATTTACAGTGGTTTTTTGTTTTAAGTCCTGCATTTTCAGCAATGACTTTTAGAGCATATTAGGACTTCCTATATTATACACTAAAATGTTGTTGATAATTTTGGGGAACATCATTAAAATCATGCATTATCTTAGGTACCCATGTGGCTTCCACAGTGTCACAGAATGTTATCTTAATGTATTCTTACTGCATCCTTTTGAGGCTGGGACACCTAGTCTTGTCATTTTAGAAAAGTGAAATAAGGAATGTGGACAGATATCCTCTTCCAGATCCAAATGCACTGGTTTGTAGAAATCTCTGTCCTCAGCTGCCCTCCGTGTAGAAGTTACTGACTCCACTAACGCTCTGGCAGAGCAGTTTGTATGAATGTCCCCTGTGTTGCTCTAGGGAAAATCAGAGTAACTGTTTCAGACCACCCAATTATTCTACTAGAAGTAGCCTTGCAAATTTTGCCTGAAGGCAGCTGGAGAAATTTCATACAAACTTTAACATTTATACAAGCTCAGTAAATTCTCTCATTGTGTAATGACATGGTCCCAACCTCCTCTTCTGACAAAGGTGGGACCAAAAGAAAAAGTTTTTGCAGACTGAAGGCACAAGAAACCTTATTAGGATCTCTAGGGTGAAAAAGAAACTTAGGCAAGTGCTAGGCTAGCCAAATGAGACTAACACTTAATCTAGATATTTGCTACCAGAGCGATAGTTAAAAAGGATTAATGCTATTAACAGAATTCATTGCAGAGTCAAAGGAAGGCCCAGTTCAGTAGGGTACATATTCTTCTTTAAGGATATGAATATTTCTTTAAGGTCATTGAGATCTTTTACATATTTAATCTCAGGCACTTGCTTACACACCTTGGTGAACTGAGTTTTACAGTAATAGCATCGATAAAAAATCTATTAAAAGGGTTAAAGGAATAAGAACACTGCTTGAGAGAGTGACTGGGGGGGAAGACAGAGAGCAAGAGAGAAAACAAGAAAGAAAGGGAAAGAGAAAGATAGACAGAAGAAAGAAAGAAAAGAAGAAAGAGAAAAGCCTTACCTTTCTATTCTTTTGCTAGAGCCAAATGTTATTTAAAATGCTGTAATTTTTCAAAAATTACTTTTTACTTTCCATATTTTGCCTGCGAACAGGGCTGGAAGTGCCAAAATACTATGAGAAAAGTTGTTTTAATGTTAATTTTGGCCATGGACAGAAGCAGAAGTGTGAAGAACCTCACCACCAGCAATCTTTCACATTACATTTCTTTTGAGTTTGAAGTTTCAAGCAGTTAGGATTAACACTTGATTTTGGATCCTAATCGAAATTGAACCTGAACCTTTCCAGGTACTGTCATCACTAATTAGGAGAGCTGAGTCTGTGTTTACATAATAATAAATCGCTATTGAGAGCTACTTCTAAGAGGATATGAGTTCCAATGAACTTCCATTATATCACTTGTTCAGCAAAGTATGATAAATTAAATTGTGGAAGTCAATACCACAAGCTCTAATCAGGGTGAAAACTTTGTGGTTATAATGAAGGCCTTTTATAGTCTAACTGCTTAGGTCCTTTTACAGTGCTTATAACTGTGATATCTGAACAATACCCATGATCTCTGTAAATCTTCCTTTCCAGTCACTGGCATTCATTAAGAATGAATCTGACACTTTGTGTTCTAATAATTATGGTGCAGTAAAGAGTAATTACAGATTTTTATTATTAAGCAGTCTATGTTATTAATGAGAATAGTAGCTGAGAAAAACATTATGAATTGCCTGTACATTTGCTTTCAAGAAAAAAAAGGATGGCAAGTAGCTTCTCGGAAGAGGAGGAGCTTTCTGGTATCCATGGCTTTACAAAATTAACAGATGTGAAGTTTCATGCTTCCTCTGGTGTATGTGCCACTGATCACTATATGAACTGTGATAATGAAGTAGGCACAGGCCTGAAATGCTAGATATATGTTGGAATGTATTATTTGTAAAGAAAACAAAATCTGCAATTATTCGAAGTACCTTTGCAAATGGAGAAGTCCCCTCTCATACTTAAAAGGCTAAAGGAAACCATTAAAAAGAGACTTTTTCCGAAAGACAATTATCAAGGCTGTAATCTCCTTTTGTTTCTAGAAATAATGTCTGAATTAGAAAATGATATAAATTAGTGTCTCTTTTCTAATAAGTATTATACAGTGCATATTGCATGCCAAAATAATCGTATGTGTACCTAGACCTATTTTTCCTTTAAGTTCACCAGTTGAAAGATGACCAATCATATTTTGTCGGTTTGAGTCAGGTTCACTGCTGTTGCTGATCAGCTTTATTGAGGTTAGGGAAGGCATGGTATCCCGCACCACCTGAAGATCCATCTAGTAAACCCTGTAATTATACATGGTTGGCTGTGTGATTGGTGGATTTGCTGTCATATGCTGCTACTTATCAATATCTTGCCTCCAACAAATGTATTTTTCTTTCACTGGAAGGGTCACTGGGAATAAGTTCAACAGCATATTCTTATAATAGCTAGACCTATGACGCAGTAAAACCCTGCCTATGATGTAATAAAAGAGATTTATTTACATCTGCGTCTTTCTACTGACCATAACTGAGTGAAAAACTGTCTTCAGAACAATTCAGCATCAGATTCATGATAGAGCCATGAAGCTCTATTGAAGCCTCACAGAACCTTTGAGGATTGTTCTGTCTGGAGAAAGTTTTGTTTATACATAATGAACTCATTTATTTATAAATATATAAATGTATGAGAGCTAAGATCTTCAGCTGAGTTGCTGCATACATACGAAAATTGATAGAAACATATGAGAGGGACTTTTCTGATATAGAAAACCCAAAAAGGGGGAAGTGAAAGAAAGGATGGCTGCTTGTGGAGGATGTGCTTTTCTCTTGGTTTTCAGTCTCACAGTACAATGCCGAAATGCTGATTCAGTTTGAGGTCTTTTTAAAGATACTACAATGGAAGAAATGGACCATCTCTGAGAGATATTTTTGGACTACAGAGTAAAATAAAAGTTCAAACAGTGATTAGAAAGCCACATTTCCAAGCTATGCTGTGTGCTGTGATAGTAGCTTCGACCATAATCAGATATTTTCTACTAACAGGTTCTTGGATGGTACTGGAATATTGTCCATGCTCGTGTTGTCAGCCAGCTGCATGCGGTCACAGCTTGTTGCTGTGCGATACAAATGGGATATCACACAGCAGTCATTATCAATTCAGATGTTGCTTCTAAGCAATATCTAAGCCTTTGCCATTAAAATACTACCATCTGAAATTAGTTACTCAAGTGTTATTGGTACCATATTGCTTGTGCTTCACCAATGGGATCTTTGTAATAGCATCATACTGTTTAGGTTATGTGACAGAAAGCTCATCTGCACACACACAAAGGACCACAGAGAATCAATGGCAGATGGGAGAGCCCAATAACACTCTACTCCAGTTACTCCCAAGCCCATCACAGGAGCCATCAGCCGATCAAAGGCCCATCTCCACAAAGAGCATGGGAACACAGTGGTGCAATGGCTCAGAGGCGAACCAGTGTCAGCAACTGGAGTCAGACCACAGGTCAGAGGGCCCATGTGTCTGTGCTGCGAGCAACTGGAGAGATTGGGGTGAGCGGATTACAGTGCCAGCATCTGGAGTGAGAGGGGGTATTCATGCCAGTGGATGGCCACTAACAAACATCAAGCCTCACCAACCAGTGAGTAGGTGAAGTGGTCTGGGAACCAGGGAGGTGTGTGTGTCTCTGAGGGTGAGATCACAGAGCGGTTGACTGTCGGAGGGACCAGGGAAGTCCTGGCCAGCCGACAGAGACCCTGGGGTCTGGGGGTGGCCTGAGAGACACAGGTGTGTGTGTGTGTGTGTGCGCGCACATGTCTTTGTACAGGAGGCAACTGAGGAGAGCTAGGATCCATGACCAACAGGATGGACTGTGTGTCTAATCTCAGTTACTGGACGGATCCACAGTGCGTATGTGTTGATGCGCGCAAGGGTGTCTGTACTAGCAGCTGGAGTGGGTCTATGATCTCAGGGCTCGTATATTCAGGTGCTACAAGTAGGGAGACTGGGACTCAAGCACAGCTACTGGGCAGATTGAATTTCTGAGCCTGGCTGCCAGAGGGATTCACATTGCATCCGTGTTGTGTGTATATATTCCTACTACAGGTCTTCACCTTCCTCAACCAGAGAGTGGAACAGGACGAGGCCATTGGTGCTGAGTGTGTCCCTATGTGTTGATCTGGGTGGGCAGCTATGTAAGTATGTGTATATGTGTTGAATAAGTGTGTTTGTGTGCATGTGCCTAGTGGGAATACATTCTGAGCTTTGACACCAGCTTGACCTGGGGGTCAAGCTTGAGCTGCAGCAACCTTGCCTCTCTGGGGCTGCTGGATTCAGCAACCCCTAGCATTAAGAACTTTCAAATGGCAGCTATAAACGTAATAATATTGATGTTTCTTGGTAAAGCAAAGTGAGAGGAAAATTAAAAAGAAAAAAATCATGGACATCAGAAGAGAGAATGGCTTTCCTGTGAGGGCATCTTAAAAACAGGCTGAGACAAGGGGAATGGGACTTGCAAATGTTCCTTTAGATTTTGATTGTTATTGGTGTTTGTCATTCTGTTATGTTATACTGATGGTGGCTGGAATGTTTTTCTTGTAAACTAGGGACCTGGTCTTAATTATTGGTTATTTTCTCCAGCTGAGGGGAGCTATTGCAAGACGGGTGAAATGCCACATATGTAAATAGATGGACTTACAGGAAAAAATAAAGCCAGACTTAGGGACTTCATGTTCTTTAAGGTATTTGTTTTCTGAATGCTGTGTGCTTGCTTACTCTTTGTATCTTATGGAATAAGTATTTTACTGTAGAATGCTTTGCAAAATTGTTGTGTATATCTTCTTGAAAATCCCTGAAAACCACAAGACTTGTTTTGTGGTGGGATTCTGGGGAGTGGGGTAGGACTGGAGAAGCTGGGTTGATGGCACTCATTTCAGAGCCAAGGCACTGACCTACTGCAGTCACAGCTGCTGCATGTTCTCTTACTCTGTGGTTAATGCAAAACAATTCAAGGCAGCTTATCTCTTAAGAAGAGTATTTACCTTGAGTGTTTCATTTTAAAATTACAGCTAGAATAGTTACAGTGAGAAATGGATACTCCTGTGTAAGGCTGGTTTTTTGTGTCAAAAGTCTCAGCAAATTTCTGGTGAGTATTCACTAGAAAGATTTGACAAGATCACTGGTATTTATCTATATGTGCTTAATGACACCCTTCAAGGATGTATCTTGTAATGAACCCACATGTTGAAAGTCATGACCTAAATGTTTAATATGGATATCAATGTCTCATACAGTGTCTCATACAAAATTAAGCAAAGATATTTGTGTTTAAGGGAATCAAAGAAATTACATGATAAGCAGAAGATCTTGTAAGCAATGGCATGGAGACTCTTAGTGGACTTGACTCTACAATGGGGAAAAAACAGACTTCTTCAGTGGGATACAGCCAAAACAATCCCCTTCCTTCAGATACTGCTCTGTTTGTGAAGGTCAGATTCTCCACAGTTTCAGTACAAGTAAGCGCAAAAGAGCGAGTGGTCATGGTGTGATTCCGTTCTGCATTGACCCAGATGAGCTGAAGATGTGGAGGCACTAAACAGGTCTTTTGAGTGTTGAGCAGCTGAAAATTGTAAAAGGTAAGAAATTCAGACCAGTCTCTTTTTCCCTTATTTTTGGAGCCCATAAAATTGCTCTGAAGAAGAAATACATACTTTTATAATAGACTAGATAGTGATAAGAGGAAAGTTTTTGAAGAAAATAGCCTGTTGGGAACAAACCCTTCGATAACTCCAAAAGGTTTTTGTGAACCAACTTCCCTTTCCCACACAAACAGAATACTGTGTCAACGATGAAACATATTTTTAGAATAAAACTTAATCACTGCTAGAGAATGCACTTCCTATCTCTCCATTTACCAAGAATTGTCTTCTTTGGTTATAACCTCCTCACCTCTTTACTCCTTTTATTTGAATGGAAACACAAGCTGACGGATTTCCTTGAACTATATTCTGCAGGCATGTCCTCTGGGGACATTTCATGGAGCCTATCACATGTTCAGGAGGTGATCTGGGTAGGAGATGACCTTTTCTACTCTGCTAACACATTTCTGGTGGGAATAGTCACCTGATCTGTCTTATCTGACACTGCAACACGAGTCATGAAACAACCGTGCTTGCTATTGGACAATTCACAGAATCACAGAATCACAGAATCACTAAGGTTGAAAAAGACCTGTAAGATCATCAAGTCCAACCATTACAAAAAAAAAAAAAAAACCAAAACCAAACAAAACACCAAAACACCACACAAAAAACCAAACACCACCCACACACAAAAAACCACCCACACCACACAGCACCATGCCCATCAAGCCACCATCTCTTAGGACATACTTTATCATTACAAGACACCACAAGTTTTCCACGCCATGTTCCAGGCTACATATAGATCAAAGTTTTCCCTAAGTCCTTTCTGACTTGGATTGATTCACTTCTCTATGGAGACAAGAGAACCCTTTGTTCTCAAGCAGCCACCATTTATCAGTGTTTCTCAGCCTGTCTTCTGTAGACCATTGTCAGTTCATGAGACCTGAGAAGGGGGTCTGAAAAATGACATTAAAACCTTACCTTTGTGCCCCATAGAATAGTATTCCCACACATCTGGGTGAGCATGCTAATATAAAAAAAAAAAGGAAGAAAAAACAAGCAACGAATAAGGATTCAGAAAGTAGTCACCTAAAAATTAGACTACGAGAAAACCATAAAAGATGATGTATAAGTCTGTTTATTTAAAATACTACATGATCTTTTAGTTTAGGAAAAAAAAAATGGAGAAGCACTGATCTAGATGATAGTGAGTGTAGTAAGCCATGTCATGTAGATCCATGCATAGTCGGGGAACAAAAAATATTTTCTAACCCTGATCTGTGGCCCCATGTGTCTGTGGCTTTTCTTGGAAGCCATAAAAGGCAGCTACTAAAAGCAAGTTTTCAGTAAGTTACATTCCCTGGCCCAGGGTTTGACCATTGCTGGCATGTGTTTAGAGATCTACACACTGAGCTATACCTACTCATGTGATGACTCCAAAACCAGCTATTTGCCTTTCTTCTCTTTTTTTTTTTTTTTTAATCATCTCAGTTATTGAGCAAGATAATGACTGCAAACCAGGAAAGACAAGAAAAGCAGAGAGGCCAAATCATTGACTCAGGGCCTGAAGTGATGCTGGAAGATTATGATCAGCTGACAAAATTCTCTGTTCTATCATCCTGTTTTTAGTTGTCTTCTGATGTAGTTTTTGTTTTAAATCCATAGCGACTGCCACTACCTGCCAAAAGCCCGGCACTGCTGCTCACCAACTTCTGTATGAACAACCGATACCAAGTATCTGCGACCGTGCTGCATTATCCACTGAAAAATGAGCTGTTCCTGCAAGGAACTCATGAGGTTTTTGTTTTTTTCAATAATTACCTCACAAGTTTCTCCTTTCACCATGTGAGAACAGTTCTGCCCCGTGGGCTGTTCTCTCCTTTTAAGCAGATAACACTGCGTGTGCTATTACTGCTCCATCTGTAGCACTCCTGCCACATACAACTGGCTTGACTAAGGACAGGGGCAGGGGGTCTACCAGGGAGAAAGCCAACAACAGAATTAAGACACAACATGTTTGTTTTTCTTCTTGTTGCTCTGATTTTTATCTTCTTTTCCTTGGTGAGTGGTTTCTTTTCCTTCCTGCTAACTGCAATTTCCCCCCTGCATTTCTCCAGTGATGCTCACCACCCTGGGCTTATGGAGTTCATTCAATCTGGAGAGCTTGATTCTTTTTCAGGAGCTCACTTGCCAAGCAAGTTTTCCCAAGTTCTCAGAGCTCTGCTTGTAACTGAAGTAATTACGGGATTAAGCTCATTAATAATATGCATAGGAAAATCACTCTTGTTACAGAAGGAGTTCTGGAAAGGGGAGAGGTATTTAAATGTCACTGATGTGAATTTCTGTATATATCTCTGTGTGTATGTGTACATTTATGACATATGTACACATTTTTATGTGTGTATGTCTGATGTATATATACACTGTTGTAGCTGCTGTTACAAAGTGCTGTTTCAGATGGAGCACTTATTGATAACAACTCTAAACCTCACTCCATATACTATAAATTCTTCTAACACCCTGTGCTTACATAGTGCAGCAGATTGCACATTCATTACGTGATGACACATGAAATAAGACACTGATAACAAGACTCAATTCTCTGTACATTTACACTGTTTTCTTCTTTTTTTACAATCTTTTTTCCGTGGATTTACTGAGCTTGTTGCTGTGAGGTCTGTATAAGACACAGGATCCTTTCTGCATTCAGGATAAACTGAGGAAATTCAAGTCATCTCAAAAGTAAGGAAGAGTGGGAAGCAAAAGCTAATAGTTACACAGGGCTGTGCGGGTGGGGGCAAGGGCTAGGACTCCACAATGAGTGTTAAAAATTGCATATCACTTTGGGTGTGCATGGGTGCACACATGCAGACAACATTCATTATCATTGATGGGAAGTAGTAATTATTACAATGAATTTTAATGGTGAGGTAAAAATTAGGCCTTGCTGCCATAATTATGGTCTTTAATGTAACAAAATCAACCCAGATTTTCAATGGAAACTGCAAGATTGGATTTTAGTTATTCATCTACTCTGTTGATAATATACCACTGCATGGAGCGATGCTTCAAAAAGGGTTTTGTGTCACAAGTCTATTTTGGTCTGTTCTCACCATGGTGTCTCATGGTGCTTTCTTATTAAGTCAATTTTTTTTTCTTTTTTTAATCTCAGACTAAATGTGATTTAAATATTCCTCACAGGTGTTATCTGAATTAAAAAGGATGACTACTGCTAGTAGCGTGCTTTCTTCTTAATAGCACAATGCACACAGCTTCTTCTGCTCTCCATTCTTATGCTGCATGCTGCTTAACTGTGGCTTTTAAGGTTTCATCAATTCCTACTGACACTTTACTGATAAATAGGTCGTTCAGAAATTCAACTGCATCCTAGTCTGAAGGGTTATGATGCTGAGAGTATACTGAATCATTTCCTTGGTCTTTCTTTCACCTCCCACAGCAGGCAAATCCCACCCAGTAAATCTTCAGTGAATGGATTATAAATATTAAGGAATTCACAGAATTTGATTAAATTTGCCGTGAATAGCGGAAAGAGTCACAGCTGGATGTTCTCCCTATTTGAACTCAGACTCAGCAACTGGATGGGGGTGACTGCCCACAATCCCTGAAATGCAAAGCACGAAGATGCTCACTTCCCCAGCCATGTGGTCTAAAGTTGAGCCAACACTTTCTGGGACTATTCTGCAAACACAGTGGAAGCCAAAGACCTCTTCAGTCCATGTCCTGAAATGGGCTTCTGTCTTGAGCATGTGGGCTGAGGGAGGCGTGGTACTTCTCACAGTATGGTCTGATGTCCTGATGGATGGGAAGAGAGGGAGCAGGAGGACTGTCACAGCCTTGGTGTAGTGCCAACCTGACACACCCCCTCCTCCTCTCTGCTATCTCCTTTTTTAGAATAATATTCCTTTGGGAGCCTCTCTTCCATCAACAAATGAGAGAGGACGCACAGGTCCACGGTAGCATGGTGCCAACACCCCCTCCTTCTCAGAGAAGGTGACAGTCCACAACTGGTGGATGCAAGAGTACCATCAACAGAATAATTTGCATTTACGTAGATGAAAGCATAAACCTAGTGATGTCTCACTGGCACAAGGAAGTCCATTTTCCTTTGTTCTCCATTTCTTCCCATGGTGTTACAGGATGTTTCTTGCCATAACGTAGTCCTTAGGGGATTGCCTAGACTGCACAATGCCAGTTTGTTACATTTTGTACCAACTGGGTCATAAATTGCACTGAAACTTTCTAATTTTTGATTTTTAATGACCTTTAAAACTAGTTATTGGATTTCTGCTTTTGCGGGGATTCCACAAGTGTCATTTCACATGCAGACCTAAGGTGGTAAGAGCTCACTTGGACAAATCTGTGTAGTAGGCCAGCATATTGTAACTTTAATAAATTACATTGATTTATTGCCCCTATTGATTCACTGATGTACATGGAATGATCTGATTTCATGGACTTCTTTGTGGGGAGGGAGAGACGGGGGGAACAAAGGCCTTTTATTAGTATCAATTTTTCTATGAAGCTATAAATGGTGAAATGCCAAGATGCAATGTGTTCTGGTGATATATTGGACACAATTAGATTGAACAATGACTTGCTTATAAATCAAAGTAAAGGAGAAAGCATAAACCATTTCTAACCAAGTGACCATAGAGCTTTTGAGACAAAAGGAGGAGCACGGTTGTTTTTCCCATGATTGATACTCAGGTTTTTGTGCCTTTGTCATGCATGGATAACAAACATATCTTTAAATTATTTCACCTTAATGTGCTCTTCCTTTAACAGCTTTAGCATTGATTTATTATCATTTCATTAAGTACTGGTGTATATGTAGAACCTAAATCATACGTGAAAAAAACAATAGAAGCCTGAACAATAAAGTTTTTTTTCTGAAATACCACCGAGACAAAAACATAAGAAGTAATGTTTTTTTCTTCTTCTTTTGGTTCTCTGTCAAATAACAGGCAAAAAAGAGAAATTCACGTTTATAACTTACTCAGCAAATTTGATTCCCAGGGACAATATGTTCTAATGCAGTTGTATAATCAGTTCTGTCCTCCCTCTCTTGAAAGCAGGGCATTGTGCTGTGATATAGCACAATAAACTGGTAAAAAATAAGGGACATTTTGCTAGAAATAGTCTATTTTAAAGACAGGATACAGCAAATGACATTATTATTGAATCATGTCATATGCTACTGCATAGACTTTGTAAACCTTAACGTGGTAATGTTGACAACGTAATGCATCTGCTTGTTTTATCAATTCCTTGTTCTATTAATTCAAGACTTTTTGACATACTTGAAAAGAACAAGCAGAAATCTGTGATAAAAGCATAAAAATAACGGCAGTCAGAGGACCTGGGCTCTATTCCTGATCCTACTGAAGATTTACTGCAGAAATATTATCCAAGCCACTATCTTCAAAGTTCATAGACATTAAGTTTGGATCACTTTTATGATCATCTCATCCAATCTTCTATATAACATAGGCAAATAACTTTTTCAGGGGGTTTTACTTCAAGACTATATTGTACTTGAGCTGGAGAAAATTAGACACTTAAATCTCAGGCAGAAGGGGCCAAGGATTTGTATCCTCTTTGCCAAGGTGATGAACACCTTCCATTTTCTTCTTGAAGCTAAAGACATCTGTGCATGTTCAATACCTCTAAAAATAAGGCCATCTTGAACAACCTCTCCCATCTTTCAGTAAGGTTATTTATATTTCTCTACCTCTCATCAGTGTTATGAATTGACTGATATTTGTAAAGCGTTTGATGGGAGGTGTTCTAGAAATTGAAAATATGGTAATACATCATCTGCATTGACTTGAAAGCTCTGTGCGTGTGTGTGTGTGATCTTTCTAGATACGGAGACAGGGTATGTGAAAGGCTGTTTTTCCTGCCTCATCCCCATGCACTCGTACCTGTACACACAAAATATTTAGAGAGCTATCAATGTCATATACAGAGGAAACTAAGATTTTGAGACACTGGGGAGCAGAGAGAACAATAGGTTAATAAGAAGTCAGAAAGGTAGAGTAAAATTAATGAACTTGAAAACAGGTAGGGCAGTGCTGAAATGGCTTTCACTGGGCACTTTTTTTCTTTTGAGCAGAGGCAAAGGAAAGGAAAATATTTAGGTGACTTAAAATGCAGAGTCAAAGCAGCCTTGCTTCTTGTATAGGTCTTCTGAATGGGATTTGCTTCTGTGTGAAATTAAGTGCATTGCATTTCTAACACCCGGGAAATATTAGAAAGTGATCTGCATTGCCTCAGGGTTTTTAGCCCATGCATGATTTAAATATATTATCACAACAATTAAAATGCAGGCATCCTTTCTCAAATAAATACTTAGTTTAATCTTCCATCAGGACATTAGCATTTTTATATATATAACATATATACATGCATGCATATGTGTATATAAATATTTGTATTTTTGATTTTGTTTTGTTTCGGGGGGGGGGGGGCATTGAGCTGATCATATGAAAAATATCTTTCCTTAACGATGCAGTACAAGTAAATCCCCACAGAAAACATGCCAGAGTTGTCAGGCATTGCTTGGAATATCTTTAGTATAGAGCAGGACACATAACAAGATTTAGCCACTGCCTTGGAGACAGAAAAGGGGTTGTCACGAGGACAGTTCTTAAGAGTTTTTACAAAAATGCATGGCTCCATCTGTCTTCTTTCTTTTCCTTGGCTATGAGAACAGCCTAGCAATTTCAATAACCCAACAAGGGACCTCATGCACCAGGAGAAGTGAGGAACAGATTTTTCAATTTGGCACTATTCTGATTTTTTTTTTTTAAATGGCAGTTGAAATAATTATCTGCAACTGCAGGCAGCTGATGGATAGCATGTTTAATCTATGGATCTAGCTTCACGCTCTCCAGTGTGTACTGAGGATAAACAGGGATGTTATGAGTGAGAGAGTTGTATGAAATAGTTCAAATACAAATCAAAGCTAGAATGGTTTGTCTTTTTACTGACTTCACAAAAAGGAAACTACTGGAGTTGTTTAACAGGCATCACCTAATCTTCTCAGGAATGCCACAGTGGCTAGAAGAGTAAATAAGAAATCGTGTTGATGCCCTGACCCTGAAACACTCATGTGTAAAGCACCACTGCCATGTAAAATATAAATATGTGTATAAACATAATCAAAGCATATACACATAATCAAAAGCTAGCTATATTTCAGGATGAATGTATAGAAAAACTCTGCTCATTCACTGCCTAGGACATATTCCACTATAAATTTAAAAACTCACTATTATATTTTTTCTGGTGGAGAAAAATGGGTAGTATCATAAAATCATAGAATAGTTTAGGTTGGAAAAGACCTTTAAGATCATCAAGTCCAACTGTAAACCTAACAGTGCCAAGTCCACCACTAAATCATGTTCCTAAGCACCACATCTACACATCTTTTAAATACCTCCAAGGATGGTGAATCAACCACTTCCCTGGGCAGCCTGTTCCAATGCTGACAGCCCTTTCAGAAATTTTTCCTAATAACCAGTCTAAACCTCAGTAACACAGAATTCAGTAAGTCAGTGAATACTTTTAGCATGGTTTTGTAGCCCATTGGATTGTGTTTAGAAGATTTAACATGTTGCAGGATGGAGTACTTTATGATATTCAGATAATTTTGCAGGATTTTATGGACTGTTTGATGGGGTAGGTGGTATGGGAAACATCCCCAACCTTCAAACCACAGGCGACTTGTTTGAGACTTATTTATAAGACTAATGCAACAAGTCTTACTTCTTTCTCTCTCCAACTGATCCCACTAGTCAGTTTGGGTTTTTTTTCTACTTCACAGATGGTGGTTTGTGGTCACAGACTTAAAGGACAGATTTCCCCAATGGCTAAAATTTTCTGACAGGGAATTTCCTGGTAGTTTTGCAATTACCTTCCAGAAACTATGCCTTTTGCAAATAGGTCCCTGATCACAGGGCAGAAGATGCAGTTGCACACATTTTGGTTAAATTTTGACCTCCAGATAAGATTTCCTTTATATTGTATTGCTGGTGTTATGGTTTCTGCTACAGTAATATGTAGATCTAGACTTGGACCAGACAAAGACCTAGCAGTTACTGTAGTATGAGCTGTATGTACAAAGAAAGAACAAAATTAAGTCTTTGTCTCAAAGCTTACAGGCCATATATCAGATGAGAAATATAAAGGATGAGTGAGCAGAAAAAATAATAAAAAATACTGGTTAGCATCATAGGCAGGGTTTTGGCATACCAGAAGCTTAATTACTGCAATTGTTTTCATAGGGATTAGAGCAAAGGAGAGTTATGAGCACAGATTTAAAGGAAGGTAATGAAACAGCTCCATTTATAGGGAACTCCCCTAAGCATGAAAAGAATAGCAAGCATGCTTAAAATCCAGCCCCAGAAGATGATGGAGCCTGGCTTGATGAACTGATCAAAAAAGACATTTTGTCACTTTAAGATGATGGCCAGGAGACTAGCAGGCTTTGAAAATGCAAACAATTAGGTGTTACTGGATGCAATAGTGAAGGAGGAAAATAACTGAGGGTTGCAGGAGAAGGGACTGGATGATGCATGGATAAATCAGAGGGGCTGTGAAAATGATCTTTGCATCAACCTTAACAACTGTTTTTTGTGGGATAAAGCTGTTTGTGGCAAGAGAAAAGAAGGATGTTGCAGTTGAATTCTGCAGAGGATTTTAGAAGGAGAGGATCTTAGCCCCGTGGCTGGAGGGGAAATCTGCGATTTGGCTGTCTTACCTAGAAAGCACCTGGAAGACCCAGAGAGATGCCTCATTAGTCTCACGGTTACACTGCAGCGCAAACATAGCTGTGTACGAGCACTGGGCATCTCCGTTGCTGCTGAGGATAAGTAGCTCAGACCCCTCCTTACAGCGCAGGGGGGTTTGTACATGCAGAAAGGTGAGAGACATCCCTGGGGATGGTGGGTGCTCACTGCAGGGTGCTGGCAGGCTGGCTGCACTCGCCTTTTAAAGGCTTCACGTCTGTGCCCCCTGCAGCACTACTTTTAATTAGCCTATTAAGCTCTGCCTCTGCCCACTTTAGTCAGGAGAGCTCAAGGAGAGGTATTCTTTTCTCCTCTTCAGTATCAGGATGGGTTTCTTTGTTTTTAGTTTCCCTTGAATGTACTGGTCTCTGAGACACCTCACAATTATCGCCTGTTGCAACCTTATCTGATCCTTTTTTCTCCCTTCGCTTTTGGTGAGCAGTTTTATTTGTTTGAATTTTATCCAGAGTGTTTTTTAATTATGTTTTTATTGCATTTTAATCATGGTTTTATTGCCCCTTGCTGCACCTTAAGCATAGTATACATATTATCATAACTTTTCAATGTTTAAATGATACCATGTCTGTTATGATAAAATATGTCATTACTAAATATGTCAGGAACAGCCACTTTTTTTTTCGCATGGTCTTTGGTTGTTGTTCTGCAGCAAATATGCTTAACAGCCCTCAGCTTTGCTCTTCTGTGTGAAGAACTAGGATATCATCCTTTTCTGTTGTTTATTAAGAAGAAGAAAGAAAAAAGTGTGAGAAAAATTACAGCCTCTGGCTCAGTTGCTCAGCTAATGCAAAATGGCACAGTGTTATTAAAATCAATGAGACCTGGGCCAGGTTGGTGTACCCAGGCTATCTAGTGATACTAACATATCATACAGAATATAACATTTCTGGAGGAATAATATAGCTAGAAATTTCCAATGGCCTCCCAAATTTTAGTCTGAGTCACTTACAAATTACAGTGTTGGATGAATGTCACCACAAACAACAGTCCTGGAACTTCATTCAGCGTAAGTGCGTATTATCTTGCCCTGAGTGAAATTCTGGCAAATTTTTGTTATCTTTATTGGGTCCAGCAGGACTTCAAACCATGTTTTTTAGATATGTGAGTTTTCTTTAGAAAAAACGTATCGATACCCCCTTTTTGGTGCCTTTTGTTCTTCACGATAATATTTTCAGAGTCACTCTTCCAATTAAAGCAAGGAGCACCCAATTAAAGCAAGGAGCACCCATTTAAAACAATGAGCTTTGATTTGGTAACAGGGCAGCTGGACAGGGTGTGATGTGCACACATAATCTCATGAAAGGCCACACTTACTGTAGGACAACTTTATGCGAGGGCAGGAAATTGGTAGGGGGTCTGTGTGGTCTTAACAGCTTGTCCGTACAGTATTTCAGGATCAGGGCCTCACCAAATCCTGTGTATGATAAATTCCTCTGAGCGGATAGAATGAGGGCCATCGCAATGGAAACATTTTGATCAACAGCACAAAAAGCAATTGCCTGCACAGAACCACATGAACACCTGAGACCACAGCATGGCAATGGCAACTCCCTGCTGCACAAAAGACAAATTACAAGCACATTTTTCTGGAAAATATATCCCTGATGTTGTGCAGTTTTTCTGATGCTTGTTTTTGGATTTTTGTTCTTTTGGATTTCATTACCATAGGGAAAGTATCCCAGATTTTAAAAGATCAATTTTAAAGCCAAATTCTGCTCAGTTTCCTTTCTTGATGATGACTGGGTTTTTAAAATTACTGCAATCAGTTTGGAAGTCCTGAAATCATTATTCTTTACTGTAAGGCTGCACAGCATCAGTATTGCAGTTAATGCCTAAGAAAAGACTCTGTATAGGTCAAGGTGAAGAGACTTCAAGGCAACCCCATCTGTATATAATCAGGTAGAGACTGTATGAGAACCAAGGAGTAAAGCAAGTGTTGCAAGGCTATTGTTCCTAATGGCAGCAGCAGGGAATGGTGCTTATTAACCAGACTCCAGAAATGGTGGAAATGTGGAATTTCTGTACTATTGGAAGATTCCTGATTTTTTTAAAAGAGCCTTTGAAGCCAACAATCATGAAGTCCTTCTAAAAGTGGCATTTTGGGAAAAAAACAATTTTGAGGTCAGTCAAGCCATTCTTTCCCCATCAAGGTGATTACATTCTGCTTCTATTTTTGCAGAAATTGCTACATCACTTCACAATAAAATACATACTAAGAACAGAAACATAATTCTATTGAAAAACTGAAAGCCAAAATGTTACATTTTAACCCTGTTAAAATATATTCCACCAAATATTCTTGGAAAATAAACTTCTTTGGAACTTCAAAACAAACAAACAAAAAGCCTGATTTCAAAGAATGAACATTTTCTTAATAAAGGAATTGTAGCACTGGGGTATTTTTCTTCTGTTCTTAGTTGCTGAAGTTTGACTGTCTTCTGCATTAAAATGAAGAGTTGTGAAAACTTTTGTATACTCCTTCTTGCCTTTCCACCTGTTTACAGAGAATTCACCATCAGTTGGGTCGATATTCACATTGCACATTGCTAGGTCTCTGATGAGGTTAGGTTTAATGAAAGAAAAGAGATAATAACTCATGGGTGGATACAGTTCTTCAGTAACATCGCTTGTAATGATAAATGTCATAATTTGCCTAAGTCCCTGTGTACCATTCTTCCTCTCTCACTGCTAAGAATCTTTTGATCTAAGGTACATCCACAATAATTTAAAAATACAGTTTCAGATGGCATAAAAAGTTAAATTCCTTTTGAAATTAAAATAAAAAGCATTTACCAAGCAATCATGACTCAATTCCAGTTCATAATTATATGAGATAATCAAATATCATGCTCCAAAACTCCAGCACTGGGAAGTAAAAGAGGATTTTTTTGCATTTTACATAATTTTCTATCTTTGTTACAGATGGATTTTTAAAACCTCTTCTCCACTTAAAATATCAAATACTGGTTGCAGGGTAGCACAGGGGTGGCCAAGCCTGTGTGTTTTCACATGGCTGTAAACCATAGGACACATGGTGAATCAATGGGAGAGATGATTGAAGAGCAATTCACCAACGGGAGATGATAATGGCTCATCATGGATCCTATTTTGGGAATTGGTGGGGCTATGCATATAGTCTTTCAAGGTCACCCAGTGATATCAGCTTCATTAGCCCCTTCTGGCTTGGTACTTGCTATTAGCAGGAGACTCTGATTACACCCACAGTCCCTGTGCCAGCATGGCCCATTACTCCTCTTCCTGCAACATGATTTAGCCCTGGCACGGAAGCCTTACTTGAACAGCTCAAGAGGTGCATATGGCTCAAGAGCCACATGTTGCTCACTTCTGGTCTAAGCCTATGAAACAAAACATTGGTTTGATTGTCTCAATATTCCCCCATAACATGTATCTGCAGACTGCTTTTTAGCACATCTTTGATGGAAATTATTCATCTCAGCAAAATCAACAGTTGTTCAGAGCAAATCCCGTATGAGAAGACTTGATTTCCTTTTTATATGCAACAGATCACGGGCTCTTTTGGGTAACATAGATTCTAACAGCTGTTGGTATAAGTGAGCCCAGTACCTAGCGGCATTAACAAGGAGGTGATGAACACATCTGAAAATCTTTCACTGCTTTTTTTTATAGGAGTTTAAAATAGAAAGGTTCCTTAATCTATTTCATTCATCAAGGGTACTTAGGAAGTCCTATCACTGGTAGTGGAGGCTTAAATGCTCACGTAGAAAAACTTCATCCTTCTCTTGAAGCCATTTGGTCACATAACAATGGTGCTATCAGTTCATTGACCAGTAGAAAATGCATATGCAAATGTCTGCTCTTAAATTGTGTTAAAAGAAATAACATTTTTCTAAAAACTGATTTGCAAAATCACTTATTCTGAGTACGATTTGTCTGGGATAAATCACGTTGCTGTGGAGACCCAAAGATGCTTGACTGGCTCTGCTCCACTGTTGGCTGCTAAATCAAACCTGTGTACTCCATGACTGAATTACTCTAACATCTTTGGTTTCCAGAGGGACAGAGTTAATTGCTGCTTGCCTACGAAATCCTCAGCTGAACAGTAAAGCATGGAAGCTCAAGCTGCAATGAACAGTCACTCACCGCTTTTCTTTTGCATGACAGTCACCAGCAGAGTGGAACAGTGATAATCTCTTTCAGTAACACTGCTAACGACTATTGCATCAGGAAGGCTGATACTATGGATTTGCTTAAGATTTTCTGATCTTCCAGTGAGTGTATGTACATAACACAACAGATACAACTCTCTTGGCACAATGTCACCAGCATGGGCCAGACTGAACAGTTACTCATAAAATCCACTGACACCTCTGCTTCTAACTGCAGTGTTATTGATAGCACATTGCTGTTCAAAGGGATTGTTCAAGTGTTTAGGGTTAAAGCTGCAGGACATATTTTTAGTTGGTGTAAGCTGGTGGGGTGCCCATCAATAGACTTATACTCTTATAAGTTTCTTGGTGGCATGGTTCTGTGATTGCCAGACCTAAACTTCTGCCTGGACTGCTCTGGTCATAAAATTCTAGGAGTAATACTTTTGACTTAGCAAGTTAATTAGGAAAGCTAATTAAAGAGCATGTAGCTTTCACTAATGATTTGGACATGTCATGCTGAACGCACCTGTCCAGAGATGTTGAGAAGTTTTAGGCTTGTTCTCTATTTGGATGGGAAACCACCTTGGTAAAATCTGAGGACACCTTGGTAAACATTTCCTTACAAAATTCAGAAACTCATTTTGGCACCCTTGGTGAGCTGACAGATAGAAAGGAAGTTCTTGATAGGCACCACTCAAATCTCACTGTTGGGTCTTCTGCTTTGTTGTATTCAAAGGAAATAAAGATTTGTGTTTGAACGGTTTGGGGTAGAACTGTTCAGTAGTCTACTTCTAAAACAATGACTAAAAGGAAAAGCAGAAGGTAAAAACCCAGGTGAGCAAGCTAGGAATGAGCTGCAGCAGGCTGCCAGAATTAAGTCACAGCAATGAAGTCCAGCAAGATGCAGGAGTGCTTCTTTTAATCTCAGGAGCAACCATATGCCTAATTGTATAGTCAACACAGTGTAGCATTGGATCTGCTAGTAGCAGACATACCAAGCTCTGTGTCTTGCCTTGAGTGAAGTATGCTGTTTACTAAATGAACGTGCACATTCACACTCACGTATGCGTACTCTAAGCTGGAAATACTGGCCAGTGCAGGCAGTGGAGCTGAGGACTAATGATGGAACTGCACAGAGGGTGGTCAATGAGGAACGTGGAGACCGTTCTGAGCAGAGGGAAGGATATAAAGAGGGTATGAGGGTGTCTGCTGTGGATGAATGCTAGTGTCTGGGAAACACCTGAGAATGAGCTGGACAGATTACTGGGTGAAATGATTGAAAACTTGCTAAAAGAAGTCTCAGGCAAGTGTGGAGAACCTGCTAAATGTTGAAGAAGCTGCTGGAAAATGGCTCTGTCACCTTTCAGCTCTTTTGCTTTTTCTGCTGGGTCATACTGCACCCAGGTGTGCCCTCCTTTCTTATTTTGGACAAAAAAAGGGATGACTTCCTTGTTTCTTTTTCAAAAGGTATTGTAAGGATCCATAATGGCCAGAGACCTTAATTGCAAGCAATTGTTGCAAAAAAAATGAATTAAATCCTAAACAGAAACGTTACTAAATTCATATGATATATGCTTCCTGGCCAGTCTTCAGGGCAAAACTTTCCTGTTGCTATTTTCTTCCTTTAAACTTCCAGTTGATTAAGTTCTATAACTTAGTATGTCTGTCGTGCAATAGGCATTCACTTTAAATGGCTATTATTTTTAATTAAATGCTGAAATCCTTCCTGGGAATCAGCAAATATTTTTGAATTTTCAGGCTTTTCTAGGGTGCTTAAGTGAGATGTCAGCATCTTAATTTTTGACAGGTCTTTTTGAAAATCCCAGTGTGGATAGTGTTATCTCAGCCAAATTAATTCCTAGAGTTTGATTCATTAAGGATTTAGCCCTTATGAAGTATTTTTTTGGCATGTCCATTGCCTTAGAGACATAACTGTAGAATGAAGTGTGTGAAGACTTTTGATCACCTACAAATTAAATTTTATCATTACTAGTGGTACTATTGTTTTCCAAGCATTTGAAGATTTGTGTAATAGTGTCACTGTGATTTAGAGAGATGAGAATTTCATATATGTGCCTTTTAAGATGTTGGGTCCTTTTCACTTTAATCGCTGGAGCAACAATTTTCCAGCCCTGAACCAGGCATACATCCTAACTTTACCTACTGATGTTTTTGAAATGCTAGATGTGAGAAACTTTTTTTTAATGAGTCTTTATTTGCTTTTCTCTCTCCTCTTCATGGGGCCAGGGGCAAGGAAAGAAGGTGAAAACCAGCTCTGCTAAGGGATGGGTAGACAAACTCCCACCCTACTGAACTCAACAGGAGGGTTGTTACTAATGTGAATAGGGCTTTCTCTGATGCACACAGCCCTCCTTTTACATTCAGCAGGTATCCCAGAAAGTCAGTACAAGCTTTGGGCAGAAATACATAACAAGGAAAGAATGCATTTCTAGAATATTCCTTTCTTTTTTATTTTTTTAATTGCCTATAGAAGGCACCAGACAGGACATAGAGTCTGTTCTGTAAGTCTCCGTGAATAACTGCTGAGATTCCCGCTAAAAACACTCACACAACAAAAAGCAAGAACGCCCAAATAAAAGCCCTTTAATTTCCCTTCACTCTCATTTTTCCTTAGAGTGCCTTTATGTTCTTTCAATACAAGCAAACTGGAATTAAATATTGAAAAGAATTAAAAAAAATGGGAAACCTCTTTTCTCAGACTCATAGAAAAAGAGATTTCAAATCCATGAGAGACCATTTTGACCATCGAGCTTGACCTTCTGCACAGTACAGGACATGGAATTTGGCCTTGTCAACCCTGTAAAGATACCAATAACCTGTGCTGGACTAAGGTATAGCTTCCAGAAAGCTTGTCTTTATTCGGAGACATCAGAAGATGTAGCATCCACTACTTTGTTTGACAGCTTGTTTCATTTGTTAGCTTATTCATATTGTTAGAAAGTTGTGCCTCATTGTTAATAATATCAGATCCACCCATTGCTTTGGAAATAGGTACTGCTTATGTGCTTTGCTATGTGACTGTCTTCCCTCTGAGTCTGAAGCCTTAATTTGAAAATGTCTGTGCAGAAGATTATCTATTCAGGTCAGGATTTATGGAGATGCTGTGGCGTGCCGGTTTCTGTTAATTAGCGTGGGAGTCAGAAGCCAGAGAAAACCACAGGATCTGCCTGTCCAGCTGCTGGAGTAGAGTGTCTCCTTTTCCTCACATTGATGCTGAGCTTCTCCACTCCTGGACACTCTGTCATTACCAAGTCACAAAAAGCTGATGCTTCCTCCCTCATAGGCTGAAATCTTGTGAAAATGGTTCTCTTGGCAGATTTGCAGCCCACTGAAACAGCTTTCTCATGTAACTGCCTGCTGCCTTGCAGTGCTGGGGGAGAGGAGGTAAAAATGAGGTTATAGTTGGGCCAGAGACAATGGAGTTTTGAATGACAGCATGTACCTGATTCCTAGAACCAGTATTTAAGAGTCCCAATGGGGAAAATACATTTTGCAAAGCAAAGGGAAAAAAATATTTTATAGGCAGTTGTGCATGGCCTAAGTTTCCAAAGGGAATAATTGACTTCTACAAATCAGAGAAGAAATGTATTTTTCAGGCTATAGTTGAGAAGCAAAAGGGGGAAGAGGAAATCACTTTTTCCACAGCTGAAAACCAATGTTTTTCAGGTGGGTCTTCGGAGTATAGGGGAAAAAATTATTTTGCTAAAAAGCAGGAAGCAAAGCAGATATATTAGGAAAGTGCTGGTAGAAAAGAAGTGGGAAAAGACTTCATCCTGAACTGATCTATGAGGACTCACTTGACCACTACAGAGGTGATGGGGGTGCTAGGCAGCAGTAGGTCAGGGCAAATCAAAGAGAGCACAGGAACTGCTCTGTACCTACTCTGCTTGAGATAGCCTCAGACACAAAACGGAGAGAAAGGTTGCTGAGCCTCATTCACTGTGCTTTTCTGTGTAGTGAGAACACATGAGAGAGTAAAGTATAATCCATTACGTGTGTGGTGTTGAGGAGGATGCCATCCTCCCAAGGGGAAGCTGGATCACGATTATGATCTGTTTCCCAAAAACCTTAGAGGTTCTGCAGCATCTCAGGTGTACCCCCTGAGCTCTGTGTTGCTGTATCAGTATCACTTCCAGCCTGTTTTCTAGTATGCTTGTGAACTCCTTCCCTGTTAAAACCTGAACTATCCAACAATGTTTTTGGGTGGAAGGTGAGTGACTGACTGCTGCTCACTGTTGCTGCCCTCAAAATGGCAAGAGGTGTGGTTAGCATCTCCTGGTGGTCACTCTTCCTTCATACAGTCATTAGGGTGCTTTTCAGCCAGGTCCTTTGGTGGTGTTTCCTCACAGCTTCAAGTTCAAATGTACTCACAGTGATTTGTCTCTCTGCTGGTAGGAGTCAGATCTTGCTTCCATCCACAACTAGATGAAACTCTACATCTTTCCTGTTCTGGTGCTGTCACTAGCTGCTTCGTTGTTGGTATTGGCAGGTGATATGGAAACTGCAGTTATAGTCTGGAAAGATATTCCTTGCTAGCATTGGTGGTAAAGTACTAACTAGCAGTGGGAGCAATTGCTGCCATGTTATGATTTACACTCTTTGTATTTGACCATCTCTCCTGGTGCCACCTTGGTCTATGAGCATGAGGGTGACCCCTTCGTCGTGGCTAACCCTTGAGATAATGCTGAGACTTACTTAATCATCAGTTCCTTTCCTGCCACAGCAGCTGCTGCACTGCAGTCTTAATAAAACTGCTCCATAGTGATATACGTATGTCCAAGACATAATCATGACTCCTACTACGTGTATTGTCATTGTCAGAGGGATTTCTTCACTAGAATACCCTTGTGATGGCTGGGATCATGCTCACCATTCATGGCACCTGTCAGTGATAATTCAACAGCTCCTGCTGATGAGACAAAGATCAGGTCCAAGATAGTTAATAATAGGGCCACTGCCGCAGCAATGGAGTGGGCATGGCAGAAGAGTCAGGCCTACAAAACTATTTACAGAAAAAAAGAAATCAGACTATTCAGTGGCTGAGCAGAAATTGGATAGTGCAGTGCTTGGCATTGGTCAAGCACCAATCGGATATTAATAGCTAAAGTAACTTACACTCTCTTTATCTGCATTTACCACTAAACCAGCATTTACTATTGTTATAGCTCTTCATTAGACCCTTTTCATGTTCTGCAAGGCTTTTGGAATTTGAGTAGTAGCTCAGTGGTTGTTAATGGTTATCATCTGATAACCATTACTGGGTTATCAAACCATGTGGTAGTGTAACCAGGAAGAAAAGGCAAATAAGTTGTGGTGATGAAGGACAGAACTGGATGGGAAAGTTGATAAGGAAGGCAGAAGGTGGGCTGAATGCTTCATCAGTGGCACACTCTAGGTAAGGCAGTACTTGGACCATGCAGGCACTAAGCACTGGCATGGATACCTTCTTTAGAGAGTCTGGGATTTCAGGTGAGTTGTGTCTCCCCTAACTACAGTTCATTGAAGTCTTCACTTCAGAGGTCTTGAAATGCTGTCTCCCACTTTCTTCAGACCATATCTTCTATTGCTGGTGGGAACATGTTTTTGAGTCAGTGTTGCGCATGCAACCTAGGAGATGGCTGGGACTCCTTGCATGGAGTCTGGACTCTGGATTGAGTTGCTCCTCTTGCTGGTGCTGCTGCTGTTTGTAAATGGGAAGACCATGAACTGTCCCTTCAGACTGGGATTCTCATAATCATTCTTGAAAAAGTGCTCCAAATACAATAAAATATCCTTCCTCCTCCCCGCCCGACTGTCTGTACTCAGTAGATTTAATGAGCTTTAATATTTCTGCCACTACCCCTTGTAGAACAGAACAGAAGAAAGCAGCATAATGCTATCTAAGCATGATGTGAACAGGACACATTTATTTATGTCTGTTCATTAATTAGACTGCTGTAATGCAGCCAGTTTCTCCTCCAGTTTTTGAATAGGAGTAGCGTGGGTTTTCATTCATCTAACAACGATTTTATGACTTGCAGAATGGCATAGAGTAAAGTCTCAGATGATAAACGTGTCTGCCTGGCTTCTTTGGTGGCTTGGGTTTCTGGACACACAGGAATAGAGGCAGCCCAGTAGAGAAATAAACTTGAATTCTTTGGGTCTTGGCTATAAACAAGGAGCTGGGAGCTCGCTCTGTTTGGCTTTGTGTGCCCGCATAATTCTTTCTGGTGCCTATTGGATAGTGAAATCAAACCAAAATTTCAGCAATCCAGAGAAAAGAGAATGCATAGAAAAAGGAGACCAACAGAAGAGCTGTTAATACTCCTTTATATAATTTGAAGGCTGAAAATGGCCTTGGTCTGACTTGTCATGTATTACAGACAGTTACATTTCAGCTAAGTGTTTCACCATTGAATCCGGGAGCTACCAGTGTAAACCACCTTTCAAAGCATATTTTCCACAAAGGAAACAAGAGATGTAAATCTGGTACCCTTCATAGTCTGTTCCAATGGTTAATCACACTCACTGTGCTTTATTTCTCATTTGAATTCATCTGGCTTTAACTCCCATCCACTGACTCCTGTTATGACTTTCTCTGCTAGATTGGTTTAATTTTACTTCCCACACCCTGTTCCTTTCAGATTTATTGGCCAAGTTCTTCTAAAAATAAAATAAAAGCAACAACAGTCTGCAGAGGAAGAGAGGGAAAGAGAGAGAGAAAGCAAGAATGAAAGAAAGACCAAAAAAGAAAGAAAGAAAGTAAGCACTCTCTCTTTTCATGTTTTCCTGATGTACAATTCATTGAACTGTTGTGATAGTATTCAGGGCAGTCGAACTTAATGAGTTAGTGTCATGAGTCACGATTAACAATGCCATAGAAAGACTGGTAAGAGTATGTCACATCTGTCACTTGCTATATGTCCTCAGAATGCCCATTTCAGGGCAGCTCAGGATGGCTGGCTTCTAGGCCCTCATAAGGTGAAAGTATAAAAAAATGATAATAACTACAAAGATCTCTGAGATCAGCCCTTGCATTCATAAATATTTTTCAAAGCCTCAGGTTTTTTCCTAAAAGCCAAGTATTTTTTAAAACTTGACTTCATGGAGGGCAGATTAAGAAGAACTCGTGAAGTTTTAAACACAACTGTCCTACACTAGTCCCAAGTCATGTTCACTGCCCCACTTCCCCCTTATCTGATAGGTTTCCTAACATGATGCACTTTCCTTGTGTAACCAGGATTCAGGATACGCCATGGAGTAGAGCCGTTTTGTCTCTGACTCTCTGTGAATTCAACCATCTTCTCTTGATCTCTGACCTGAGGGTAGTGGTGGAAGGGCACACCTGGAGAAGAACCCTCCAGTACCTCTGTCTATAACAATTTTAGTTGTTCAGGTACTGGAAGAGACTGTGAGATAAGCTGTGTATTTTGCTACTGTCTTGTACATAAGCAACCATATGCACTTGAAACAAGAGTCCAATGACAATGGCTCTGTTATCTTTGAAAGTCTTTAATGAGCTCCATATGTCTAGCAATCTGCAGCACAAATTCAAGGCACAAATTAAAATGTGGCTTTTTTTCTCAAGGACTCATTGGCTTATTACTATGGACCATGTTCTGAATGTTGTTAGGACACTGGGAAGTGGATGTCTCTGGATAGTGTGTCTGGTTCCTGATCTGAATCCTGTAGCAAGCCAAGGTTTGCAGGGATAGGTAACAGCTTTTATTAAACCAGCTGTTGGAGAAAGTAGAGGAGATGTCAGCAACACAAACTCTGCTGCCAAAACTTGACTATTTTTTCCCCTGCCTGTATTAGTATTAATAAGGCGTCTCTTTGCAAAGCTTATACCTATACCTTCAGATCATTACGGCTTCAGTAATAAGGGTATCCATGAAAAGAACTGAGAAGGTCACATTAAGTCACTCTTATAATTCTGTAAACATCTAGTCTTGCATAAAAATAGACCAATGGGTGTCATTACTAGAGATAGGTTTAGACCAATGACTGTTTTCTCTGTGCATTTTTGCAAAACTGCATTTGGAACCGAATTTTATTTCCTGAGCTCATCTACAATCACTAGGTGGAACTCTATTTTGCATATCTTAGAGCACTGTCACGAATAGCAGCAAGCTGTGCATGATTGCTAGCTTAGAGTAGGTTATTTCAGCATTGTACCAATCTACCTGGAATTTGATACAGCAGTTACTGGTGAAGTCTTCCCTACTGGCAGCAGAGGTTCGTTGTTGCTCCAGCCACCTTCAATCACAGCATCCCAACTTCAAGCATTGGCAATATTAAAGGGTTCTCACAAGAGAAAACTTTGATGAATTCAGTGATGCATTAAGGACAGGCTGATGCCTTGCTCAGAAAATGATCTGTAGCTCTGCAGCTGAGAAGTGATGAAAAGGAACAATCAAGCTCTCTTTGTGATGTTATGTCCTTGCAACACTGCTCTATTTAAGGTTCCTCATCCTCATGGCTTAGCCAAAGGAACAAACAATGCAAAGCGAAGGACGTCCATCACTGTGGAATAATCTCTGGTTCCTTTAGGCACAAAAAAAGCTACAGCTATTCAAGCAACTGGCTTCCTTGCAGTGGTAGTAGCAGCAGATTTTTTCTGACGTTTTTCACAGAAGAAAAACTGGTGAAATCTGGCTATTTTGCTTGGGCATTTAGCTTCAGCCAAAGGCTAAGTGACCTCTCCTGCTTCTTGTCGATAGGGTGAAATAACCCCAATTTGCTTTATAGTAGAAATTGCCTTGAGATTATCTAATGAAGGTATTACTATCATTATTATGAAGTGAATGGGAAAAGTGTTTAGATAATTGGCAGAAGAGAAAATGAGAACAGTGAACAGTTACAACTCTGAGGCCCCTTGGCAACAGATACCTTCTTAAGTGTATCTGAAACAGGCAGCTTCCTTGATCAGTACAGACCTCTCTGCTGGAGAGGCAGCTTCCTCTAGAAGTGTAATTGTGAATTTAAATGCACAGGAACCGAGAAACAGAAATAACAAGGTTCTTGATTTCCACCCCTCCCACTAACTAAATATGCATTTACTGCTAATTAACTTAGAGATATAGACCACATTCCCTGGCAGAAATTTGTCTCCTACTATTTGTTAGGCTGAATAGCAAAGAAACATCTTTTCCCATTTGCATTAGCATGTCCTTATACTGTTCTGTTGTGTTGTGTTGTTTTTTTTTAAAAAACAGTTGATTTTACTGCTAGAAAAATATGTCCAGATTCCTCTAAGGAGGGAATATCTTTCTCCTGCTCCACTGAAACACAGGAGTAAAAGATGGAGAAAATATTTTAGGGTAAATGCTTAAAGCAGCCTCAGGACCTGTTTCTGCACCTGCTCCTCCACTCTTGGGAGTGGTGGAAATGCACCAGGCAGGCGAGAGCCTTTCAGTGCTGCTCTTCCCAGGGAGGGCAATGTGTGATGCAAAATCAGCTATCACCCTGGGATGCTGAGGTTGGGGCCCTGCTGCCACTTGTGATGCTGTTCTCCATCCAGGGAGGCTTCAGGTGCAACGATGTAGATGCACATCCAGTGTTTTTTTGCTTGCCTATTTTCTTTTTTTTTTTTTAATGTTATTTTGACTTTTAACACAGGGCTCAAGTGCCTTGTTTTTGGCCATAGTGTAGTCCACCCGGCCTCTGGCTGTTGTGCCAGGAGGTCATAGAGCTCCCCTAGGTTCTACATCATGTCAGCCAGCCTGGTGCATGTCTCTCCAGCACCATCCCAAAGGGTCTAAGAGGGAACCAGAGGCTCCTATTTAGACAACTGAATCTCTTTCTCTGAGCGTTGCTCTGGCATCATATGTTTATTCTCCCAAAATGCTCCTGTTAGTTCTTTCAATGGCATAGTTTTCAGGGACTAAAGTTTTCTATAGAAAATATAAAAAAAAGCAACCTGATCTCAATATTTCTTCTTGTAAGAAAATACATGTTTTTATTCTTGGTAGGGGTATTGTTTATAAATGGGGGATGGGGAGGGACCTAGCATGCAAACCAATTATACATTCCTTTCCTCCTCCTCCTTTTGTGTTCTTGTGATTTTTGGTATTCAGAGAGTCTTTGTTGTCCAAAGTTACATGTTATTATATTCCTAGCTGAAGCATCAAAATGAAGGACAGTGAATTTTGACTGTTGTAATGAGATAGGAAGCATGATCGAATGTGTAGAGACTGAGGCGCTGCATGGTAGCTGCTGAAATGACTGCTGGGGAAGGCAATTTTCTACTTCATGTCCTTTTTCTCCATTCCTACTCATTTATATAGATTGTGAGTTCTTAGCCCGTTCCTGTGAATCTACACAATGCCTTATACAACATTGGTTCAGTCTCAGTTGGAGCCTGTAGAGCCCCTTGTCAGAACATATAATAAATACTTACAAACAAATGATAATAAATTCTAATAGCAGTTAGTGCCGCATGAGGGTATCACAGAGGCACTGATTGTTCTTTCATTACACTGAAAAACAGAAACATTCAGGCAATCAACACAGTGAGTTCAAGGCCTGGCCATCAGCACTAATATTGTCACTTCTTGTCAAACCTAAGCAGAAACCTGCCAGAGGAGGAAAGAGCAATACCACCCACCTTTAAAGCGAGCCAACATGACACAGCCCAGATAATTTTTCCATGCAAAAATTTCAGGAATTTTTTTTTCCCTGAGAATAAACCACTGTTAAAATAAACCACAAATGCCACAACCCTCATGGCTCTCATTTGCCTCCTGCAGTCTGATCACACGAATGAAGTATGAGAGCATGAAGCAGCTCTCCAGTCAAGCTGAAAGAGGAGGAGCTGACAAGCCAGGGAAATGTTCTCCTGTAACCTTGAACTTGTATTCACTTCCCTCTGAAAACAAGATGTCTCAAGGCAGACAGGGGTGGAGGTGAAGTACTTCACAACATCAATACCATGTTATAAATACCTCAGAACTGTGGTAGCCTGAAGGTTTTGTGGGCTCCATGGAATTTAAAATCAACCTACCACGGAGCATTTACTTTTTACTCTGAAAAAAAAAAAATATCCAAGTTCAACTTGTTGCAATTACAAATCATTGGAAAAAGAGGGCTAAACAAAAGAATAACTCCTGTTCAGGGATTCAGTGCTTCAGCTGACAGAGAGCTGAGCCAATAATCTGGGTGATACTCTAGAGAACTAGGGTAGGGCTGAGGAGCTATACTTAATTCCTGGCACATCCACAAACTGTATAATACTGGACAAGTCAGTAAGTCTGATTTGTTCCTCAGTATATCCTTTCTGAAATGGACACACTCCTTCCCTACTTTACAGCATAGCTGTGGGAATAAAAATATTTAAAGTCCATTAAAAATGATTTGCACGGGTAGGAGGGCTTCTAACTGTCCATGCCACTTGGGCATCATATCAGTTATCAGGTGGAGGAAAATGAAATATGACCCCAAAACTTGGTCTCTCCATCCTTTACATGTTCTATAGTGTTCAGCACATGATAAAGTGCCTGGAAAACCAGGATAATTCTGGAAATCTTGTGAAAAGCCTGTGTGTGAAGGTGAATAAACTTCCTGTGAGAGGTTGAGTTTTTTGGTATTTTCTTCTTCAGCTTTTCTTGGAACCATCCTGAGAGAAAAAGGGTTAAAATAAATACAAATAAATACATAAAACCTCAACTTTTCTTTTAGGAAAAGGAATGGAGGGAGACACAGACAGACTTCATCAGAGCTCAGAAAACATAGACATGGGTGAGAGCCATACAAAGGCAGGAGATAGCAAACAATATGAAAAACATTACTGTCTCTGGTGGTGTGAGGGGCAGATGGGCTCCAGCAGCCCTGCTGCTTGGTTTCATTGCTGCTGGTGTAGACAGGGTCATCAAAAGACAAAGCCATGTCCCCAGCAGGGTTAATAACTGATGTCCAAGGGAAGAATGAAGAGGGATGGGATGTAATGGAAAGCATCAGGAAAAACTAGCGAAGTTAGTTAAGTAAAAAAGTTTTCCATGCCTCACCCTGCATTGGGGTTTATTATAGTTTTTGTCCCAAGGAAGTGCAATGAGGATTAGAAAGCTTGGTGGAGAAGACTGGAAAAAGACAGAATAAATGTTTTGGAGACAGGTTGAGTGTGGGAATGACATGCTAAATCCTAAACGCAGCAGCAGAAAACAGGGAAATGAGGTGGTAAAAATAAAAAGGTTATTAATCATGTGATTTAGTCAAATTCTGTTGGAAGAACAGGACAGAAACATTGAAAGTGATAGGATCTTATTTCAAGATAAGAGGAATAGCACTCTGCAGGTACTTACTTTTTTTCCAAAACTACATTTAGACAGCAAAATTAGATAAACTGAATCTTACCTACAGGACAGACAGCAAGGTACCATACCCAAATCTCCCAAGCCCCAAATCCATATCCAGCCATTAAGCTATGTTGTCCTTTTACATGTTCATAAATTCCTCCTGCTTTTATCATCCTGACCTCAAATGATTTTTCTAAACCTGCTATCTGATGGTGAAATAGAAGTGCTTCCTAAACAGAGGTAATGACAGGCATTTTCAAATTGAAATGTAGCAAACAAGTCAGTTCTGTTGCCTGCCGAGGCTTTATGGAGCCCAGAAATGGGCACGCGGCATAATTTCAGTGGCTGGTCGCCTTATTGGTATCCTCAAAGTAGCTAGGACTGATCTGAATAATGAAACTTGGATTCTAGGAAATTCATGGACGCTTCTATTCACAGGGAAAAGAAAGAAGAGGGTAATAAAAGCCAATGCAGTACTTTTTGTCTATATTTAGCTCCTATAATAAAGACCCCTGAAAAATATGGGTTGGTGTCCACTGTTCTTATGACAGTGCTGCGCAGAAGGCATGTGATGGGAAAATTGAGGCAGGTGTCTAACACAGACCTGCTGCAAATGAAGAGTGGTTAATAAGCAGGGTGCTAACAAGCGCCATTCAGATCCACGTAATCAGATCAGGCACTTTATCGAATCCAGGGTAAAGTTAAAGGCTTCACTTTTCTAGGCATCAAAAAAAAAAAAAAAAAAGACCCGTGAACGAGAATATATGCACAAAATCAAAATACATGCACCCCCCCTGTTGACATGAAAAGGACTAATTAATTATCTAAGTTGTCACATCCCCAGCTATTCTGCATTCTGTCTCACATGCACATTTTCACTCTATCACAGTTTTTTTTAAGGGTATAAAGCAAAATTTAAATTAAACACCTGTAAAGCTATGTCTGATATTTTAAACACAATGAGAGAAAGGAAGAGAGAAAGATAGATTCAGAAAAAAAACCACCCAAGGTATAGAAGGAAAGGTCAAGGAGATGCAGAAAATATCACAGAACCACTCAGTAACAAGGAAAACAAACAGGAGGCACACGCGAGCACGCGCGTGCACACACACGCCCTCACACAAAATCTCTTTCTGGGTTAATAATGGTTTACAGTTGCACCTAATATTCAGTTTATTTCTGGTAAACAGTTACTCACTACCAACTCTCCTTCTCTAAACTTCTAAACTCTCGTTTCCGAAATAAACAGAGCATCAGGCAGCTGTCCTGTCTGGTTATTCATGTTAAACCATAAGCTGAAAATCAAGCACTTCTAAAAAAACCATATAACCCTTTCCATTTATTTTAGCTCTGGAATTTTATTCTGATTTAGCTGGTTTTATATCGTCTCATCAGGTTTCTATATTTATGTTCTTAGCATGTCCTTATTTCACATTGCTCTCTTGCTCACTGTGTTTGCTAAATTTTGTTGAACTCATGAAAAGCATTGGCACTGACATATGCAACAGGTTATATTTCCCACTGGCTAATGTGCAAGGATTTACTACTTTAAGATCAAATGAAACCAAGATAGAAACCAACCCAGGGTTTGTTTTGCAAAATACCAAACTTTATTCTTCAGCCTTTAGTTTGCACTCACTTTGGGACAAAGAGTATTTCTGTTTCTGTCACAGGGAAAGAACATTTGGATAATATACATACTGAAAATAATATTTGTTGTAGAGTTTTTTAAATGGAGAAACAGAAGTTGCAGTTCAGAATCCCAGGAGATCCAACTGAAATTTTCAAACTGCAATTAAAAATATAAATAAATACACGTCCCCTGATTTTAGAGTAAACCATCTCCTTTTTTAAAGAAAAAAAGAACTCAATTGAAAACAGAGATATAGCCATCTTAAAAAAGAGAACCAAACCCAAAATATTTTCACATTAACAAAAAATCCCCCAAAACCTGAACCCAAACCCCACTTTCTATTTTTAAGTCAGCTCTGAAGTTTCATAGACCTTGGAAAGACAACTGTGACCATTTAGTGTGACTACCTGCAAAACACTAACCCATTAATTTAGCTCCATAATTCCTGTATCAAGCCCAATAACATGAAGGTGAACTAAACAGCAGACGACACCAAGTTGGGTGGGTGTGTTGATCTGCTCAAGGGTATGAAGGCTCTGCAGAGGGATCCGGACAGGCTGGATCGATGGGCTGAGGCCAATTGTATGTGGTTCAACAAGGCCAAGTGCCGGGTCCTGCACTTGGGTCACAACAACCCCGGGCAATGCAACAGGCTTGGGGACGAGTGGCTGGAAAGCTGCCCTACAGAAAAGGACCTGGGGGTGTTGGTCAACAGCCGGCTGAAGATGAGCCAGCAGTGTGCCCAGGTGGCCAAGAAGGCCAACGGCATCCTGGCCTGGATCAGAAAGAGTGTGGCCAGCAGGAATAGGGAGGGGATCGTGCCCCTGTACTCGGCGCTGGTGAGGCCGCACCTCGAATGCTGTGTTCAGTTTTGGGCCCCTCACTACAAGAAGGACATTGAGGTGCTGGAGCGTGTCCAGAGAAGGGCGACGAAGCTGGTGAGGGGTCTGGAGCACAAGTCTGATGAGGAGCGGCTGAGGGAGCTGGTGTTGTTCAGTCTGGAGAAGAGGAGGCTGAGGGGAGACCTCATTGCTCTCTACAACTCCCTGAAAGGGGGTTGCAGAGAGGTGGGTGTTGGTCTCTTCTCCCAAGTGACTAGTGACAGGACAAGAGGAAATGGCCTCAAGTTGCACCAGGGGAGGTTTAGGCTGGATATTAGGAAAAAATTCTTTACTGACAGGGTTATCAGACATTGGAATGGGCTTCCCAGGGAGAAGGTTGAGTCACCATCCCTGGAAGTTTTTAAAAGACATGTGGATGAGGCACTTAGGGGCATGGTTTAGTGGTGGACTTAGCACGGTTAGGTTAACGGTTGGACTTGATGACCTTAAAGGTCTTTTCCAACCTAAACGATTCTATGATTCTATGTCTCATAGAGAAATATTGATTTTTTTTTAAGGTTTCCAGGGACAGCATATGCTTTGACAGTTATTTACCTGAATCATTAAAAATGAGCGCTTTTGTTTCCACTTTAAATATCCTGTTCTCCATCTTCCAGCCCCTGTTTCTTGACACTCCTCTGTGAGATTAAACCTCTCAGCTACAGTTGGAAATTGTCTTCTGTTGTAAACATTCTCCCTGTTTTATACATAACTGTGTCTGAAAATATTGTATCACGAAAAACTGATAAAATATGACATAGTTTGAAGATAAAACCAGATGTCTTGGTGACAATTTTTCAGTGTCTCCAGTTGAAAGCAATAATATAATTTTCAAAATTTAAAATAAAAAAAAAGGGAAAACAAAGGGAGAGAGGAGGGAGAGAGAGGGTGCCCCAGCCCTCTCCCCCCTGCCCCCCCCCCCCCCCGAGCCGGCAGCGCGAGCTCCTGAGGAGTGGCAGCTCTGACCCAGCGTGGGTGGGGACTGGAGCGGCGGAGGCCTCACCACCTCACGTACAAGAGCAGCCCCCGGGGAGCGCGGGTGACCCGGAGCATGGGGAACAGGGTGGGCAAACGGGGCGTGGCACATCAGAAGGGTGTGGCGCGGCAGTTGGCGCGGCAGTTTGTGCAGGGAAGGCGTGCGGGCAGGGCACAGTCCTCCCCACCTGGCTTTAGAGGCTCTCTTGACAAGTGGTCACCGGCCTCCCAGAAGAGGCCCAGCTATGGTCTCCACTCGGCCAAAAGCCATTGCCAGAAGGAATGTGGAGACTCAGACGGAGCTCCCGCCCAGGCACGCGGCTGTCCAGGTCTCTGGCTGCCAGGAGTGCCTTGAGCCTTTTGCTCATGCCGGAGGACCAGAGAGACAACGCCTGTGTGCGGTGCGACCAGGTGAACGATCTGCTCAGCCTGGTGGCAGAGCTGAAGGAGGAAGTGGAGAGGCTGAGGAGTATCAGGGAGTGCGAGAGGGAGATAGACTGGTGGAGCCATGCCCGACCGTCCCTCAGGGAAAGGCAGAGGATGGAGGCTCCACGAGAAACAGAGGATCCCTTACCGTCTTGCCGCTGGGCAGAAGGAGGGGACCTAAGAGGCGAACGGGAATGGAAACAGGTCCCTGCTCGGGGCAGCAGGCAAATCCCCTCCTGGCCTCCCTCACCTTCCCAGCTGCCCCTACACAACAGACATGGGGCTCTGGAACTTGAGGGCCAGAATAACAAGGATATGGATGAAAGTCCATCTGCAGGGTTGCCTTGGGTGAGACAGTCTGCCCCATGCATCACAACCACCTCTACTAAGACAAAAAGGAGGGTAATTGTCACAGGCGATTCCTTTCAGAGGGGAGCAGAGGGCACAATATGCTGACCAGACCCAACTCACAGGGAAGTCTGCTGCCTCCCTGGGGCCCGGGTGAGAGAGGTTACTAGGAAACTCTCTGGTCTGGTACGGCCCACCGATTACTACCCGCTATTGGTTTTGCAGGTTGGCAGCAATGAGGTTGCACAAAGTAGCCTAAAAGTGATCAAGAGGGACTTCAGAGTGCTGGGGAGACTGGTTGAGGGATTGGGAGTGCAGGTAGTGTTTTCCTCAATCCCTTCAGTGGTGGGGAGGAACACTGAAAGGAACAGGAAAGCGAACCTGGTTAACATGTGGCTCAGAGGGTGCTGCCGTCGGAGGAATTTTGGGTTTTTTGACCATGGGGCTGTCTACATGGCACCGGGCCTGCTGGCTGCAGATGAAATTCAACTATTGTCAAGGGGAAAAAGGATTCTCGCTCATGAGTTGGCAAGCCTCATCAAGAGGGCTTTAAACTACATTTGAAGGGGGAAGGGGATGAAACCAGGCTGCCTAGAGATGAGCCATGGGGTGGCGTGCCAATGTTGGGGGTGAAATCGATAACACAGCTCAAGTGCATCTACTCCAATGCACACAGCATGGGCAGCAAACCGGAGGAGTTGGAAGCCATTGTGCAGCGGGACAGCTATGACGTAGTCACCATCACAGAAACATGGTGGGACGACTCGCAAGACTGGAGTGCTGCAATAGATGGCTATAAGCTCTTCAGGAGGGATAGGCAAGGAAGGAGAGGCGGTGGGGTGGCTCTGTATGCTAGGGAGTGTTTTGACTGTATAGAGCTCAACGATTGTGATGACAAGGTAGAGTGCTTATGGGTAAGGATGAGGGGGAAAGCTCACAAGGCAGATATCCTGCTGGGTGTCTGTTATAGACCACCCAACCAGGATGAAGAAGCCAATGAAGCGTTCTACAGGTGACTGGCAGAAGTCTCACAGTCGCAAGACCTTGTTCTTGTGGGGGACTTCAACTTACTGGACATCTGCTGGAAATATAACACAGCAGAGAGGAAACAGTCCCGGAGGTTCCTGGAGTGTGTGGAAGATAACTTCCTGACGCAGCTGGTAAGGGAGCCTACCAGGGGAGGTGCCCTGCTTGACCTGCTATTTACAAACAGAGAGGGTCTGGCGGGACAAGTGAAGGTTGGAGGCCATCTTGGGCTTAGCGACCACAAAATGATAGAATTCTCAATTCTTGATGAAGTAAAGCGGGGGGTCAGCAATACCGCTACGATGGACTTCTGGAGGGCAGACTTTGGCTTCTTCAGGACACTGGTTGAGAGGATCCCCTGGGAGACGGTCCTGAAGGGCAAAGGGGTCCAGGAAGGCTGGACCTTCTTCAAGAAGGAAATCTTAAAGGCGAAGAAGCAGGCAGTCCCCATGTGCCGTAAGAAGAGTGGGCAGGGAAGACAACCGGCCTGGCTGGACAAGGAGCTTTTGCTGGGACTCAGGAAAAAAAGGAGAGTTTTTCACCCTTGGAAGATGGGGCAGGCAACTGAAAAAGAGTACAAGGATCTTGTTAGGTCATGCAGAGAGGGAATTAGAAAGGCAAAAGCCCAGCTAGAGCTCAATCTGGCCATTGTCGTAAGGGATATAAAAAAAAGTTTTTTCAAATACATTAACAACAAAAAGAGAGCCAAGGACAATCTCCATCCTTTACTGGATGCGGGAGGGAACATTGTCACCAAGGATGAGGAAAAGGCTGAGGTACTTAATGCCTTCTTTGCCTCAGACTGTAATAGCTAGACCAGGTATCCTCAGGGTATCCAGCTCTCTGAGCTGGAAGACAAGGATGGAGAGCAAAATAAAATCCCTACGATCCAGGAGGAAACAGTTAACAACCTGCTATGCCACCTGGACACCCACAAGTCTATGGGGCCTGATGGCATCCACCCAAGGGTACTGTACTGAGGGAGCTGGTGGAGGAGCTTGCCAAGCCACTCTCCATCATTTATCAACAGTCCTGGTTAACAGGGGACGTCCCGGATGACTGGAGGCTTGCCAATGTGATGCCCATCTACAAGAAGGGCCGGAAGGAGGATCCGCGGAACTACAGGCCTGTCAGCCTGACCCCAGTGCCGGGGAAGATTATGGAGAGGTTCATCTCGAAGGAGCTCACAGGGCATGTGCAGGATAACCAAGGGATCAGGCCCAGCCAGCACGGGTTCATGAAAGGCAGGTCCTGCTTGACCAACCTGATCTCCTTCTATGACCAGGTGTCCTTCCTCGTGGATGAGGGAAAGGCTGTGGATGTTGTCTACCTGGACTTTAGTAAAGCCTTCAACACTGTCTCCCACAGTATCCTCCTGGAGAAGCTGGCGACTCGTGGCTTAGACAGGTGCACTCTTTGTTGGGTAAAAAGCTGGCTGGATGGCCGAGCCCAGAGAGTCGTGGTGAATGGAATTAAATCCAGTTGGTGGCCGGTCACAAGTGGAGTCCCCCAGGGCTCAGTTTTGGGACCAGTCTTGTTTAATATCTTTATTGATGATCTGGATGAGGGGATCGAGTGCACCCTCAGCAAGTTTGCAGATGACACCAAGTTGGGAGGGAGTATTGATCTGCTGGAGGGTAGGAAGGCTCTGCAGAGGGATGTAGACAGGCTGAATCGATGGGCCGAGGCCTATTGTATGAGGTTCAACAAGGCCAAGTGCCGGGTCCTGCACTTGGGCCACAATAACCCCAGGCAACGACACGGGCTTGGGGACGAGTGGCTGGAAAGCTGCCCTACAGAAAAGGACCTGGGGGTGATGATTGACAGCCGGCTGAAGATGAGCCAGCAGTGTGCCCAGGTGGCCAAGAAGGCCAACGGCATCCTGGCCTGTATCAGAAAGAGTGTGGCCAGCAGGAGTAGGGAGGTGATCGTGCCCCTGTACTCGGCGCTGGTGAGGCTGCACCTCGAATCCTGTGTTCAGTTTTGGGCCCCTCACTACAAGAAGGACATTGAGGTGCTGGAGCATGTCCAGAGACGGGCAACGAAGCTGGTGAGGGGTCTGGAGCACAAGTCTGATGAGGAGCGGCTGAGGGAGCTGGTGTTGTTCAGTCTGGAGAAGAGGAGGCTGAGGGGAGACCTTATCGCTCTCTACAATCATCTGAAAGGGGTTTGTGGTGAGGTGGGTGTTGGTTTCTTCTCCCAAGTGACAAGTGACAGGACAAGAGGAAATGGCCAAAAGTTGCACCAGGGGAGGTTTAGGCTGGATATTAGGAAAAATTTCTTTACTGAGAGAGTGGTGTGACACTGGAATAAGCTGCCCAGGGAAGTGGTGGAGTCACTATCCCTGGAGGTGTTCAAGGAACATGTGGACGAGGCATTGTGGGACATGGTTTAATGGGCATGGTGGTGTTAGTTAATGGTTGGACTTGATGATCTTGCAGGTCTTTTCCAACCTTTGTGATCTTGTGACTTTGTGAAAGGTAGAAAGCTATGCAAGTATAAAAGAATTTGGAAATACAATTCAAAGAATATCCAAAAAAAGAAAAAACCCTCAAACACATGCACACAGCCTCACTCCAGGGTCCCTGCTTGCCACCCTGGCTGTCTCTCGCTGGCTGGGTGCCATCTCCCTGTGGCATCCAGGGGATGCTCAGCCCAGACTGGGCAGGGCGGCGATGCCGTGGGGTAACTTCTGGCAGCACCAAACCAGATTCAAACTGCTGCCTCTCTTGCTCCAAGATCACCCCCTACTGTTAAAAAAATTTACGCTGTGTTGATGTGGCTTTGGAGGTTGACTCCTCTGTTTCAAAAGTACCTTTGAAATTACGCACTGACTGTTTAGTCCAGCTGATACTCATTTATTTACTATGATGGGTTTCAGCACTGTGTGCTTTCACATTTTCATCTTAACAGGGCTTGTTGGTCAGGCCATTTGCCAAGGATGTTTGGTTGCAGGGGGTAAGCAGGCACCTGAGTGCAGCCAAGTGTCATCTACAGCTTGGCTAAGCACAGGTGGTCTGTGGGCCTTTAGCCATGTTAAAATACAGTTACAGTAGACATGAGACCATCTATTTAAAGAATACTGATATGTAGTCAAAGTGTATTACTGGAGTATAGTTAAGACAGGATTTGTCTTCCCTAATATCAGATGACAAAAAGTTAGTTGTTCGGGTCTAGGCAGGACACATTTTATACTTAATGGAGAGGAATCAGCATTACTGGAAGCTGATTCATCTCAATTCTCTTAGAGAATCATTTTAGGATGTGAAATATTTCTTTCTGTTGACTCTGAAAGAAACCTGCAATGACTTGCATTGATTTTGACAAAAACTGTTAAATGTCTCAATTACAGAAGGGTACTATAAGATTGTGAGCAAAGGTACTTAGAACTGTGTCCTGTTTGGTTCTTTTTTCTTCACCTATTTTTTTAACATTCCTTTTTTAGGATTTCTTATGTGTTCTAGATCTTTTGAAAGAAATAAATATACTCAAAAGCAGGCAAATGAGAAGGATTAGTAGGTTTGATCATGAAGTAGGAATGTTCTTGGAGAGATAATTTATTAGGGAAAAAGGAAAGATGCAACATAGTAGGTAAGTATTAATCCTAGGCTTGTTGAACTGAAAAAGGGAGCCAAGTTTTTGCTGGGAATAGCAGGGACTGTCTCAGAGGTAAGCTTCACCATAGGTCACAACTAGGAGTAGGGGTCATAACACTTCCCCATTACCAGTTATAGATTTGCAGGATATGCTGCCTTTTGCTCATTTTTCAAGGAAATTTTCCAATCTTGTAACAAAAAGGTGACTCTTTAAGTGTATGTAATACCTAAGCATACTCATTGCTTTCCATCAGGTATTTTGCATATAATCAATGTTTAGAACTAGTTTGAAATATGTTTTGTACACTACATAGTTTGCTTTGGAACACCCAACAAAGAGAAAATAGCTTCCTGAGCACTCAGACACACACAGCTGCACATACAGAGAAAAAGAGAGAGAGGCTTGTTATAAGGCAGAGGGCCCATACTTTGATACAATCATCAGCCTGGCTTTACGCTTACATCAGAGCAAGAGAACAAAAGATAGGGGGATCATAACAGTACACTAATCTGATCTTATTCTGGCTCTTACTCTGCAAAAAAGAGACCGTTTCATAATATCTGAGAGGCACGTTTTTCATATCTATCTAAGCACTCTTTATCCCAAGCCATGTGGTTCAATTCTGGCTTGAGATGAGAAGCCAGCCAAACAGGGGACAGTAGCATATAAGAGATTCACACTCAGGAGAACAGCCAGCTTCAACTCTAACTGCAAGACACACACAGAAAGAGTTTCCGATGGCTTGGGTACCACACAGCCATCAAATGCTGCCTGTACTGCAGTTTTTTCTCTTTTTTTTTCTTTTTTTCTGCTTCTGGATTATGAAAATATTCTTTACGACTCATCTGAAACATAATCCTTGCTTTCCTGTTTATACAGAATAAAAAGCCTCAAACCAAATCATAACAAAACACAACACCCTGTTTTCACTGGTCGTATGAGACATTTAGAGACTTGGAAAAGTGTCTGATCCTATTTTATAGCAAAGCACTGCAAACTAGCATACCAAAACAGAGCTCACTATGAACAGGTAGAGAAATTTACAGGCATTTCTCTTGGGAGGTGGATGGAAAGGATCCTACTGCTCCATCCACCTCTTCCAGAAAGGTGAAGAGAAGATGGGCTATCCAAACAGAGGTTCCTCCCCTGGACTGACTGAAAGGTAAAGACATCTAAGTTGAAGGAGGTCTTCTGTTTCTTACCTCCCTGGAGCTGTGTCACCCCTCAAGAAGTCCAGAGACTTCCCTTGAATGATTGGTTATTCATTGTCTTGGACACTGTATCTCTGGAGAACACCTACCCTTCCCCCAAAACAGTAAGTTCAAAACCCAACAGACTACTGTGTATGGTGGTCTGTAATTCTAGCTTAGCTTCACTTAGTTTATGGACTATCATAGCTGATTTACAACAGTTGAGCATCTAAGCCCATAGGAACTGAATTATAAGGGACAGCTTCTCTCTCAGACAGAATTATTTTCTCTGTAGACTGAGACTATTGAATCAACCATTCTTACTGGGTTTTTTTAGCAGTATGTACCACATGGAGTGTTGGTGGCACCCTCAATAACAGATTTGGCTGGGGAGTCAGGTAGATTTTTCTCCCTCCCAGTTAGTAGGCAGGCCATATAGGGGCAAAAAGTGTGTATTTTGCTGAGCAATTGCTACTTCAGAAAGACATGAGCTTTTGCGTAAAGAGAGGGGACTGAAAGAGCCAAAAGCCACACATTTGCATCTTACATATGCTTCAGGTATGGTTTTATAACAGACTATTAGCAGTTTTGAGGAAAAAAGTTTACAAACACTTGGTTTAATTCTTATAATGGAGGCTGAGAATTTTTTGCCACCTTCAGAAAAGCATAATTCTCTTCAGAAAGGATGAATTTGTTTCTTCTTAAACTGCTTAATGAGATGAACGAATATCACACAACAGTAATTTCTTCTAATTATAGGAAGTCTAGAATAAATTAAAGCAGAGAAATATCTATTTCTCTTCTCCGACCAGCAGCATTTTCAGTGTTCATCAACATTGCCCCTAAGGCAGAAACAGAGTCATGCATGATCAATTTATTTTACAAGTCTTCCGAAATAGTTCCCTGTCTCCATTTAGCACTGTCAAGGTTTGTTCTAATCCATCATTTCAGACAAGATTTAGAGCTTCCACACTTTGATTCTTTGGATGAATGAGGATTAAGGTTTTCATTGCTTGTTTGTAATGAGGCAAGTTGTAGCTCTAATTATGTAACCAATTTGCTGCAGTTAACTCTTGAAAAGAACAGCCATGGTCCAGTCAGAGGTTGATTTTGTGTTGATGAGGTCTGTAGTCAATGCAGACAGTGTAAGTTGAAAGTCAATGGGATCTGGGTGCCTAAAACTGACATGGCTTTGAAAACTCCAATGATAATCATTGAATGACTGGAAAAATAGACACAGATAGCAGTGACCGCTTAAGGCTAATGAAAGAAAATCCAAATCTCTCTGTGTATTTTTCTTTGGGTTAGTGCTGTTCTGAGATCAGAGGGATTTCATTTAAAGACCCAAGCTAGTTAAGGTCTAGCCTCTGAGTAATGCATCAATCATTTTTAAGGGAAAAGAGACCTTTCGGATCACCTATATTACACAGGCAGCAGAAATACAAACTTCACTTTTTATTAGAATGAATAACTTAATATCAAATTCATAAATTCTGAAAAGATATCTTGTCGTCTTCAAAGGACTCCTAAATATGGAAAGTTCATTGGTAAATTGCCCCAGTTTTTAATTCTCCTATTATTAAAAATGTGCAACTTTTCATTGATTGTTGCTTGCTTCAGCCTCCAGACTTGGGATTTTCTTCTGTCTTTAACAACACAGCATTAAAAGGACATGCACATTTCTGGTATCTTCTTTTGTTGGTATTCTTACACCAAGATATAATTGCTTCTCTACATTCTCTTTCACTAAATAAATGTAGACTGGATTTTTTCAGATTCTCATTAGAAGAGTGTTTTTTGAGGTCCTGGGAGAGAATTTTGGAAAGAAGAGAGCAGTTGGCAGGTCTTGGTACTTCTTTGGATCAATATTGTGTCCAGTTTATTATCTCCATATACTAGCCATGAGCTGTTTGGAAATCACTGTTCTTTCAAGGTGTGGTCCCACAGTTCACATGTGCCTTCCTCACTTTTCAGTCCCAGATGGATTATACTTTTCTGTAATACGGTACAGGTTGTTTGACCACAGCAGACCTATAACATTATTGACTCAGTACTGATGGCTGGGTATTATTATTCGTCAATCCTCAGCTCTTTATATTATCAACAAAGCTTTTTGCAATGATATTTTCTTCCAGTTCATTGACAAAAACTATCTCTGAACAATGTGTTAAAAGCACCGTGAATAATTTGTGATATCTCACTTAGTGTGCTAGGCATATATGTGTGTGTTTTGGTATCTGAGTACTTTCTAAATGTACATTATTTTGCTGTTGCTGTTTGAGTTTAGATGTGCAGAATCAAGTGCTTTGTTAAAGTACTGTGCAATGTGTAATGGGCTTGTGGTCTTGTGGAAAAATGACAAAGGCAAAGTTAGGTTTGCTACAAGTTAAGAGATACTCTTCTTTAATTCAAGTCATTGAATGGTGGTAAATTTTCCAATGCTTCAAGTGAAAGGCTTTTGGAGCATCCTTGGGACATCCTTGAGAATACAGGAAAAGAAAAAAAGATTTCAGAGACCAGTGCGATTTCTTACATTGCTTCTGCTTGTTGGCAGCTTAACGCTGCAAACATGAAAGCCACTCTTGCATCTTTACAGAGTTCCAGTGTGCTTCAGAAATTCTTCCCTGAGACAGCCAAAGTAAATACATAAATATATTCTAGCCCAAAATAAACCCCACACTTACACTTTGCAGTTATTTCTTCTCTTCTCGTTGAGGCTTCATAGAGAACTCTTTTACTGACAGAAAGAATTTGGCCCTTTGAATTGAGAGAGTTGTGACTCACATTTTAAGATCCAGAGCCTCTTCGTTCTTGCCTTAGACATGCTGTGGGGCACAACAACAGGTATGGATAAGAAATTTATTCCCTAAAAAAAAAAAAGAAGAAAAAAGAAGCATGAAAGATTTGGAGTACAGTTTATCACGAAATAGTTTGGCAACTTTGCCTATGGGATTGTAATCTGAATGTGAATTTTCTGGCAGTAAGCATAAAACAAAAAGGGATAAAATATTCCCATTCTGGACTAGAAGAGTGCTTATTAATACTGTGGGGGCCAGGTGCCCACCAAAGCTGCTCTATCACTCCCCTCCTCAGCTGGACAGGGGAGACAAAATGTAATGAAAGGCTTGTGGGTCAAGGACAGGGATAAGGACAGGGAGATCACTCACCATTACAGTCACGGGCAAAACAGACTCGACTTGGGGAAAATTAATTTAATTTCTTACCAATCAAATCAGAGTAGGATAATGAGAAATTAAAACAAAATCTTAAAACACCTTCCTCCCACACCTCCCTTCTTCCTGAGCTCAACTTCACTGCTGATTTTCTCTACTTCCTTCTCCCCAGTGGCGCAGGGGGACGGGGAATGGGGGTTGTGGTCAGTTCATCACACGTTGTCTCTGCTGCTCCTTCCTCCTCAGGGGAAGGAGTCCTCAAACTCCTCCCCTGCTCCAGTGTGGGGTCCCTCCCACGGGAGACAGTTCTCCATGAACTTCTCCAACGTGGGTCCTTCCCATGGGCTACAATTCTTCACGAACTGCTCCAGCGTGTGTCCTTTCCACGGGGTGCAGTCCTTCAGGAACAGACTGCTCCAGGGTGGGTCCCCCGTGGGGTCACAAGTCCTGCCAGCAAACCTGCTCCAGCGTGGGCTCCTCTCTCCACAGGTCCACAGGTCCTGCCAGGAGCCTGCTCCAGCGTGGGCTTCCCATGGGGTCATAGCCTCCTTCAGGCATCCCCCTGCTCTGGCGTGGGGTCCTCCATGGGCTGCAGGTGGATATCTGCTCCACCGTGGACCTCCATGTGCTGCAGGGGCACAGCCTGCCTCACCATGGTCTTCACCACGGGCTGCAGGGGAATCTCTGCTCCGGCGCCTGGAGCACCTCCTCCCCTCCTTCTTCTCTGACCTTGGTGTCTGCAGGGTTGTTTCTCTCACATATTCTCACTCCTCTCTTCTCTGGTTGCTGTTGCACAGGGGTTTTTTTCCCCCTTCTTAAATATGTTATCCCCGAGGCTCTACCACCATCACTGATGGGCTCGGCCTTGGCCAGTGGCAGGTCCATCTTGGAGCCGGCTGGCATTGGCTCTATCGGACATAGGGGAAGCTTCTGGCAGCTGCTCACAGAAGCCACCCCTGTAGCCCCCCCGCTACCAAAACCTTGCCATGCAAACCCAATACAAATGCACAGAAAGCTGCACTCCTTTAAGTGCACTTGATAGGGGATCAGAACAACCAAGCCAAAAAGTTAGGAGCCTAAAGTGCCCTTTGAATAAAATATAGGCACCTACATTTAGGAAAGTGAGTCATGCCGTCCCTCACTGCAGCTCTTGGGGTGGTCCCACTAGGAATTTCTTCCTCAAATTTCTGGGGTTCAGAAAAAAGACAGCCTTACACTAATTTTTTCTTGTGCTCATTGGATTACCCTGAATTCAGCTGAGATTGTGGAGGTGGTGTTACAATGTGCCTTGTTATAATAGACTAATTGTTCATACAGTCTTCAGGGAAGTGGGAATCTTGAGATTCAAATATTTGGTTCTAGATTATTTCTAACATTTACTGAGGAAATGTTTAAATACCCTTAAGACTATAAAAGCACCCTTTTTGTCAGCCTTCCCTTATAATCCTCTGATTTTGGTTTCTTGCCTGCAAAGTGTCCCTTCTCCTACTAGACAGGCAGAGTAGCTTTCCCTCAGTATTTGCCAAAATGACACCACTCTCCTGGACTTTGGAAATGGAGGGTTCAGAATGTCTCCAACATCCAGGCCTCCCCCATCCTGCCCAGGTGTTTCTTACCCACAAGCCGCAACGACCAAGCAAAAGGGGTTTCCTTGTCTTTTTGTCCCCAGCTCCCTTTGAGAGAACAGTAGGCTTGAGCTATATTTATGTTCAAGTTAGAGAAAGAATTTCAGACATCCTTTTGCTTGACATTTCCTAGCATTGCCAGCTCTGAGCTGTTGTTTGTTGTGGCTCTCAGTCTAGGAACTCAACCCTCCATCACGCATAGAAAACAGACTTGCCTCAGCACAGCCAGCTCCATGGCAAGACATGAAAGTTTAACTTTTTGGCCTAGGACAGCAAATATGTCTATTTGCTGGATCCGGACCATGCCTCTTAAATGTCCAGAAAACAAACAGTGGTGAAATAGGATGAATCTCTGGACGTCATTGACTGTTGCAAAAAGTACGTCTGAAAGCAGGAACATGAGGAGTATAGGCAAGTTGGCCCAAACTCACTGTTGGCATTTGTGAGTGCAACTTCTCAATATGGTCATCCACGTTTATACCAGCAGTGTATTCATCCTGCTCTGTGCATTGAATTGGACCACATGGATTAGCATTTAGAATAGAGTGAAGACCTTTTCAGCTCTCCCCTGATGACTTCCTTGATTTTGAAGCTGCTCTAAAGTCTATTGCTATGCCATGTTCCCAGATACTGTATTTTATTTACTGATACTGAATGGTTGTCTGTGTCAGCTCAAGTTACAAAAACAAGTGGGATCTTTTCTGGCAGATTTTCAGGATACAGTCTCTGATGGATGTAAAGTGCTAAACCACAAAGAGCATATGAAATGGTGAATGTGAAATATGAATTCTCACTATTTCTTTATAAGGAATGGTTTTCTCCCCATAGAAACCTTGCCATACAAAACAGTGAATAACAAGTAAGATCCACATTACAGTGTGCATAATAAAGGACTGATGTCCTGGAGCACTGGCAGGCTGCAATGATGAGCAAGCAGTATGGCAGGGCAATGCTTTCAGAGTTGTTAACAGAAAACAAGAAACAATGACGATTATTTATTTGTCATCGGTTCTTTCCATTATGGAAGCTTGTCACTGTGAGAATATCCACTAGCTGGCTGTCGTGAGCCTGCTATGTTTCACCATTTGAGCTTTTTCAGACACCATTACAGTCTGTGTTGTTTTGGCTGCTAATATTCCTCCCGAGCAGGATTTCTATCATATTATTTGTCCCACTGTTGACATGGGTTACCTGCTATGGCATTACTACTCAAGACCAATAGGATATTGGTTGCAGATGCCCTATCACTGGAAGTGCTCAACGTCAGGTTGAATGGGGCTTTGAGTAATCTGACCTAGTGAAAGATGTCCTCGCCAATGGCAGGGGGAATGGACTAAATTATATTTAAAAGGTCCCTTCCAACCCAAACCATTGTATGATCCTGTGTTTCTTTGAAACGTCTGCAAGACAAAGTTAAGAGAGGACTCATGAGTGTGCTATCTCCTACGTTTGGTCCATATTGCTGCTTATAGCCTGTCTGCAAAACTGGCTGTAGCTAAAGTTCAAATAATTCATGCTGTGTTCTGGAATAGTGGAGCTCAGTTTCTGCTGGTTGGATGTAGTCTTACCAGGATGCACTTAACCCACCCCTATTGCTAGTGTAGAACATGTGCGGTTTTGGCCTGGTCTGTAGGGCCTGGATTTGCTCCTGTGTCTGTGGATTGGATAGTACACCTCAAATATATCTCTTCTCTACTGGAAGGCTCCACACTTTATGCTGCTTAAGGTTTTTGTGAAATTTTGTGATACCTGTGGTGAGTGGGTCTGATCGTGTTACCAGGCTCTGAAGAGCGCTGAGCTGAAAATGCAGCTATACCAAAAGTCCAACTAGAGCTTATGTGCACTTTTGGAAAGTGGAAGCTGAACAAGGTTAAACATCCCTCCTGAAAATGTACCCATATGTAATAGTATATCTGTGATGAATTTTCAAGAATTACAGTGGAGTTGGAAAGTAATGGCTGTTATCAGTCCACAAACACATCTTAAACCTAGAAATGGTGACAGGGGATACATTGCTTTCAACCACTGCCTTTTGGCAGCAGATCAGATATGTGAGCCACCCAAATCACACACTTTCCCAGGTAGGCATTAGCAGAACCATCTGGCAAGTAGAAGTCTCTGAGGCAGTCAGTCCAACTTTGAACTGGATTAACTTGGAAGTTTCAAATGCTGCCATTGCTTTTTGATAATCAGAGAGGGTTTTGGCCCTTGTGAATCAGACAGATATTTGATCGGGCATAGAAAGAATTATTCAGTTATTTATCTGCAGCCTTGTTCAGTTTTCCATGCGGTCAGTCTAAATCATCTCTCTTAGAGCACATATATTGAGCAAGTGTATATGCATGGCACAAATCCAGCCAATTTTGGGGATGAACAAATTGGCTGAGCGTGCAGAGAAGATCTGTAACTATCTTGGAGCTTTATGTGGTGTGGCAGACTGTGGGTAATTTTGGACAGAGAGCACCCAGTGTTGTTAATTCACAGAAACAGTTTAGCTTTTGCTGTATTTCAGCAGTGACAAAAGCTCCCACAGCCTCACCGTAGGCCCTCTTGATAACAACTGACAAAATCTGTATCTTCCAAATACATTATATCATTAGATGAAGTGGACAAAAACAAAACAAGTATGTTTATGACTTAGCCTGAGGAGATAATTAACTTCTGAGTGCTGAGATCCTTGATTGCATTCCTAGCATGATCTTAATTGGAAGTCTGATCTTGTAAAAGGTTGTAGTGTTTGGAGGATATCTGAAATGGTTCACTGAGAAATTGTTTGTTCATAAATTTGAAAGGTAATCCAGACAAATACCTTTTCTTTTGCCTTTGTTGTAATTGTTGTGGTTGATGGTGATGATAAAAATAATCTATTACAGTAGCAGCAAAGGCACCAGACTATGCAAAGAGAACATGTATCAAAATGTATTAAGCCACTTCAGGGAATTTCAAAAGAAATAAGTTTTACAAAAAGAGCTGAATACTTACCAGATGATATTACTTTGAAATCTGTATTGCTGCTTCAGAGTGTGGTACAGTACTTTTCTCTGCTGGAACTATTGACCCCTTGTGTGTTCTCAGTGAGAATTTTCATGATCTAAGTATTTTGCATGGAACTATGTTATGTTGTGCATGCACTACAGTAGGTTGCTAGCGTAAGATGAAAATGCAATTCTGTTCTGCTGATTTATCCTCCTGTTAGATGTGGGAAGACCTGGACGGAGATGAAGTTAGCTCAAAAAACTGAAATGCTGACTTTATGGTTGGGCAACTACATTTTTGGTATTTTAGAACCAGCTGTAAGTCTGTCTGTTGACCTCCTGGACTAGCTGAATCCTATTAGGTACTGGCATTGACAACAGGTCTACATGGCACAGTGTATTTCCATGCAAGGACACTAAAGCTACGAGCTAGTAAGGATACCAGCCATAAAGCTGCTGTGACATAGTGCTCCAGTCACAGAAGGGCTAATTAGCTCTGCTGAGACACAGACTGTAATGGCCTGGGATGACCCAGCACTGATTCCCATACATGTACTAGACTGTACTAGATCTATCCTCAGAAGACTGAAGGATGTATTAAAGGGCAGATTGATGAGGAGAAATAACAAGCCATATCTTCAAGATAACTGCAATACCAACAAAAGCTCCAGAAAAAAAGTCGTTCAGAAACTCTTCAGTTATGCTGCTTTTCTGAGGCCAGCAAAAATCTCTGCCCTTTACCTGTCCCAGTTATAGGCATCTGGCTACCAAGTGCAGGTATCCCAGCTCTCTGTGCGATCAGAGAGGGCCACAAAGTGCATCCTTCATTCTGGCCAATGATGAATTCATAGAGTATCAGAGAACATGTTCATCTCACCTAAATTTAGTCATTCAAAGGTTGGGCATGGATGAAGGCAGTCCCAGGTGCCCTGTAAAATCAATGATGAAAAATGGACTGCAGGTGGTTTAGCATGTCTGATTTAAATGCATAAGATACAGAGTATAAATAAGTATCTAAAGGTGTTGTTCAATATATGCAGAGACCTCATGACCAGCTTAGACTAGAAAACTGACTTTGTGATGTCTGACAGTTTTGGTGAGATTAATATAACATAATGTGACAAAAAAAGTTATTTGATAATTCCTTGAGGTCCTAGAAGAAGAATGGCAGCAGAAATGTGGGCAAATATTGCATTACCTGCGCCCAGGTGCTTGGGTCATCAAGCCCAACTTGACACAGCAGTCTGCCGTAAGAGTGTCTGCTCCCATTACCTTGCAGAAATCATATGGAAAAAGAAAGATAACGTTGAGCTTTCAGATGAAACAACTTAGCACCAGTGATAGACAATGAACTGGAAGGATGGAAGTTATTGGAGCAGAAAATAAACCGTGGAGCTCTCAAGGGAACAAAGACGCCGTGTTAGCAAGCCAATATATTGGTTTAGGGAAGTCTTCAAAATGAAAAATTTGTGCATCTTTCTGAATGGAACAAGTACTTATTGTCACAAGGATGTGGTACAAGGCAGGGTCCCAACGCAGATAAATGGGAAGGGACACAGTAGTAGACCTAACTGAATTGTATTAGCCTAAAAATAGTTAACAAACTGCAGTATCAATAAACAGAAAAAATCATCCATTTTTTGTGATGTGGTCGGTTTAGCATGTCCAAATGTTTGTTTAGCTGTTATTCAGAAAACAAATAAATTAGAGTAAAGAGGCTGGGACGTATGCAAATTAGAATAGTGGGATAAAAAAACTAACTTTCAGGCAAGAGCTAAAGAAATTGTTTTATAGGAAAAAACCACACAAATAAAATTACATGAAAGATGCAGAAACTACCCTCTGCCCTGCAAACATAGGAGATGCAAAGAATAGTAGATGTTGTAAAATGTTACAGAACCATGCATTCAGAGTTTTAATAGGAGTGGGGTGAGAAACATCCTTTGAGAAGGGTCTCAAATGTATATACAAGCCCAGCCTTCACTTGCTGCTGCTGCTGCTGCTGTCCAGGCTGATGGGGTGAGGAAAATGCTGTTGGCTGAAGAACACCTCAGGAAAGGCAAAGGGGTGGAGAGACCAGATGACTGAGTGGTGGTGGAGCTTTGGGTGCTAAAATATCTCATTTAGGCACCACTCTCATCTTCTTAATCTAATCATTTGCCCTGCAGGGTATGTGTACGCATGTTATCTGTATGCTGTACAAGCCACAATATATGTATTCCTATTTACTGCACGTCTGTCTTATTCTTTGGTAAATCTTTTAAAGTCATTTGTGACAAGAAAAAGGTTCTGGATTTCAACAATGTCTGACAACCAAGCAATATTTCTTGTTGAGATTTTTCATCATCCTCCTCAGAAACACGAGAAGGGAAATGGTAGAAGAAAATTCACTTCTTCCCAAATAATGTCAACAACAGGACTGGGAGCAATGGGGACTGCCTTGGATTAGGCATGGTTGGGGGTTAGCATCTTTTAGATGTGTTTCTTTCCCATAAAGCCTGTAGCTGTGAAAGGAACAGAAATTGCACCCTGTTTATATTTGAGATATTGTCCAAAAATTGCAAGAGCAACAGTTTTAGTGCCTTCTTTCCTCCAGAGCTGGGTTCCATGGGTCAGTAGATACTTCTACTAGCCTATACTTATTGGCTTTAATATCCCTGCTAGTTTCTCATCAAGCTATTGTTACTCATAATTTTCAGAGACAGTGCTGAGTAGAAACTCTTCCATATGTCCAAAGTTTGGCCTTGGTTGCTAGCAGTTTAAAGCCGTGTGGTGCTGTTGAATTTCAAATTAGTCTAGCTGAGCATTTGGCTCATGGTTTCTGCAATTATTTACCTTTCCTATTTATTTCTTCAGATCATCTCTCTTTGTTAAATTTAAGGGTACAGCCTAGACTTTAAATTAAATAGCTTTGTTTCCAGTGATGATATTGGGGTTTATTAAATTCATGTTTTGCTGCAGAGGATAATATTTATACAATCTTCCTGGAGGAAGTTAAAAATAGCTATCTGCTCCTTAGGGTTTAAGGGCCTGCTTTTGCCTATGCTGTTAGTTTCGCTTGTTGTATTTTTTAAACACAGTAAGGAAAAAATAAATAGAAAAGGGAAAGTTGGGCCTCCCTCTCTCCTGTACCTTTTTTGTAATTGAACATGAAATAAAAGCAAGTAAAACTGGCAGATAACATTGTGTTCTGGGTGGTGCAAAGTGGCAGCAACTGTGTTTTGCCTGCACACAATTTGTTCTTTAATAGTCCTTTTTATTTTTCACTCTTAACAACAAAAGTGAACTATTAAAAATCAAATGTTGAGATGAATAGAACTAAACAAAACCATGCCGAAAGCGACAGTCAGGGTTTAACACTCGCTAACTTTTATCTCTCTGGTGTGTCTCTTTGATAGTTGACATGGCAAAAGAATTCTCACAACGCTTCTGAATCCTGATCACTTTGCCAATAACAGCAAGAGCACCGCTGTGTATCGTTTCTACTCTTGAATCCCTCTAGACATGATTTCTTGCTTACCCAGTTGATATTCACATGACACTGCTCAGCATCAAAGATTTAATAAGGTAAATGAAGAAACCCCTACGGAATCAGCAGATAATCTGGGTGCATTATTATTATTATTACTTTTTTGTTCATCAGTGGTGTCAAGAGAAACCAATCAAGGATCAGCACTCTGACCTAAGATGTGGTGGGCAGATCCTCAATGGGGTGAAGTACCATGTAAATTAATGGAACTGGGATGGTTTAAACCAGTTAAGATCCTATACTTATGACAATCCCCAGTCAGGTGAAGTGTGGACAAGTAAATGGAAAATTGAGCATGTTTCTATAGCCGGTAATATGGTCTTTGCTCCACAGGCTCTCTAGCCATTGTCAGTCCGATACATTGCAGGGGCTTACAGAGGAGTAATGAAGTCAGGACTGAAGAGATTTCAAATGTGCTGATAATATTCTCAAAGGTTTTGTCAGTTTTCTCTCTGTGAGGAGAAGGTGTTTGGTGGAGGCACTGAGCGGAAGCTCAAAAGATTTGCACTTTGTTCCTAATTCACCATGGACTCCCTCTGATCTTGGGGAATAACTTGTTTTCCTCATGTGAAAATAGGAATGCTAATAATAAACCTTTGCCTGCCCTGTAGATTTAGGTCATATGTACTCTTTGGGCCATGGCATCGCTGCACCTGTGTACAAACAGAAAGGGATATGCATTTAACTGCAATCTTCATTGGCTGTAACACAAACCGTCATCAGGAAATGAAAATCACAGAAAAATGGAATACTGTTAAAGGATTTTTTTCTGCCACTTTTGTTGTATCCATTCAGTCCAACAAAAGCAGAGAGTTTTGCTCCTGTGTCTGGACTTCTTTTGTAAAAGTAGAAGTGAAATCATGGCCAAGTTGAAAGGGATTTATATATGAGTTGAGTTGATGTTTTTAGGCTTCTAAGAACATCAGTTGCTTTCTGGCTTTGTTAAGTGCTAATGATTACAAGGGAAATAATGTGCAGCTTTGAAGGCCTCTGTTAGAGCCTTGCACGTTTTGTCCATAGACAAAATCAGATTTTACCGCTTCATATTGCCACTGTGGCAGTATATAGACATGTAGGTATGATCCACAGCCTGTACATAAAATCTTCCCTGCCTCAGTTATGCTTGAGCTTTGTGTGTCTTGTTACTACAGAGTAAGGCTGCAAATTTTCCTACTCCTATTTGCTAGAGCTTTGCCTCCATTTCTAGGTGGGGAAAGCAAATCAAGTTCTATATCTTTACTGGCAAATTAAACAGAGCCAGGCACAGACCTGAGAGCTTGTATATGATCATCCATCCTGCTAAACTGTTCGCAAACTCTATGACATGGATTCAGCCAATGTCTGGTAGCACTACAGCCAACATTGCCTAAGCACAGTAAAGGATTAGTACAAGCCAAGAATCATTCCCAATATCTGCTTTGGGTGTAGTCTCTCCCTTTTTGGTCAGGATTGGAAAGTTTAGCTGTATAAAGGTGGGCTGTGCCATGCCATGCCTCAGTATGAGAGAGTTGTCCCTAGCCTGTTTTGTTTACTGGTATAGAAACAGTAAGCTGTTCATTACTGTCTGGGAGAAGAGAATCCTGAAAGACTTGAGTAGGAGATTTGTCATCTGAGCATCTGTCGACTGATAATGAAGTCAGGTTAAATATTTGTGCAACAGAATCCTAAAACATAGGTGTGAGAGGGACATAGGTCCACTTCTTAATCAAAATCAAGTAGACTTAAACTGGTCCAGACAGATATTTCCTTAGGTGATTCCAGATGTTTCTAAATGTCTTCAACAATGAAGATTACATGGACTACCCGAGTAACCTGTTCTACAGCTGAATTAGCCTTTGACATGGAAATTTTTTCTTGTAATTACCAGATTATAGTAATATTCATTCTTCAAGTGAAGAAGAAAGTTCTTAGAGGTAAAAAGGTCAGCAGTCTACTGCCAGTCATATGTGCATCCAGGATCCCTTCATTATTTCTCTTTCTTACCCTGGTGAGGTTTCAGAAGAATAAAGGAACCGGAAAGTGAGAAAGAGTTACAAGAAGGAATTGGAAGGATGGCAGCTTGTAATTTGTAGTAGGATCCATGTATTATATAAGATAAAAATAAAACTTGGACAAGGCTGTATTTTGAGGTCCTAGTGGCATCATAAAATACTCTTGCTTTTTGCTTTTATGGCTTATTTTGATGTCAGCAGAGCCCTGAGGTATATTTGTAGCCTTGAAATTCACAAACATCTTCTCTTTAAAGCATTTGGTTTTAAAAAGGGCACATTTGTAAGTGGTAAAAAAAATCTCTCCATTGTGAAATATCAATTATTTGTAACTGCTTGGATTAATTTATTGGATTTTATGGGTAAAAGAAATGGAAATTGTTTCTTACATTAAAAATTAATATTTTACATCCAGCTGTGTTTGGCTGGGCAATAAATCAGCTCCTTACAGTTACTTATTTGTCAGCCAGCGTGTTAGTTCAAAAAGCTAGGAAGCTTGCCTGTGGATCCTGCTCTACTTGAAAGGCAGACAGAGTTCAGGTCAAATCAATTTGAGCCACAGTAATTAAGAACAAGATTGAAGATCCTTCCCCACCTACGTAGTAAGCATCTGGAGTTGCTTTTTAGAATGGATCCACTTCTCAGCAGCAGTAGCAGAAAATGTTGCAGGCAGACACCACTACTTAGGAAGAGCTTTTTTAAATGCTTGAGGGGGTTATATATGAACTGAATACTCAGACTTACCTCATAATAAATCTGAGTACTTCATATTTGCTAAGCAGAAAAACATTTTCTCTTTTCAGCTGGTTTATTTACAGCTGACTATCATGTTACCTTCAAAGGATGTACTTACAGAGTCTTTCCATACATGAGCAAATTAAACAAGGCCAGGGTAAGGTAGTGTCCCCTGATCACCAAGAGAACTGAATTGTTAAGATGGCACCTGGAATTTGTTAACATGGTACCTAGAATACTCTCCCTGACACTGTCTGAACATGCTTCAGGTGCTATGCCAGGGACCATCCTCAGTACAGACTTTGTGGACCCCTATTTTGGCAGGTAAGAAACTTTATCTGTGTGATGGGTGCTTTCTGCACCTTTAGTACCCAGGGTCAGAAAGTGGACCCAAGCTCTTTTTACTAGTGTATATGTAGCCATAACATTTGAGTTGATGCCAGTAGAATGAAAACCTAATAGAAAACTAGTATCTTTATCACATGAGTGAGGAATGAGGCACAAAAATACATTGAAATTGAAAAAAAAAAGTGTCTAATAGCTGCTGATGTAAACAGAAATTTCCCCTCAAATAGTTCTTTAGAGTGTTTTGATCTGGCAAGACATCATAAAATGTTATTTAATTTTGATAGAACATAAGTTTTTGAAGCTTTTTCTTGGCCATCAAGATGAAAAATTAACTGTAGCCACAGCTCTATTGGTACAGTGTTCCTAGTGAAGAGTTCGGTCATGACAGGGGAACTAAATTAAGTCAATCACATACCCAAGAAATATAATTAGTTGCACACCTCTCGCACATGTATTATCATATTCAATTAGAGGTAAATTAAATAACTGTGGAAATAAGGTCACTTGAACTTCCACTATATAAAGGAAACTCAGACCTTTTGAAATCATAGGAGGTGAAAACTCAGACTTGTGGCTTCCCAGACATCCTCGTGTATTAGCATCTCAGCTTTTCTTCTGTGCTGGAATTCTGCTGGTGAAGTGCCTGGGGTCTGTGGGACTGGGGACTGAGGGAGACATAGTAGCATGATGTTGAAACCAGGGGTACATAAGAAAGCATGTTTCCCACCAGCAGCACAATGCTACAGAAACTCCCATGTCAACTGACCCTACATTCTATGCCCTGTGCATCAAGAACTTCTCTCTTACGATTGAAGTTATTGTATGCTTCAATATCCATCCCTCTCATACAGCCACTTGTCTCACACAGTAGGATTTTTCCGACTAAAACCAGAAACAACATTTGGCATGTAATGAAGTTTTGCTGGTTGTATAAAACCCTATGTATTTCTGAGTGTCAGCTACTAGCATCATTTGGTCTTGTATTTACGTGTATACAGACAGTCATTTATCGAGCCTGGTGTAATGAGAAAAAAGCTGTCTGGTGAAACCAGATCATTCCATCACCCACCTGTAAAATACAGCTAGCTTGAATGCATTTGAATGATTATATATGAACTAATTAGAGACTGAGTGAATGATTTGTGAAGTTGTGGATAAATAGGACAAAACAAGGTGGTTACAGTAAATTGGCAGTGGTTATCTCAAGGTCCAGCAAAGCTGCACTGTTCAAATGACAGTATTAGCAAGCAATGAAAGAACTGAGGTCGATCTAATTAAAAACTGTATACCGAGTTATAGAAAGAGAGTACAAGAGTAAACAAGTGGCAGAGTCTAGATTTATTTGCCATAAACATGGAAGCAATCACAGCATGATGTTGAGGTGTCCAACACAAGGAATTAGGATTCATAAATAAAAACCATCCTCTGCAAACCTGTGTCATTTTCAGTATAAATGACAAAGCAATAGCAAGCGTGTTTCTGAACTTATAACCACAGACCTAAAGGTCTGATTATGAAGATGATGAAGAGGCATAGCTCTTTGAGAGCTCATCATCAATTTACAAAGTAACATTCACAATGGATTGGTTTGTGAGACTGAAGACGAATGACTGAATCAAAGCGAATTTCATCAGGTGCAAGGGATGTATGCAGCTGGATCACAGCAAGCATAAACAACAGGAGCAAGGCAGCAGCCACTACTGTGTCATACATGCTGTGAGCAGAAAACAATCCCCCTTGGCCACGTCTCAGAAGATTATGCCACATGTACTTTGGCTTGCCGGTATTGTAAGCAGCCATAGTACAGAGAGAAAGGTAGACATCTTTGCAGTGGAAATGGTAAAGGGCATCATCTCACTGACTTCAGCAGAGATCTGATGATTTTCAACAGTATAGCTATAATGAAGCTCTAGTTCATTGCCAATATGTAGCCAACTGAGCAGATTCAAGAAGATATTAAGTTATGAGGGTTTTGTGTTTGTTTGGGTTTTAACTATAACTGATTGGAAACCATGCATTTAAGCCCTAGAAATTAATTCATATTTTTGGAGTTGGCTGAGAATAAAACCACACAGACAGAAAAGTAGAAAATTACTATTTTCTTCCCGATATAAATGTATACTTTTCATCGACATTTTAGTGCAGCATTCTTTTCTGCATATATAATATGACCATGCATAATGTGACTTTCTATAAGATGTCACTCTTTCAAATTTTGTGATCTGCCGTATTACTTCAAACTTTCTGTTTCCCTACTTCTGCCTCCCAACCATGCAGATAATTCAGATTTTTTTAGACCAGATACCAACTTTTCCTGCACTTTTCCTGTGATAATACTATTCACATCTTCAGTGAGGACCGAATATATTTTTTCAGGTTGGGGCTGACCAGCACTAACTTTATCAGCACTTTTGTTTTGTATTCTTCTTTGGTACGAAAACCAAGTATAACATTTAACTTTTTTTTAATGGCTGTGATGCTGGAGGCTTCCTTTTCTCCATTAGTCCCAAATACCATTTTTGTCATTGAATTGAACAATTGAGTCATTTCATGGAATCATAGAATCATTTAGGCTGGAAAAGACCTTTAAGATCAAGTCCAACCGCTAACCTAACCACTAAACCTAACCACTAAACCATGTCCCTAAGCACCTCATCCACATGTCTTTTAAATGCCTCCAGGGATGGTGACTCCACCACCTCCCTGGGCAGTCCATTCCAGTGTCTGACAACCATTTCAGTGAAGAATTTTTTTCTAATATACAATCTAAACCTCCCCTGGTGCAACGTGTGTCTATTTCCTCTTGTCCTGTCACTAGTCACTTGGGAGAAGAGACCAGCACCCACCTCTCTGCAACCCCCGTTCAGGTAGTTGAGAGAGCGATAAGATCTCCCCTGAACCTCCTCTTCTTCAGGCTTTCTCCCAATATCCCACAGACTTTTCCCTTGGGTCAAGGATAATTATTTTACAGTGAAGTACTTTTGTCCCCCATAGGTCCAATCATCCAAACCGTCTGAATCTTGCTGAATCTGAACACTTTTTCTTCATTATTTTTCTCTACCTCCAAGGGAGTAAGTGTGGCTCTAGGCCCTGGTATTTTTGTGCACTTTTTACTATATCACACACAACACTTTTTTTTTTTTTCCTAACATCACATTTTCTTTTAATTTGCTGGTAACTTTTCTGTTCTTTAATGATTTTGACTGAAGTGGTCCATGTTTCGTCTCTGTATCAGATTTTTTTTCAAATTAGAATGAAAATGGAGCAGTCAATTTTGAGAAATTCTTTCATATTTACTTTATCAAGACTTTTTAAATTTGTCCTGTCTGGGTTGCAGAAGGTATTTCCAATTAATCAAGGGCTAAGCTGTGGGAAATTAGAGGTCTGTTAGGATATTTCCTTATATCTTTAGATCTGGCTGCCTTACAAATGATGGGAATACCAACACTGGAAAATAATATCGTTATAGTAGCTTCTTCATGTTTTGACTGTTCTCTCAGCACTGAACATGCTTTCAGACTACACAGCTGACCTAAAGAAGACATCCAAGACAAAACAGGTTGGTGCTTTCTGTGCCCTCTTTAAATCTCCTTTTGCCTAAGGCTGTGAGACAGGAAATGTTTGAGCTTTTTTGACATGTATTAAGAGCCTGACTTCCAGTTCAACTAATTCTTCCCTCAATCCTCTCTCACAAGTGGGTGATAACATGGTCTAATACTTAAGCTTTTTTTACTAAGGTGAGTGGGTTTAAAAGAAAGCTTAAAAATATGGTAAATTGAAATTCATGATTTTTGGAACCAGTAAAATTCCCCAGGAAGATACAGAAGTGTAAAGGAAAATAATGTTAGAAGCTGGAGGCAAGAACAGCAGTTTTTGAGTATTTAGAGCATGAAAGAAGTTAGTTATATTTAAAGCCAGCTAGAGAAAACAGTTTCTAAAGGGAAGTTAGCAGTGGGAACTAAAGGAGATATCTGTGGTAGCCAGGAAAGATGCCTGAAGGCCATAGCAGGATAGGGCAGCTGCCTAAGTAATTATGGCTCATCTCAATAGAAGCCCCGCATCAAGAAGTAGAGGAAGAAAAGGTACTGACGGTGGCAAGGGGACAGCAAGACCTGAAGGATGAAAGGGCTCTGTAATAGACTGACAAACTGAACATGATTTGCTTTAATATTCCTAGCTTAGTGCAGGCAGGCTCAAAATCTTGTGTTAAGGTGACAGAGGGGACCTGAGTGAACTGGCCAGGCTGAGGTGCTCACAAACTGTGAGACAAAGCGTGCCAAGTGTCAAGATTCCTCAACCCCGTTTCCTCCTTTAAATGAGGTTATTATTAGGGGCTGGATATTACCTGTATTCTTAGAAGCATCTTTGGCTCTAGATACTAGACAGGTATTTGAAAGTATTTTAAAGCAGTACATTTAATGACGGGGGATACCACCTGGGAGTCTAAGTGAGACTTCAAACCGCCTGAGCTAATTGGATTGCTATTATTTGAGATAATCTTATTGGGGTGCTTGGAAATCAGTTTTACTCTTCATTAAAAGGACAAAGGACTGTGTCTTTAAAGGGCAACACTAATGTATGCACAGAGGGCAAATAATAATATTCTCTAAAGCTCTCTGAGGTCTCCTGCCAGTTGTGACTAATGTTGGTGCAGGTATTAGGAAAACACAGGCAAATGTGATGATGAAGAAAGAAGAATGGAGATTAAAAGAAAAGTGGTTTGAAAGCTCTACTCATACTACTATATGAAGAATAATATATGAGGCCTGTGTAATGGGAATGATAATGTGTTCTGTCATTTTATTTCAGATAATTAGACTGTGATCCTGGAAGCTGTTTCTTGAGGCTGAAGCTCTGTATGTGGTTAGAGTCCTCCTGCATTTCCTACGGTTTCAGTTCAGAATCATTTCCCGCTGCCTAGTTTGAGATGCAATTGATCCAGGCCTGAGGAGACACTGATGCAGTGATGTTCTCATAGGACACAGTGACAGGGTCCAGGTAAGGTGCCCTAACTGTCCCCAGCATGCTGCTGGGTGGACTGTTCATGCTCAGGCTGAGATCCAGAGGGAGCTGGCTGGCTTACCATGGATGGATACTCAAGCTCAGAGAAGAGGGAAGCGGGGCTGTGTCCAATTAGAAACCACCTCTAATAGCCAGCACAAAATTGCTGCTGGGAAACATGGCACATTCGAGCAGAAAGTTGCAACACTGCTCTGCTGCCTTCCTTTTCTAATCCTTTCGCATTAACAGATCCACTTTGCTTGGCTGGCTGCAGAAAAGATAGTGAGGTAGATGCAGGATCCATACAGGAGGTCTAACTTCAAGTGTTTGTCAAAATAGTTCTCTCTAAGCAAAGTGCTGCTTTCTGTGACATTTTGGGGGCTATTTTCCTCCAGAGTAAAATCTGTCAATCTGCTCATTTGCATTTTTAAGTGCTTTCCAAGCATCTTCAGCAGAAGTAAACAGGATACCATAACTCTGAGTAACTGAAGATCAGTAACTTGATTCTTGTCAAAGAAAACAAAGGTAGGACCGGACCGTTGCCATCTGAACAAAGCAGCTCAGCTCACAAAAACCGAGTGCAAATAAGGTGCAGACAAAGAATTGCTTGGTGAATAACTGTGAATAGCAAATACAGGAGATTTTGAGCCAGCCTGTGGGAAATGCCTGAAAAGAAAAAGTTTCTACCATTATTAACCAAAGTATTTGCTAATATGCCTTGCTTTGTTTCTCTTTCTGTCAGATGCCACATTCAGCTGTGTCTGAACTGCTGACACCAGTGAGAAATGTGGCTCTCTATTCCTCTGTTAAGATCCATGGGGTATAATTTGCCTATTCAGCTTGATATAGTAGCGTCTTAGACAATATATAGACAACTGGTCATGGTAAGTGATGAATATAAGCGAGAAGAATTTTGGGCTGCAAGTTCAATATAATTAATGAAGTGTTACTAAAGCATTTTAAGAGAAACTGGTTCCTGCATTTACAATGTGCTGTAATGATTTACTTAGAAGTCTCCCTTTAGACCCAGTATACAAGTTACAAATGATGCAAAATGTTGCTTATCAGAGATATTGACAATCGCTCATTGGTATTGACATATACAAGAGTCTCCACTGGTTGCCAGTGCAATTATGAACTGACTTTAAACACTTGCTTTTGGCCAAAGGCTAATAGAGGACCTTATTTTTCATCTTATTTCAAAGTTTCTTCTGTCTTACTCTTCACTTATTTCCTCCAACAGATCAAAATAATAATAATAAATAATAAAAATAAATAATAATAAAAAGATACTGAAAGTTTTATGAGGTCTTCTACTTAATATTCCATCTGTCTGTTCAGGAAATAGGCTCAGGTTTTAGATTTTGAATATGTTCTTCGAAAGAGCCTGAGTGATTGAAGAAAAAAATCTCACAGGCTCTCCCACTGAACACAGGGGTTCTGACTGAGCCAGCTGGATTTCTACCTAAGTCCCTGTGTCCCATGTTTCTTTTGACTAGGAATATCTGAAAATATCATGGCAGTCTTGAAAATAAAAATTAGAAAAGACTCAGTATGTTGGAGAGGTTTCTGGAACAAATGAGTAGAAACCAACTCTCTCCTTGGACAAGATCCACTGAGCTAAGCCAAGATCTAAAGATTTAACTCATGCCTGTGATGGGTCAGAGAACCACAGTGAAAGCGGCTCTGAAATGTACTGAAGTTGAATTAGGGAAAGGAAGGCTGGTTAAAAAATTTTAGTCAAACTGCAGCCTTACCCCTGTGTTCTTGCTTGAACTTCAGGGCACGAACTTGCAGAGTTTTGCTGCTGAGATCTATTTCCTTTCATTTTGCATGAGTATCAAGAGGGGACTCCTATCAGCTGAGATGCGTTATTCTTGACACAGCCTGAAAGAAAGCATTTGCTCCTTGAGAGTGTGACATGCAGCGCTTAGGCTTCTGCTTCAGAAAGTCTGTTGCTCATTATAGAAACGCTAAATTTACTCTCCACCCTGGCTGCTCTGTTTCTGCAGAAAAAAAAATACATCCAACAAGTTATTGTAATGCCTGTGGACTAGCACCAATAAAAAATTCTCTGTCTCTTTGTGCTTGAAACAGCTGCTGGTGATTACCCTCATCCCGTAGAAACAGAAGCACATCTGGTGTCTGCCGAACAGCAATGAAACAGAAAGGAGAGGAGCCAAAGCAGCTGTCCCAGGTGTACACAGCTGCATCATCCCGACACTGCTGCTCCACCTGAGAGCCATGTCTCATGTAAGTGGTGGGCCGGGATGGTGATTAGAAGAAAGAGGAAAATACAAAGGGGACTTTTCTTCCTTCATGTTCCCCATCGTGGCTGAACCTTTCAGCTTTGTCCTCAGATCTCTACGAGGTGTTGACTATTCCCATTCTTCTATGTTCCTCATGGTTGTGTTAAAAAGACTATTAACTGGCCTAAATTATCACGTTTACGATCTTTGATGAAAATTTCCCTATGTGACAAAAACAAATATGATAGCTACCACTTACCGGTTCCTCTAATGGCTTATGTTATGACCTGTAGAAATGAAGTAATTGAGATATTTGCTTTCTGTCATCATTTCAATGTTGTTCACCAGCAAAACGCATCAAACCAGAAGCCTAAACCCTGTAGTTATGAAGTGACTTTTAAAGAACCGTAAGATTAAAAAAAAAAAAAAGAAGAATGTAAAAAGTATGGAGTATGGAGCCCGTTATGTGTGTTGCTTCACATTTTTTTAGCTTTACATGACAGGATTAAGGCTTGGAATATTTGACAATGTATGACAATGAAAGGTGAGATTCTCACATGTTGCCTCATATTGGTGCTGAGTTTCATAAGAAAAATAGAAAAACACTAAATATTGTGAAAAAGTTGACAATATGTTTGTGTACTATAGTGTATGGCGGGACATGTCCATATATTTATTTGAACTGTTTTTCCTCTTACATTTATGAATTAAAAATAAGTTTTAAAATTCCCCCTCCCATTTTTTTTTTTCCCTAGAGCAAAAGGAAGAGTTAATTTAAAAAAAAAAAAAAAGTCCAATTTTTGTTTTTTTCATTTGGCAACTGGGCCTTTGATATAGAATACACCTGCATGAAAAAACCCCTCAATGTTCCTTCAGAAATCTGATTTCCATTCCAATAGATACTTTGCTGAGAAGCCATTTTCTGTCACATGAAGGGAAGGTCTGACACAAGTTGTGCCATACTAAAACAGATTCTAGCTTGAGCCAAATTCATTAATACAAAATCAATATAGGCTGGATGCTGGCAAAGCTGCTGGTATTTGCTGCAGAGGTATCCAGAGGTAAGAGGTTACTAAGAATCAGCTATCAGCAGGGTGTCAGAAGGTGACGAATGCCAGAACTGACTTGACTTTACATCTTCGTCTTCATCTGTTTCCTTCATTTCTTCCTTTCCACTTTTCCTTCCCTGGCAGCATACATTGCTTTGCAGTTTGCAGCCATTATTATTGTTGCTTTCTCATCTATGCCTAGCTCCTGATCCCATTATTTAACCCTTTTTTACTACTTCCCCCCCCCCCCCCCCACTTGGGTGGTGGATAGGCTTGATTTTATTAGATTAACATTAGTTTAACATGCTGTACAAAGGGAGCAAGTCAGAGAAAAAGTCTCTTCTGCAGTTAATGGCAACTGGGAGTGTGGTAAGGGGTATTGAGAAGATGCAAATGCAGGAGAGGAACTATTCCTGTGCAATAAAATGGTCTCCATTACAGTGTTGAACACTGCTGATTATACTCCTGCATTTTCCTTTGCTTATTTGAGGTCCAAATAAGCTAATTATGTATGTTGCTCTGACATATCCAACAGAATAATGTTTTGTTTCCATCAGGTTTGACTTTGGTTCCACTAGTTCTCATTTTAGTTTATACTTTCTTGCTATTAACTTTTTGATTTCTTCATTAATGGCATGAGGCACAAATGCCCAGCACCGTGGGAGAGGAAGAGCTACCTCTGTCTCTGCATATGGTGAGTTGGTACAAATTTTTTTTTTTTTATTATTTTTTTAAATGACTGTTTTCTCTCCAAGTGAATTGCCCAAACTCCCTCAGCTGAAAATGAGATAACTGTTGAGGCTGAATGCTTGTAAAGGAGAGGAATACAGTAGGCTTATACATTTTCTGAAGAATTTTTATGAGAATCACTTTTTACAGAATTTTGCAATTGATTTCCTACTTTATTACTCCTCTGTCTCCCAATAATGTTATTTAGACAGAGAAGGATTCCAACAGCATATCTTCCCATATACACTTTGCTTTCAACACTAGCCTATAAACAGGCCATTATAGACCAAAAAAAAAAAAAAATACAAAGAGTAAAACTTTTCCTGTATGTTGCTTAAAAAATGCAGTCTAACTAATAATTGTCTGACATGCATCTGCTATTATAATTTAAAAATTTTCTGCCATGCTAAGCATACAGAGGTGGACTAATTTGATTAAGAAATAGGTAAAGGTAGTAAAAAGGTAATTTTATATCCACAGTGCAGACCTGATTACTATGGAATATCTCAATGTGTTCGAGGAAAAAACTATAAGCAAGCCCCGCAGCAGCAGGAACAAGCCTAGCAGACCCATTACCATGCCATGAGTGGGTTTGAGGTCAGTGAGGTTAAAAAAAACTTGCTCCAGACCAACCCAAATCTAGGTAATCAATCAGCTTAGACAAGGTAGGGAGTATGTGCTGATATAACAACGCCCACAACAGAACTCAACGTGGTAGTAAAGTCTGGGCCAAATTCTGCCAGCCATGCATGTGGAAAGTAGTCCTATTAGCTTCAGTCATAATGCATATGTAGGAAGCAAATGCATTAGTAGACAACTAATCAGAAGAGCTCCTTGGAGGAGGCAGCAAGTGGCAGATGCCTTGAGGGGCTGCTCTGATTAGCAGCTTGTCCCACTTCTTCCATTCAGTGCATTAGTCTCCAACTGCACCAGAAAAGATTGGAGCTACACCTGCTGGTGTGAAGAAGACAAAAGTTAGATAATTGCAAGATGCCTGTTGATTAAAAGATCCCCTTCCACTATTTGTGCATGTGGGGAAAGTCCTAGATGTTGGTTGCATACAGTGGACCCATATTCTGATTTCCAACTTGTGGTGCCTCAATGTGAAGACTTTGGGTATAGCAATTTTTAGTTCCAGGTTTCTCATCAGTGTAGGGGAAAGTTCATCTAGTATGTTACAACTATTCTTTTCTTGTCATGAATCAGAGAAGATCATAGCAGAGAAATCCTGAATCTGCTCTAACATCCAAAGCCTTGTTTATCTGTAGTTACATAATTTTTCAGCAACAATGAAATAACATAGGCCTGATGGCTGTAGGGAAATTAGCATATTTACATCAGTGTCAGCAAAACTCAGTATGATCTATGGTGCTTGAACTGTGTATTAAGAGACTCTTAAATGGAACAGTTTGCTCTGGATATTGGTATTCAACCTGTTAAATTCACTGCATGAAAGGTAAAATTTCCCCGAAATTTCACTCCCTACAGAATTTTGGTATGTTGCAGACTGCCAAAAGCATATGCCTTCTATGGGATCCCACTAAATAAAACCAATGAGGATCAAATCCTGCTCACTTACAAGTATTTGTTTATCTGAACAGATGTTGGCACTTATGTCTTATTGCACGACTTAGAGGAGAACGGTAGGGCAATGCCAATCAACAGAAGCTGGTGACTCCTTTTTTGGGGATTGGAGGTACTGGATGGGAAAGGTAGACTGGGGAAACTGAGAAGGGTTGTGCCAGCGAACCAAGGAAATGTCTCAGGGGCTCACACACAAGGAACTTGTGAAGGAGAGGAGAAATGACTGAGTGATGACTGAGCAACAGCACTGAACAGCTGGCTTCTCAAAAGAAGGCATGTGTTCAAATGGAAAACAAAGATAAAGGCATTGATTGTTAAACACAGGGTTATGGTAGACATTAAGGGGTGAAATGTCTATATAAACTGATATTGCCACAACAACAAAATGTATAAACTTGCCATGAGCAAATTAGGTCGGATATTAAAGCGTTCCCAACCACCAATGTGATTCCTGAGCAGCCATCTCATAAAAGTAGTTGAAGCGAGAAACCATTTTCAGAGGAAACTTGATAACAGGATTATGTGATGAGTTTACAAGATAAGACTGGCAGGATGCAATTATCTAGATCCCTTCCAGGCCTGTTCTCCTGGGAGAAAAGAGGAAATCAAAAGCAGTGGCTTAGAATGCACGGCAGGTATGTATGTGGTTCAGTGTATAACCTCAGTTTGGCAAGACTGGATACTAATCCAACTAATCTAGAAGTGCTATAATGATCTATTCTCACCATTAGCCCCTACATAAGTATTTAGCTGTTAAATGAACTGTCCAAAGATATGCATTAATATGCAGCTGATGAATGCAACTACTTGTCCTTCGCTGTAGCAATGTTCCTACCTCCAAAATAGTCTCATGCTCAAAAGACATCAGCAAGTAATAAATATTAAAAACTCAAGTAAGATGGCAGTGATGCTACTAGAGAGAAGAAAGCATTCAGGAAAATTTGCAGCTCCTTTGCCTTTTTCAGATTTTTGTTTGCAGATACTTATCAGCAATTCATCAACTTGTCAATTTGCTCCATAATCTCTGAGTGCTCTAGCTAAAATCTAGCCTAGCACAAGCAAAACTTTCTCTCCAGTTGCTAGGTAACTCCAGTGTCTGTTCATCTGTGGTACCTGTTATCAGTTGTTCACATCTTTACTTACTTTTCATCTTGACCGTAATAATGTGATATAACTGGATACAAAGCCTCCAACATTTAAGAGACTTTGCACAGTTACCAGTGCTGCAGTCCATCTTCTCATCAACATGGGCTGCCCTCCTCACAAATGTATGTGCCATTCAGCTCAAGTTAAAAGGATGTTTCAGTTCTCATCTTTGGTTGGTTCCATGCATATTTTAAGACTAATTCGAAGTTGTGAATGGGAACAATTCTATATGAGATTTGATCCTCTAGCACAATGGATTACTTTGTAATAACGTTTAAATTCAGCCTTTTATTTCTGGGGAGGGAAATAAACAAGGAAGCACACAAATGGACAAAAGCCCTTCCCCAGGAACTAGGGACCACAAACTCATCAGTATCTGCTATAAGAAATAGAAAAGCAACATAAGTATTTTAAAATCTTTCAGAAAAACCTTACCAAAACAAACTACTTTGCACACTTCTCCTTTGGGAGAAGATGAAAAGACAGAAAAAATATGCATAGCCATGTTGCTTACTGCATTGTTAGGAATTCCAGTGAGAAAAGTGACATAAAATTGTATGTAAAACAAAGGAATAGAAGAACAACTGACTTTATTTTGTTAAACTGCAGTAGCTTCTAACAGCCTTATTCTGTTCTTCTAACAGAAGAAAACACCTATCATCTCACACATGACAGTGAAACATCCTACTCCTGAAATAATTGCTCTAACTACAAATCTAGGGACAATGTGAGGATAGAACAAACAGGTGGAGCAGAAGTTCAAGGCAATGATCAGAGAGTATCAGCTACCTAACCAAGACTCCAAGGGCTGGGGAAATCAGTTTTGACATATTACTGTCTGCCAGCGGAAGGTTTACTTGGTAGTGTCTTTTACATAGAGGGATCTATATATGTCTAGCTGTCTATATATCTGTCTCCGTATACAGAGACATTTAGCAACTAAATACATACAGAATTTATTTAATTATTTATTAAGGAAGGAATAAGGAAGCAAACTCAGGATGCTTCTGGGTGGAAAGAAAAACAGTCCTGCAGCTGTCCAGTCACTAGTGGATGACCCCTCTTTGCTTTACTTAGAGAGTGAGTAAATGTACAATATTTGATAGACTTCCTTTGCAGAGTTTCTTGGCAACCAGGAAAACATTATAAAAATTAGAAGTATTCATTAAAACAGTTTTAAAATCAATGAATCCACTGATCTAAATATTCAAATAATAGAGAAAGATTTTGTAAGTGTTTTCCTACAATGTGTTCTGAGTGATAATAAGGTACCACTCTTCAAGTGCTTCATCAGTGACTTACTATAGTCAATAGGCTGAATTTCCATCACAAACAGCCTTCTCTATGGAAAATGGACAAATAAAAAACTCTAGCTAGGTAAACACTCCAGGATGCTGTATATAGTCAGACCCTGTTGGCTGATGTTGGTAGTTCTCTCTATATCTTTTGATATTTAAATCGTCCAAGCTTCCCCTTTTCACACTACTTTACTTGGAAAGCTGTAATGTTCATAAGTTTCTCATTTAAGATGCCACACATTAGACCACCTTGAACTTTTGTTTATGTTAAGGTCTTGAAGTTATATTAAGAACTCACAGTACATTTGAAAATTATTTACACACAATATGATTTCCTTCTTGATGGGAAAAACTGATGTCTTGGAGAAAATCTGTGTGTTTGACCTTTAGATCATCCACCCATGAAATTCAGGTTTGCCCTCTGATGAGGTGGTATATGTAATATCATCTATTTTTTGTTTATGATATGTCAGAGTTGTGCATGGAACATCAGATGTGTAATAGCACACAAGGTATTTTATAATCTTGAGACATGATTCTATCAGGTCATTTTGAGGCCTCCCTGGAAGAAGCTGTGTCCCCTAAGTCTACTGGAATTGTTCTTCAACCAATGGTTTCTTTCACCATCCATTCTTGCTTTGATTTCTGTCGACCTTATACACTGAATAAGATTGGAAACAAGTCTGTGATAAATAAATCAACATCAAAGACACAAAAATCAGAATAAAGTTGGATGAGTAATCTTATAAATACAGAAATTTCAAATTTTTGGTGTACTTGGCTTTGTATCCTTAATGTACTGTTAGTGCAGTGTTCTTTCAGTCATGCACATACTTGAAAACCAATGTACAGTGTATCAGAGGGCAAAGAAGACAAGGAATACCTTTGCTTGTGAAGGGATACAATTTAGGGGGTCCTGGAGAAAGATTAAGTTTCTCTGTGCTTTGAATGATAGCATATTACCTTTAAATAGCACAGTGGGATTGATAAATCATATTCAGACTACCTTCTGTAGCTGCCCAAGTTAAATGTTGTTATACTAGAAATGACAGGTTTCATCTAAGGCCCCTTTCCACCGCTTTATAGAATCATGATCCCCATTGCTGCTTCTTTTTCTTACATTCATTTATTTCCAATGACCCATTTTCAGCAAGAGTGCAAACCTGTGTTTGAGATTAAGTTATTCTTTGGGAGATAAGAGCCCCCAGCGGCTGAGAAAGGACTAGAGTTTAGCTCTCACATGTTGCTGAATGCTTTAATCACTGGAAAATTATATGGAAGATTCTTTGCTTGGCTGATTTGGAGTTGAACTCAGTGCTCTGTAGGTGTATTAAGGATAATTTGTGCAGGATTAGGTAGTTTTTAGGTGTTTTCCAGCTGCTGGTGAGTTGCATTACAATATAGGCACCACTACAGCTCAAACTGGGGAAAGGAGTTGAGGTTTAGACATCTTGTGAAACGTATAATCTAATATAGATGGTAAGTACCACTAGAGCCAGGTTGTTGCTGACAGTAAGTGAGCAAAACTGCTCTCTACAACTAATGTGCTTAAACTCCATTTAAGATTATTTTGATAGTGGAAGGTATGAATAGAGACCCAAGTGATTTGCAGAAGAGAAAATATGTCAGACGTTAGGTGCTCATTCAGAGATTGAGGCATCCAGTCCAGAAGGAAGAGAAAGAATATTATAAGTGAGAAAATGAGATGGAGTGCAGTTTTGTCTTATCAGGAAAAAAGTAAGAATAAATTATTTGCACCTGTACTTTTACATAACTGAATGACACACCTTTAGATATGTGAAAAAGAGTGGGCTGCAGTCAGGCTAAACACAAGGTTGTAAGTGTTTAATATCACAGGAAGGAAAGAAGTAAACAAGATGAATCCAGTGGCTACCTTTCCTGCTAGTACCTAGGAGGAAGTGATACTTTCCTTTGTGTGAATCCACAGCAGCGTTTGTCATACCCAGCTTCATGGAAAAGGCATACATTGTGAGCTATTAAATGCAAAAACATTGTCTCTGACCCATGAATTCCCTGAGCTGCAAATTACTGGAGGCCAGGAGAATTTTGGGTTGGTATTATTGCATGTATTTTGTGGCTTTTCTGCCATCTGCTATCGGTCAGTTTGAAGACCAGGTACTGGGCACTGCTCATCTTGTTCTTGTGTTCTCAAGCTAATATGAACCATCTAAAAGGGCGTAGTCTAAACTACACTTGTGGGGTTTATTTGCTTAAAGGGGGAAGACATGGTTCTCCAGAAGGAGAACCATGGAGATCTTGCCACCAAGGAGATCTTGCCTTAGCACTTTGTCAAGGACAAGAGAGTAACTCTCTGGTGCTGCCAGCCTGCCCTATTGACCTGGGAAGGAAATAACTAACTAGTTTAAATTGGTCATTTAACTTCCAGATAGATAAATTCAGGCAAAGTGATTCCTGTTCTTAGTGACTGGTAAGGTTGGTTCACTGGTCTAATTTTTATCTTGCCAGAAACAAGAGAAAAAGGCTAAGCAAGACTGTTTCTTCTCCCTTTAACATATAATGCTCAAATTCTCCTGATGATGCCCTGTTACAAATCACTTTGCTTTTCTCACTCATCTTTCACAGACAGACACTTATCTTCACCAAATACACATTAGCTACTTTTGCGGGTTTATCTGCTCAGTCTCCTGAGGACCAGCATTGCACCTGCTTCTTTTTTTGCATTGGCTGCCTTCTCTTCAAGAGCTTTAATGGATGTTTTATTAAAACTCACTCTCTCCTGTGTTCTGGGGAGCAGGATTTTTTTAATTTTTGTTTTCTAATGGCTGAGCAAAGTCTAATAAAAAAATGTAGTACTCTTTGGGCAGGGGAATCTCACCCAAACAGTATTTCAGGCTGCTATTGACAGTAGGACTTTGGAAATTTAGTTGCCAAAATTTCCAATTCTTTAGGTGGAAGATGGTCTTTTTCCCTTCCATTGCAAGGCCCAACAGGAAAGATTTTTGGGTTTAAAAGGAGGATGAACAGTTTTACACGTCATATCCTTGTAGGATTCTTTGTATTTGGAACTGTAAATAAAAATGAGAGTGTAATGCCATTGCTTCATTGTATCAATTCACGGTTGGATAATAATATGTTTAAAGAGAAGACTTACAATGGAAATGAAGCTTTGAACTTTGTGCACCATAATTAAAGATGTCATCATCTCATGTATTTTCTCTATAAGATTAATTGATCTTACATCAAATTTCCTCTTTTCTCACCAGCCACATATTTCTGCAAACGTATGTTAAAAGTTAATGAAGATTCCTAAACTCACGTTCACTAGAGGCTGGCACTGGCTTTTACATTAGATACTCAGATATCACAATTTTTTGGTGAATCTGAAGCACACATACACACTGGTATTTCTTTACAAAAATGTGCCACAACAGAAATCCACAAATGCTGATGATCAGTCAGCTGCACTATTGAGTCTTAAACCAGTTGAAGAGAGAAAGTGGAACGCTTTTGTATTTGTCTTGCAGGCAGTATCTTTGCTTTGTCACAGCTGTTAACAGGTAACATCTGAAAATTTTAAGTGTCAGGCTCAAATATTGACTCTTCATTATGTAATAAAATGGAATACTGGGAATATTGTCATATCGTGGGTTGCTGAAGCTACTTGAATCAACATAATGCTCAAGTAAAAAGTCTGCCCTGTGCTTACCACACTGTCTGCTTGTGGTGTGATAAACCACCAAAAAACCCAAACACAAAACAGTGATGATTTTTTAGTTTGTAGCTAGCAAATAGATAACCTGCAAGGGGAAAGGGAGGCAGAATAAATATATGCTCAGAGAAGGTACTTAATGTGGGGAGCAACCCCCTCCCAGCTATTTTAGTGAATGAAGTATCTTCTGGAAACTTTGTAAAACATCTTTTTCAAAGCTTGAAGTACATAAATCCATAGGGTCCTGGTGTTCAGAAGCACAGGGATTACTCACAGTCCATCAGCAAAGGAAGATGATGACAAATGGCACCCAAAAAGACCAGCTTTTTGCTTTTTAAAAATATGTCTTTTAGTACTACTTCTTAAAAATATTTATTTCAAAGTTTTCATCAAAAATTGACTTAAGCAATGAGCTGCGAGCCCAGGGTAATATCTGGTTAATGTTCTATGGGTGCTCCTTTATTCTGTAATCTTCTTGAGGTCTTATTCAGGAATCAGAAATGGATTCAGAGGGCAATACAATTACTAGCCTTGCCCTCCTTCTCACAAGGATTAACAAGCCCATTTCCACTAACCTATTCTTGTAGGTGCTGTAAGGTCCTAACTGCTTATCAGCCCTGCATAGACCTTCTCCAGTTTGTTAATAATCTTCTTGAAGTTGGGGGCCCAAACCAGGACTAACCCTGCTGTCTACTTTCCAGCCTTCCTCTTGATCCCAAACTCAGGCTTCCAAAGCTTTTATCGACAATCCTGGGCACAATGGCTCTTCCTTGTTGGTAAGTAGCACAGCAAGTTGAACTTTGCTGGTAGCACTGGCATACAGAAGTTGCCACTTTGCTCTTCCCTCCTTCTTCCCTAGACTTAAGTTTCAGGCATTTGGCAGAGATGCACCTCAGTGTTTTTGAGGAACTCTCACTGCCATAGCCTTGGCTCGAACATGTTGAGTTTATTATGTCTAATTCCTGAAAGCTTTCTGGAACTCCTCTACTGGAGCTACACTGCTGAGCAAGGCTGAGATTCTGTTTTGGCACAAAAACTCTTTAGTGGCATAGAATGATTGTGTTAAAGAAAAATTCCCCTCCTCTAGTGAAGTCCCATTGGATTTCATTAGCTTATCTTTGCTACTATGGAGTTTGCATTGCTGCAAGTTTGAGCACTAGTATTTCATCTTGTGCTTTTCTCTCAATAAAAGTATACTAAGAAAGAACCTAAACTTTTACAGGCTTTCTCTCTTTCCTCAAGCAAAGTTCTAATTGGGTCATCATTCTCACCAAAACAGTCTTGGTAACTATGCTTATAGTGCTGGAGCTTGGAGGTATTGTATATCACCCAGCATTTTCCAGGAAACTCATTAGAAATTGTAAGTTAACTTTCTAGTAACTCTGTGAAATGGGTGGAGTGTGAGTGTGTTAAAATGAGTCATGAATAAAACCTGAATGACATTACATGATTTTATAGTAATTTAAGACCATCTGTACCTGACAGTGGGGAAACCTGGGATTTCTTTGGTAAGCATAAGGCATTTTTGCAGACAAATGTCCCCTGAACTTTCTACCTTTCAGTCAGAAAAGGACCTGGGGGTGTTGGTCGACAGCCGGCTGAAGATGAGCCAGCAGTGTGCCCAGGTGGCCAAGAAGGCCAACGGCATCCTGGCCTGTATCAGAAAGAGTGTGGCCAGCAGGAGTAGGGAGGGGATCGTGCCCCTGTACTCGGCGCTGGTGAGGCCACACCTTGAATCCTGTGTTCAGGTTTGGGCCCCTCACTCCAAGAAGGACATTGAGGTGCTGGAGCATGTCCAGAGAAGGGCGACGAAGCTGGTGAGGGGTCTGGAGCACAAGTCTGATGAGGAGCGGCTGAGGGAGCTGGGGTTGTTCAGTCTGGAGAAGAGGAGTCTGAGGGGAGACCTCATCACTCTCTACTACTCCCTGAAAGGGGCTTGTGGTGGGGTGGGTGTTGGTCTCTTCTCTCAAGTGACTAGTGACAGGACAAGACGAAATGGCCTCAAGTTGCACCAGGGGAGGTTTAGGCTGGATATTAGGAAAAATTTCTTTACTGAGAGAGTGGTGAAGTATTGGAACAGGCTTCCCAGGGAGGTGGTTGAGTCACCATCCCTGGAGGTGTTCAAGGAACGTGTGGACATGGCATTGTGGGACATGGTTTAGTGGGCATGGTGGTGTTGGGCTGATGGTTGGACTTGATGATCTTAAAGGTCTTTTCCAACCTTAGTGATTCTGTGATTCTGTGACATATTTTGATCCTAGCTTAAAAGTGGTGATGCCAAGTCGCAAGTCTCTGTCTGAAATGTATCTAGATCTTCCTCATATTTACGAGCCTCCTTCAGACCATCTCAATGGTCTGTATGTTTTCATTGTACACACAAACGTGCTGCATATTTCCACAAATTAATTTGTTTTAGGATTACATATATGCACTCTGACCAAAAGTAAAGGATTATTGGCAAGAAAATTTTTAACAATCAAATAAAAGGGAAGAATAACCTGAGAATATTACAGTGTTTTTGGAAATATAATTGTTAATAGAGAGGCTCCCCAGCTCTGCAGGTTGTGCTGATCTCTACACAGAGATGACAGTCATCTTCATCTTAATTCAAGAAACATATTCCTGAGATACATTAATTGAAATTTATATAAATGTTAACTTACAATTAGCCCATGATGGCTCCATTTCCATGAATTCAAAGGAATACTAATCTGGCTATGTATTGGGTTTACGTGGCAAGGTTTTGGTAGTTGGGGGGCTACAGGGGTGGCTTCTGTGAGAAGCTGCTAGAAGCTTCCCCTGTGTCCGATAGAGCCAATGCCAGCCGGCTCCAAGACAGACCTGCCACTGGCCAAGGCCGAGCCCATCAGCGACAGTGGTAGTGCCTCGGAGATAACATATTTAAGAAGGAGGAAAAAAAAAAAACCCTGCACAACAGCAGCCGGAGAAGAGAGGAGTGAGAACATGTGAGAGAAACAGCTCTGCAGACCCCAAGGTCAGTGAAGAAGGAGGGGAGGAGGTGCTCCAGGCGCCGGAGCAGAGGTTCCCCTGCAGCCCCTGGTGAAGACCATGGTGAGGCAGGCTGTGCCCTGCACCCATGGAGGTCCACGGTGGAGCAGATATCCACCTGCAGCCCGTGGAAGGGACACAAGCTGGAGCAGTTTGTGAAGAACTGTAGCCGTGGGAAGGACCCACGCTAGAGAAGTTCGTGGAGAACTGTCTCCTATGGGAGGGGAGCAGGGGAAGAGTGTGAGGAGTCCTCCCACTGAGGAGGAAGGAGCGGCAGAGACAATGTGTGATGAACTGACCACAACCCCCATTCCCCATCCCCCTGCGCCACTGGGGGGAAGGAAGTAGAGAATTTGGGAGTGAAGTTAAGCCCAGGAAGAAGCGAAGGGTGGGGGGAAGGTGTTTTAAGATTTAGTTTTTATTTTCTCATTAACCTACTCTGATTTTGTAGTCGAGTCTGTTTTGCCCATGACGGTAATTGCTGAATGATCTCCCTGTCCTTATCTTGTATCACGAGCCTTTCGTTATACTTTCTCTCCCCTGTCCAGCTGAGGAGGGGAGTGATAGAGTGGCTTTGGTGGGCACCTGGCATGCAGCCAGGGTCAGCCCACCACAGGCAGCTAAAGAATAAAAAAATCTTCTGATTCCCAAAAAAAGAGATTTTTGAGTATGAATGTATTCAGGCTGTCTGTAAATAAGTAATGGTTTTGTTATGTGTATACTCTGTGTATCTGTTCATGAATTTAATTGAATTTATCATGAACAAAACACAATTTAATCAGAATACACTGTTCTCTCATTTTTCAGTTTCTATTTATTAAATAGTTGCTAAGATTAATCATTAGTATAGTATTATAATGAACTAAATAATGAAAGATTCAAACAAGATAGGCAATGTTTATGAGAGTATTAATGAATTATGTTGAATGTCAAGTATGACCCAGATGGATATACTCCTTTTTGCTACATTTTTATAAAATGTAACATTTTACATTCATATTTTACATTTTTACAGATTCTACATTTTATAGAAATATAACAAAAAGAAATGGGCCAAATATGCTCGTTAGGGTGACTCAGTTCTCTTTTCTTGAGATAAATGGATTTTGACCTCATTTATTTGTTCATTTTAAAGTACCTTATATTTACAGTTTAGCTCTACTTGTTTACCTAGGTCTTTTTTTCTTCTTCCTGAGTTCCAGCTGTTGTCAGGGCATTGATCTCACAAACAGATAAAATTTTCTTTTTTAATGATAAATAGATGTGACATTTTACCTTGAGAAAGACCTGAAACATTTTAAAGCTTTTGAACTCGTTTTTTAGGTTGTTGAAAGGCCTCAGCTACCAATCAATGGGAGGTGAGAGTGACTAGCTTAAAGCAAAAGGCACTTGGAAGAGTCTTTGTCCTGCTATGACCATAGGTGTCAGTGTCTTAGTTTAAGCCTTGTATTTCAGTGTCACCTACTTGAACAAGTGAAGATTAATTGCAGCTGTCAAGGTCTTCAATGAAAGTTAGTTGATACAGCCTCATTGTCTTCAGTTAAGTAGAACGGTACCTACTCAGCGATACCTTTCCTATGTATTTCTTCTGCTTCTTAGAATACCTTATGTGTCTTATCACTATATATCCTGTTCTCTAGATCTTATTCTGTCCTTTGAAATTCATTCTAATGTTGGATATTATGTGACAGAGCCTCTAAAGGCTGCAGGTATTTCAAAACTTAGCCTCTACCCAGGGACAAGATGGGAAAAAAGAGCCTGTAGCAAAAGTTCTGCTAGGAGATGGAAGGGAAAAGCAACCCAGCACCATGAAAGAACAGCATGCAGGTAGGCAACTGGGAAAAGAGATACACGGGGTGAGGCACATATAGCTTTGCACGTCTTTCTTACTGATCTGCATGGAGCCACCTGAATGTTGACTCCTATACCTAGAAACAACATGGACAGGACTGGACATAAGCAAAGCACAAGGTCCTGACTTTCCAGACTCTTTCCATGGGCCAGGTTCACTACCTAGCTGTATTTGCTGGGCCCTAACCTTTATGGTGGTACTTTTTGCACGTTAGCATCAGAAAAATACATTTTTTTCATATTTACAATTTTAATACTGCTGGTAATATTTTACTGGTTTATACTTAGTTATAAAGATGCAAAAATGTGTTGATAAACATGTATGAAAGTTTCAGGTTGCACTTCTTTAAAGGAACTTTTCCTTAAGAAAGACTTTGTAACTGCGTGTTTTTGAAATACCATCAAGGAGCATGTTTGCATAAAACAAAACTTGCGGAAGTAATGTGGTGTTGGTGACATTTTATATCATATATACATATGAGGAAACTCACCTCTTTTAACTCTAAGAGCTCAATACACTTAGAATCATAGAATCATTTTGATTGGAAAAGAACTTTAAGATCATTGAGTCCAACTGTAAACCTAACACTGCCAAATCCACCACTAAACCATGTCCCTAAGAGCCACATCTGCACGTCTTCTAAACACCTCCAAGGATGGTGACTCAACCACTTCCCTGGGCAGCCTGTTCCTTAAACACAGGCACCTAGTGACAATTGAGACACCCAAAGATCCTCTGCCTGATTTCCAGCTGCTGTTCCAGGTGTTCATGGGTCTCCTACAAGTCCTGTATCCTATCTGCCAGCTCCATGCAGATGTCTCAGATACTGCTGAAGGATTCAAATGTCTTTGGATATCCTTGTTTAAACAAGTGAATTGAACTCCATGTGAAAACTTACTGCCTACCCTGGACTTTTTGGCTAAGATCTTTCAATGGATAATGGACAGAAGTAGTTACTGATGGTAGAGACAGCCTTACACTCATAGTCATCTCAACCAGCTACAGCCATCTCCAGTGCCAGACATGTCCATCTGAGCTGGTCACTCCAGGGTCCATCAATAGCCATTGAATAGAAATGGGCACTTCTAAGAAGAGGTTTTAACTACTTTTTACTGTCTAGATGACATGAAGCAATAAATCCTAAGAAGAGGTTTTAACTACTCTTTACTGCCTAGATGACATGAAGCAATAAATCGCACCCTAGATACTTAACTTTTAAAAACCTTTAAAGTTAGGTGAAATGAATCCTAGATATACTGTTTTCCTCCATTTGCACATACATCTCCCACTGGTTGAGCTCGGTACAGAAAAAAATGTAGATTCAAGACCCCGGCTTACACTGATTACAGAATAATCACTTAATGAAGTTTTAATAATACATTTACTGAATGTAAATTCTGAAGGTATAAGTAGGATGCTCGTGTTGTCTGATCCGTGTTCCAGCTTTGTCCGTGTTTCACCTTATGGGTGAAATCTTGATTATACAGCTCCACACAGCTGTGGGATGAGAATTATATAATTAATGGTGAGCACTCAAATCCTAACTTGTAGCCATGGATGCACACCCGCTATGCAGTAATGGGAGTGAATTTTCTCTTAGCATGCACGTATGGGCTAATGTGGAGCACACTGTGAATTTTTCTCTTCCCATTGGCTGTAAGAAAAGGAGGGTGGAAAAAAAGTGATGCTTTTATTGCAATTTTTGCTAGTGCTAGTCTTCATCTGCCTTCTTAATTAGTCCTGCTGTGTGGTTGAGACTCCACATAGGCTGTCATGCCACAGTGAAGACCTATATATTATAATATAGCAATTATATTATTTAGCCTCACACATTCCTGCATGAATGACTGGTTCTATCTTGCATATAGCAAGCATTTGTATTTGGCAAATATGTGGCTGCTGTTTTTAATGACTGAAACTTACTTGCTTCAGCAGGGTTGGTCTATTCTGTTTTGCAGTCCCTTCAGGTGACACAGCCATGAGTGGAATAACAAAGGTGAAAGGGGAGCAGTGACTGAACTCAAATCATTTTTATAATCATCCTTTTATATATGATATACTTTCAGGATTCAAGTTCCTGGAGTGTGTGTGTGGAACTATTAAAAAATAAAATTAAATTTTTGAAGCTGGGGCTTTATTTCTGAAGTTCAAGTGTTCCTGACAGGATTATTAAGCATGCTTTTCTGGATATGTCCTCTGAACTGTATCACTACCAGTGGTCTCAAATATGAATGAGATATCTAAACTTTACTATTTTTTCTGATTTTCACCTACTGCATTTTTGGCACTGAAATTAATAATTTATGGGTCCATTTTTGCCATTGAGGGCAGAGATTTTCTTTTTTATCTGGTGTATTTTGGTATGTAATTTCAGACTCATATGGTCTCCTACTCATTGTTAAAATGCTACAGTCCAGCTGCTGAGCAAATCTCTTCCATGAACTTTGGCATTCGGCTTCTAACAGCATGAGAGGATCCTTACAATTGAGTAGACTGTGAACAGCCACTAAAAATTTATACACATCAAGAATTCATAAAGCTATGCAATAAAGTTTATCAGAAACTCACAGTTAACACTTTTTTATCAAAACTAGCTAAATAAAGGTTTCAATATGAGCAATATTGTTATGGGATCCGTGAAGTCTTTTACTGGTTTCAGGAAGTCAGATTTAGTCCGTGTGACTGTCATTCACATGAATCCATGTATGTTAGCACAGGATTTGTGTTTTTATTTTATATTACTTTTTCCCCCACTAGGAGAAGCAACGTCAAAACTAGAACATCACAGATCATCTTCCTAAAACCCGAAGAGAGGGAAGAGAGCGAGCTCCAGTTCATATATGTAGCAACCATGCACTGAGAGTATCTGCTTCAGAGTATTATAGGTTTCCATCCTTTTTCATTTCTCTTTAAACTATTCATTAATTTTCTGATTCTCCAGATTCCTTGGGATTATGTGTGAAGCTCTGTTTTATTGCATCTGTAACAGTATACTACAAAAGGGTGAAGGTTGTCAATTCAATGTTAAATATCATCTTGGGTTACAAATATTCTTTCCTGCTTCTGCTCCCAGATCTATGCTTTGCTCCGTGCTTTTCAAGCTATTCAAGTTACATTGCTCTTCTTTTACTTGGTTGCACTCTCAACATGCCATCCCTCTACAAGAAATTAGATACTAATGTGACATAAAAGAGAAAATATAATCAAATCAGCAAGATGTACAAAAGTCTAAACTGCTAAATCATGTGTTCTTGTTATGTCATATTATAGACCCTATGTTCTGTCCATCTTTAGGTACAGGTATTCATTGATTCATCTCTAAATTGAAAAAAGTAAATTTGAATACTATAAAAATAACACTATCTGCCTTTAGAAGCCTAATTTAATATGATATTTCAGGGAATTAATTTAAATAGCATTTTAAAGGTGAAAATGTGACTTTTAAAAACACTAAAATAGTTGACATTTTTTCCCCACCTTTCTAAAATCTTCTAAATAAGATGTTTCCTTTTCTTTGATTTGATATCTTTGGTTTAATTACTTTCTTTAGCTTAGTCTGTCACTTCAGGATATCCTTTAAAAATAAAGCTATTTCATTTTAATGTTAACATATACTATTTCAGTCTGCTCCAAATTAATCTCCTATGAATGTTCTGGTCTATGTAAAATTTCAAAACTTTTGGTTTGATTCTGAATAAAAATGACAGTTTTTAGATTTTTAAAAAGTACTGCAAGCCTTTAAATTTACTTTTTCATCCCGCTTCTTTTTCATGTGTTTTAATTACAACATTACCATCTGTTCGGTGGGTTTCTTCTTCCATACTGTTTCCTACTGTCAAGTAGTCCAGAATGACTAGTATCGTACAACAAGTATTAGACATCCATCTACTGGGTGTCTGTAATCAGGTGAGGTGAAATTCATTCTGTCCCTGTAGGAACTGAGGAATGTCATATGCAGGTGAGGGATAAGCCTGTGGTACGACAGAACAGAATGTGGTCAGAGGATTTGGCTTCTGTTCTTAGGCAGAACTTGTACATTTGGTTGTCGGATCCACCCAGCTTTCCTAGCCTAGGGGAACCATTAGCAGCATAAGGAAGTTTCCATGGAAGAAACAGGATAAATGTATAGACCTTCACTGCTTCAAATATCCACCTTAGGAGGACTCTTGAAAAGGCACAAGGATTTGTGGTGGAGCCAGGCCAGCAAAAGACAGGCAGAGAGGGGCTGTAGAAAGTTACAGAGGAGTGGTAGGCATAGTGAGGAGTTCTCTGAAAAGTTTCTGAAGGACCTCTGTTCGGTTTTGTGACCTTGTGCTAAATCACATGGTCTTAACCTGTTAATACAGGTTTGCCTGAACCATAGTGACAGACATTAGCAGGGGATCAAGCACCTGGAAATCTATGTGGAGGCATCAACCCTTCACGTGAGGTCACTGTTTTCCCCACCAGGTATCCATGCAGTGTATTTGATGACTGACTCCCTTATTTAGCCCACAAAGGAGACAGCAAAAGTCTCCTTCATTCCTCCAGTGTCTCCACCTGTGCAGCATCCTTCAGGTACGTGCATTTGAAGATAAAAACCACTTGAGAGGAAACTTATTTTGGTCTTTACCATTTCAAAGTTTTTCCAAAGAAAGGAATGAATTGACTTTATACTTTTTTCCAATCAAGGAGTCTTTTTGAAGGATGAAAAACAGAGGAAGCGTTTGTGTACATGTATATGTGTGTGTGTGGTTTTTTGTGTGTGTATGAGATACAGAAGACTGAGAGCTAAATGAGTATGTGTGCAACACAGTATGGTGACATCTGATTGATATTTCTACAAATCTAAGTGAGTGGTAAAGTGTTCCACATCACAGGTTACTGATGCACGTGTTCTTCCACGGGCATAACATTTTGCTCCTACAACTCCCATTTGCTATGTGTATCTATCAGCTGAGCATCCAGTAAAGACTGCTATTTAAATTGCTTATTTGTTTTGCTGGTTAGTGGGCCTTAATGACCTAAGGACAGAGGACCCACACAGTGCTCTGTATTTTTTGCTGTAATTGCATATATAAAAGCCCCATGTTAACAAGCATCATTTCACTTCCTCTATGTAAGATGACATGCAGCCTTCACTGACACAGAAAAAAACTTGCTCCAGGGGCCTGATCCTGCAAATGTTGAACTTTTCCTGGGATGAGTTCAGTGCTTGTCATTCTCCTTGAGCTCCAGCACTTAGCACCTCTCAACAGCATCTGGTAACACTGTTGAGGAACACTGAGCACTGTTTTCCAGAAAGGAAAAGGATGGCTTTATTTACCAGATCCCTAACAATGGATGATGTTACTTAATATGATATCCATTCTAACTACTGAGAAAATTTAGGTAGGCAGAATGCAATTTGTCAAATTGGAATTTGGCCAAGACACTGGGAATATACTCTCGTTACAAGGGCAATGACATATTTAATCCTGCCTGAAGACAACAATCCTTTGTAATAGCTACTTCCTAACATGTTTTTTTCCCAACACTGTTCTTGAAAACACTCCTGTTGTGGTTTAACCCCAGACAGCAATTTAGCCCCACACAGCTGCTCACTCACTCTCCCCTGGTGGGATGGGGGAGAGAATCAGAAGAGTAAAAATGAGAAAACTCATGGGTTGAGATAAAGACAGTTTAATAAGTAAAGCAAAAGCCACGTGCGCAAGGAAAGCAAAACGAGGAATTCGTTCACCACTTCCCATGGGCAGGCAGGTGTTCAGCCATCTCCAGGAAAGCAGGGCTCCGTCATGCGTAATGGTTACCTGGGAAGACAAACACCATCACTCCGAATGTCCCCTCTTCCTTCTTCTTCCCCCAGCTTTATATGCTGAGCTTGTCACCATATGGTATGGAATATCCCTTTGGTTAGTTGGGGTCAGCTGTCCCAGCTGTGTCCCCTCCCAACTTCTTGTGCACCCCCAGCCTACTCGCTGGTGGGTTGGGGTGAGGAGCAGAAAAGGCCTTGACTCTGTGTAAGCACTGCTCAGCAGTAACTAAAACATCCCTGTGTTATCAACACTGCTTCCAGCACAAATCCAAAACACAGCCCCATACTAGCTACTATGAAGAAAATTAACTCTATCCCAGCCCAAACCAGCACAACTCCTCAGTAGTGCCCCAATTAAAAACAAAACCAAGATGAAAATAAAAAACAAAAACAAATCCAAAAACTGGAGATTTATAATTTCACAGTTTGGTTATATGAATATATGTTTCATAGCACTTGGTTAGTGTTGTGTTCCCTACCCTATTGTGAGACAGTAGTTATCCAGTATTTTGAAGCTTGGAATTTCCAGTTTGTGTGAAATCATGATATTTCCAGTGTGTTTTCTTTTCTGAAATAAAGGAAGACAACATATAGAGCCTTCTAATGGAATAAGAAGCTCAAGAAAAAAAAAGTTTTCCAGGTATCTGGATCAAAGCAAAAAATTGGACTTTCTTGAGTCAAATGTGACATTTTGGTTTCTTGATGGAAATTAAGTTGAATATTATGTTCTAACTGTTCTCCATGTCTGCCTGAATCTGCAGAGCCATATGAGAATAAAAACTCTGAGTCACTCATATTTCCCTTTTTTTTGAGTTAGAGCTGAGCAACATTTCTGAAAATGGATTTTCATTTTTGCCCGCTGGCACAAATCGTCTAACTTGGGTTGGCTCAGCCATAGCCTGTGAGTCCTGGGTCTCTCCTCTCCAGTCTCAGACATGGCTCCAACTGGACCTGTTTTTACCTTAGACTTGGACAGGAGCAGAAAGGCATTACTGTTGCTACATTGACATTTTTGTACAGTTATATCACTTCTGTTCCTTCTTTCATGGTATATTTGGACACTGAAAGTACAACTGGGCCTTTTCAGGCCCCAAGGGTTTGGGCAGTTGCCTATATTAGCAAAACAATGATACAAAGGACCAAATACATGAATGTTCTTCAGTGTTTAACTATTCAATATATCGATGTCCTCCTACAAAGGGCTGTGGGCCATAAAAAAACACATAATGAATTTCAGTTCTAGTTGAAAAAACAATTGGACAGCTATGATGAATCATCTCCTATAAAATGAGAAAATACTGTAACTTTTGGATTGTTTCCAGATCAGACACAACACTACTGCTCTAAGAAGGCTGTGAGCTGGAAAGGTATTTTGGGGGTTACTGACATGTAGCTAAATCCACTGAGCATCACCCTCTGCTCTGGACTTCTCAGCATTAGAATTGCCATACGACAGAGCTCTCCAAGCAGAGACAGAGAAATAAATAAACCACTGATACGTTGCAAGCTGCTGAGTTTATTCGGGGTGGAATTGGGTCTAACAAAATCAAGTCCTGCAGCCTGTGTCCGTCATCCACCTGCCTGAAGGAAACAATCTTTGTGCACTTTTTTTTTTCTTTTTTTTCCCATGAATGCTCTCTCGTTAGTGCTGTGGGCAAAGCCTGCAGCTGAAATTGCTTTGTGGTGTCACTTGGTTTGATTACACCGTGACACTTGCAGCTGATTGGATGTGAGGAGAGATCTGACTGATATCTTGAGTCCACCTCTGTTGTCATTTGATCTAGGTGATGCTACTCTGGAAGGGCAAAACCACTGGAGAATCTCATCAGCAGAAAGTCACAAATTGTGAAGGCATGTGGGTTAACTCTAGATGTTCTTGTTTCTGAATCTGGACATGGAGCTCTAATGATGGGCAATAAACCACACCTAGTCTGTCAGTCACTCTTATCCTTTGCTGAGAGGACAAGCTTGATTCTTTCTGTCACTTCATATGCATGCGATTCAGAAGCAACTCCAGTAAAGCCAAACAGATAAGCTTTTAAGTGCTGAAGTCAGTATAAAACTGGTTAAATGAAGGAAATATACAGTCTGTAACACTATACTGTGCCTAAAAAGTCATACATACACAGATTTACTACTTTTTGACAAGGTAATGTTAATGCAAAGAGATGATATTGCAGTTTTAAGTTAAACTTCACTTTTACATAAGCCATTAACTTCTATAAGCTTATCAACCTGACTTCTTTTGAACTATTTGAACAGTGGAATTATCTTCTGTAAGAAATTTTGAAATTACTTGCTTTTCTGAACCCACTTGGAAAAATCAAAATATTAAAAGTTTATTGAAAAAAAAGCTAAAAAGCCCTTCTGACTTGAAAATCTTGGGATGAAAAAGTCAGTATTTTTACCAGAGTGAATTTGTTGTATTAAACTGGACTTGAAAAAAAATTATATGTTGATTCTCCCAAAAGGAAAATAGAAGAATTTTACTAATTCCTGTAGGAATGCTATGTTTTGGTAAAACATCTGCAGGTGGGAAAAAATATTGATCTCTGAAGCTTGTAATTCTCCAGCATTTTTATTAATACACACTTTTAATAATGCAAGATCCTATACTTGTTGGAAGCACTGTGCAGATACGAAATGATGCTCCTAAGACAGCTTAGCACTGTTATACACATATAAGTACTAATACACATGTTAAGTACTAAACCATCCAATTAAAATAATCTATTTAAAGTAACTCAGTAAACAAATGGGAATTCTGGAATTAAAAACTCTAGGAATACTAGTTCCCAAATGGGTTTTCATGCTTTGTGTGTGTGTGTATGCAGATATGTGTGTGAGTTTCTATACTAATGACGGTAGCTAACAGCTACAGGTATGTAAATAAAATGTAGCAGAAAAGATTCTTGCATGAGTAGAGCATTACCTGCCACTTTGACAACTTCAGTCTACCATTTATTTGTTTCCAAACAGATTACTAAATCTCTGCAAAACAAAGACAGATGATTTTGTTTGGATACCTAATTATTTGGAAAGGAGGGTGATAAACAGGGAGTTGAAATGGAAGTGGAAGGAACTTCTGATGGTTCAGAAATTTAAGGAAAATAGTATTTGATACAACTCCCCCCCCCCAAATCTTTGTGCTACTTACAAACAATTTGTAAATGTGAAATAAACATAGAAATGGAAAAAGAAAGGAACCAGAAGCACTCAATCCACATACTAATCACTTCTGAACCACAAAGCTACCTTTGAATTTGGTATTTAATGATGGATGGTTGAACAATTATATTTTCTGGCCTAAAGGGACCCAGTTTCCTCCCTGGTTTTATATAGAGCTCATTCTATACATTTTTGTTCTGAAGTTCACCAAGAATTCAATTATTCAAGAAATATTTAAAATAAAATTAAATATTCATTTATTTATAATTCTACCAAAACAAGTGGCTATCTGCACACATCTATGTGGTGCATAGCAATGCATGCAGTAAATAAATATAAGAAAATCTGTTAAGTCTTGTTAATATTAAAACCCTCTACTGCTTTCTGCTTATGGAGTAAATCAGTTTTTAAGAAGTTCAACAGAATCTGTTCTGCTATTGGGTGCTATTACCTGCTCAATATTGATCCTGCTTTTCTCTTTGGAGTGGTAACAATTACTGTAAAATAGTAGGAATTACTTAAGCCTGAATGTCATTTGTGTCTTTGACCACTCATCATGAGATGAGCTTCTCTTCTGCTGTTCAGCATGTTGCTTGAAGATTTGTTTGGAATTATATCCTCACTGAAAAATTTCATCTTGTTGGTGCAACAGCACTTCCTATAATGAAGATTAAACTTATTTTCTTTTTACTTTCTCAGGATATTTTTATTGGTGAAAGATACCTCTCTTCAGCTGTGGAAAAGTTACAAGATAGTAAAGGGAATAAAACTGTATAATGGTAGGGCCTTGTATGGGTAAGAGGCCACAGAAATGCCCAGGTGTTACTTGTGTGAGTGAAAGAGAACCTGCACTTAGCAACCTGCTCAAGTCAGGAAACCTATTGAGCGTTGCACTAAGTTCTGATTTGAAAAGGCATTGATCAGACTCAATGCTAATTCTTTCAGTGTGTTTTATGGGAGTGGGATAGGTTCTTTTCCTGTCGAGCCGATGGTAGCTCTGCCATTGATTTCATTTGGAGTAATAGCATCAGCCCAAGTGTCTGTTGCAGGGCAATAAAGTACAGTTTATTTAAGTGCATGAGAGGATTTTATGAGACAGCGAAGCACATGGGCTGTAGAGAGCAGAAGCAGCAAATAAACTAGACAAGTAAGACAAACAATTCCAAGCTTTGTTCTTTGCAGTCCACCATTTTTCTGTATTTGTTGATTACAAATCCCAGCTTTTTAATCTTCTCAGCCATTAACTGCCCACACCAGTACTTCTTTATTTGATCCATATGCCTTGTCTAAATACCTCTTTTATTCCTAAAGATCTTTGTCATGTTTTTACCCCTGGGAAGTTTAATGTTTCCTTTTTTTTTTTTTTTAGTCTATTGGGTTATTCCACTTTGCATGTTATCAGGCCATGCTACCTGAGTTTTCTAAATCATCAGGCCACTCTCATTGCAATATTATTTCAATATACTGATTCACCGTGTGAAACAATCCTGTTAAGCTATTTCTTTTCAATTGTATGCACCAGTTCTTCTGCTTCGTTTTTCCCTTAGGAAGATCCCGAGGGCTTGATTTAAAGTTGCCTCGGGATTTCAGGAACTTTCATTATTATCAAATTGCACTTTCTTTCCTTTCATTTCCTTGCATGTCAGTGGTAAGAGTATGTATTGGAATTTGTTTGTTTTTCATCATTTGGTCTACTAAATTTAAAACTGCAAATGTTTAATAGCTTTTAAAATCTGCCCCCCACCAAAAAAAAAAATTTGTTCATTCACAGGTACAATCCATGAAAAATAGAAATAAAATCAAATAAATAATAATAATAACAACAATAATCAAATTAATAAAAACACATCTTGGAGAACCTTCAGTTGAAATGGCACAGAGAAATACAGTAGAGCAGAAGATGAAGCGTTGTCTAATGGTATCATAAAAATTAGAAATGGACACTGATATGGAGGAAATACATATTATTTTTTCCTGCAATATGTTTGGAATATTGAAATATCTTTGATTGGCATTAGAGATGTACCTTTAATGAAATTCTGAAAAAAGTGTATAGAAACACAAAAAATTGTCTCTCTTTTGACGAGATGACAATCCATTTTCTACAGAAGTTAGACTTTACTTGGTCACTAACAATAAAAAGAGAACGAAAACTTTGTAATAAAGAATAAATTTCCCTCTTGGTCTTTCCTAGTTATAATCTGCATTATATCCTTTCCTACAGCCTTCTGGGGTTTGGGGTTTTTTATTATATTTATTGTAAATAATTCAGGTAATTCATTATTAGAATTTATATTCTTAATCAAATTGTGCATTGTAATTTTTTTATCATTCTTGTTTTCAATTTTACTGACAATCTCTTTTTCAAATATGCATTTTGTTTTGTCCTCAACTATGCCTGAATGATGATTTTTTGCACTTCTTAGGAATAAACAGAAAACATTATCTCCAGTAAAAAAAGAAACTGAAGATCCAGGAAAAGATGGCTGTTGCATTACTTTTTTTTTTTAACATAATTTTTTTCTTACATTTTCCCATAAATATTTTCCCATGATGCGAGTATAAATTAGTAAGAAACAAGGAAAATACTACTCTTCATGTTATCTCCTGGAGTACTTTCAGTGTCAGATAGACAGGGATAGAATCATAATGGAGCAATACTGCGTGGCTTTGGTGGAAATATGAACAGATATGGATAATTAATTGTAATAGCAGTAACACAATTACTTTCATCCTACTTAGTTGTTGCAAATATGGCCCAACATTTATGTTCTTTGCTGCAGCTGAAAACTTTAAATTATATTTTGTAGAATATATTAAGAAAGCTATAATTCATTAAGCTGTTTTGCCTTCACTGATGTTGAGATATCAGCTGAGTTCGCTCTGAAAATCTTTGAGCCAAAATTATGAAATAATTTCACAATGTAATGTAGGTTTCTTTGAATCCTAGAAGTAGGGAACTGTGACTAAAGTTATGGTACTATTACAACAGCTTAATTTTCAAATGGCTTATTCATGCAGCAGTAAAGCAATGGTGGAAAATTTAAAAAGAAAAGCTCTGGGGGAATACAGATATCAGTTTTGAGAAAGATCCAGTTGAACTAGACAATCTGTATTACATTAAATCAGTCCAATGTGCATTCCAGATATGATCACCATCTACAAATGGCTTTGCCAAAAATATTTTATCCTCTCCTCTACTTCTTGGACAAAGAGTTTGAGAACACCACAGTTCCATCTTGTTCTATCTTAATGAGGTATCAGGACAAGAGGAAATGGCCTCAAGTTGTGCCAGGGGAGGTTTAGGCTGGATATTAGGAAAAATTTCTTTATTGAGAGGCATTCAAGGAACGTGTGGATGAGGCATTGTGGGACATGGTTTAATGGGCATGGTGGTGTTGGGTTGATGGTTGGACTTGATGATCTTACAGGTCTTTACGAACCTTAGCGATTCTGTGATTCTGTGATTCTGTAATACAGCACTAAAGCTGTTTGCAGTGATCTAGCAGAAGTTCCCTGAAGAACCCTGGGGGAATGGTACTCATGCTGTTGCATACCTGGTAGCACCTTTGAGCGCATTTAACTACAGGACATTATTAACATATTGAAGGAGCTGGTGAATTGAACAAAGTGTACTGACATAAATCAGTGTCCTATAATCTTCCTTTCATAATAACAAAGAGGGTCATGAGCAATTGTACCTTAGTGTCTTGATGTATTTATTAGGTTCTCTTTCTATAACTGTAAAATTATTAGAAGGAACCATGAGATATCATCACCATAGAGAAAAATCATTTGAATGCATGCAATGATAGATATTCCTTGTGTTATATGCCAAAGAAACCATTTCCCTGTTGTAATAGAGAGCCTGTTCAAAGCAGCTGTCCAAAGATGAATCAAGATAAGCCAGAAATGAAATTAATATGAAGGAGGAAATACTACAATGGATTAGAAAAATTTACAATATGTCCTTCAATACAGGGAGTCTTCTTTCTGTTATCAAGAACACTCTTAACCTTGAGAGCATCCATTTTTGTCTCTGGTTTCTGCTGTGCTTGCTTTATTTAGCAACTGACCAAAAGGCTTTGCCTTGGTTACATTAATAATTGGTGAATTGAAAGCTTGGTAGTTGTGTAAAGGATGATGATAGCTGGAGAACTGCAGATGGATCAAGATGTGGCAGTCCACCTGCTAAGCAGCAAAGAAGAACAAGAGCACATTAACCTTAGCCACGTTCTCTGCCGTGGCTTCATAATTAATCTCAATCAAGATCAACCTCCAAAGGTTTCAGAACTGGAATTTCCTTGTAGCTGTAAAATAAAAAACAGTGGAAAAAGTAAGTTTTCCTAACTTTAAAAGAATCAGTGAGCAATAATGTCCAAGACTGTATTTGAATTATATAATATTTCAGAGGAGGGTCATGTAGCAATGCTTGGACTGAAATTTAAACAGCACATCATTTGGAAACCCTTGCATGTAATGCTTCCATACTGGGACTGATTTAAAAAAACCTGAGACTAACAATGTTAAAGTTCAGAATCAGTTGGTTTCACTAGATTTTTAAATATCCTTGCTTCAATAATGCATGTGCAATAATAATTTAAATTTTCTCTGTGGATCATCCTACTAGGTTAAAACTAAAATAACTTGTCAATATTTATGGTATTCATACATGTTGTGAAGAATTCTTTTAACCGTTATTGTCCATTCTGACAATAAAAACAAAATCAAGTCTAAAAATACTGCAAATTGTTTTTCTTATTATGGGACTTCTCCTTCTCAATATATTCTAGTTCTTTCTTTATTATATTTAAGGCAAAAGCAATAAAAAGCAATTGTTTTCATGAAAGATATGACTTATATACATTCCTTCAAAATTGTATTCATGGAAACAATGCCCAGGAGATGGTTTCAAAAGCTACTATCATTACATAATTTCAAGAAACACACATCATGTTTGGCTTAAATCCTGTACTGCTTGCAGATATTTACTTGATTTAACTTTACTGTTAATACGCTTAAATGAGGTGTGTGTATGTGTGTGCATGTGTATGTGTGTGTAACATTTGCTACTAATGAACAGGGACTTTTCTACTGCAACACTTCATTACAGAGAGCAATTATGCAAAGAGCGTGTGAGAAATATTTTATAATTTTAGGGTGAATATACAGAAAACTAAAGGGAAAAGATTTTCCCCGTGCTTGAGTCTGAACTAATATATTTTGAGGGATTCCCAAAATAGATAAATGGACAGAATATGAGGGAAGATGTGGCAAAGGAAGATTTGAAGGCAAGAATGTTATTTATTTGCATCTGAGACTAGGCACCGCCTTTTCTCCAGATAAAGCTGCAGTATACTACAAAGGACTAGCCTTTTGAAGAATCTATGGATTTAGATAGATGTCTGATACAATTTTAAAAATTGCCTAAATATTTGACTCCCGCTGATTTTAATTGGAGCCGGTGCCTGAATTTCTTTTGAGAATCCTGTACCTTGCATACCAGTGCTTTTAAATACTCTTTAAAATCTGTTAGTGGATAAAGAATTTTGCATACCTTTCTTCATATGAGAGAACGATGTGAGTAGGTCCTCATCTTTTCAGAGCTGGGTCCTAGGTTTATATGTATGGCACATTTAATTAAGTGAGGATATATAAAATTTGCATTGAAATTCGATAGATACGCATTTGATCCATAGCTCTTAGTAGATGAGTTGAGAGATTTCCTCTGTACAATACTTTAGTAGTTGATCAGACAGAAAATAAACAGGAAAAGACATCTTTGTTTTCTAATATCATACAAATTTTAACACTCATTATGAAAAATTAGCTGAAATGTTATGATGTTTTATAATAAAGAGTTACAGTGTCTTCAGTTCTGGCCAGATCCTGTTCCGTCAAGTTAGTGAATAAATAACTTTAAGATTTGGATTCATCTTACTAAATGCAAACACCTATGGTATTGACATCTGTGCTTGAGTTAGTGTCCATACGCTGCCATTAAAATCAGTAGAGATATGGACGAAACATCTTACTAGAACTGAGGGTGTAATTAATTTAATCCTGAATAGACTTCTAAAAAAGACCGTAGAATATTTCTGCCTATTTCTCTCCACTGACTACAAAGGGACATCCATGTGACAAGGGTAGAAAAAGGGGCAGAAATGATATCTGACTGCATCCCCTGACAGCAGCAGGCTACATTGCCCTAAAATAAATCTGTGACGTGCATAATTAGCAGTGCATCATGGAAGCTGTCATTTTAGCATTTTGCTGCCTTCTTGGTGCATACCACTTCCAGGGTGAAACTGGACTGGGCTGTTTTATTTTAATGTCTTACATACAGAAACTCTTTGTAACTGAGTTTCTGGTGATGTGAGAAAGAACTCAGTTTATTAATTTTTTTTTTTTTTTTTTTAGGAATAAAGGAGAATTTAGGAATAAGGAGACTTTATTATGGTATTATATTTCAGAGACTTCTTTTATAAAAACAAACACTAACATTTGGGCCTAAAGTACCGTGTTTGGCATTTTCTCTTTTAACTTAAAGGATACCCTTGCCAGGCAAGACAAATCACTCACTTCCAGATCCCAGTCAATTATTTCAAGAACTGCTGGAGAGTTTAACTTCTGAAGAATTAACTTTTTGGCTACCAGAGCTCTCAAAAATGACAAATTGCCTAGCATGTAGCTTGAAAGATCATGTGGGAAAGTGAAATTTAGCGTTATTTATGATTTTCTCCCTGGAAAGAATTGATTTTATTTCATTGCCGTAGAAGCTGAACTGAACACCATATGTTCCAGGTTCAGCATTCACCACGTGTTCTTGTTATTAGCTATAGGACTAACATCAGACATTCTCACTGGAGCTTGAAGACTATGTTTTTGTGGATTAGCTCTACCTTTTCATTGGTTCTAGATTAGACAGATAAAGGATAGCTCTTTTATATCATTCCCCTGGGGTTCCTGATGGGATTTATGAAGGCAGATGCTTCAGACTTCATGTTCTTCAGGGTAGGAGCAAGGTCGTCTCAGGTGTTTGCAGGTACTTCCTATAGTGTTGATGGATATTCTAAACACAGTTACAGTAGTAATCAAGAAAGCAACACATTAAATTACTCAGTTTAGTTAATCACTAAATATCCTAACATAAATAGTACCTGCAAAAAAATAAAATCCCAAATCTGGGAAAAACAAACTCAAGCACTCAAACAATGTGTCAGAATTAAGCAACTGGTATTTAACTTTTTTAACATGTCCATTATGACATGTTTTTAACTATACAGCAGCTCTCTCTGAAGTAGAAATATAATAGACTGACTTATGTGTTATCTCCTACCAACATCTGATACACCGCTTTCAGAAACAGACTTGATGATGATGATGGTGATGAAGATAGGATGGTGTTTGGAAATAATTCTATTGAATGCTGTCTGAAAAAATTGCCCTTATTTTGTACATACAGTTGGCATTTTCATAAATGAAATAAACACCTGCACGCACAAGCAGTCCTAGCTCATATAAATGCAAAGTTTATGAGTTTGGACATCTGTGTTTGCTAACAGTTGTCACCATAATTTAGAGGGTCTTGGGAAGTGAAGGGTTATGGAATTAATCTTGGCATATATTTCTGAAGATGAGCTTTTTTATGTAGACTGTCTATCTGCTATATGTCAGTGTGTCTGTGTATATTTTATTAAAATGTACAATATATTAAGGTATAAACTATTATGTTTTATACATGGATGTTATTTTTCTATTCGTACATGTCCAAATTCAGGAAGACGTTTAAATATTTACCTATCATGCCTTCAGTTACTTCAGTTGCATATGTTAAATCATTTTCCAAAACAAGGATACTTTTCTGAATCAGAGCCAGAAAGGTACTGTTGTTAGCTATGCAGTTATTTCTTTCTATCGGTTGATACAACAAAGCATGCATAGTTCCCTAAGGTCACACAAATGTTATTCTATAAAATCCAGTGATTTCATTGGCTGGTAAATTGATTTTCAAGGGAGAATCAAGAAATGACCATCTCATTAACAAGCAGAGCTTAGCAGCCAGGATCCACTGGTTTGGCCAGAGGGACAGAAAAACACACAGATGGAAGAATAAAAACCAGGCAAACAGAAAATATTGTAGCCAAAGGCTCCAGTCGTTGTTCAAGCTTCTCCAACCTGTGCTTTAAGGTATTTTAAATCTCATCTCTTTTCATTTACAGTGGCAGGTAAAGCAAATATATAAAATGCTACATTGGTAGGAGAACAGGTTGTTTTGTTTATTAAGTCAAAGTGAAATGTTGATTTATACTAAGAACATAAAGAAAGCAAAGGGGAGATGATTACAGCTTCACTTTGGCTGCTCAGATTCTAATAATCTTCTACATGTAATGAGACTGGGGAATGGAGAAGCCTTTTCCTGACAATGCTGGCAGCAGGGTAACTTCTACACGGTATTGATTTTTCTTCATTGATTGTAATCTTCCTCTTCCTGAGCGTCTGTCTTTGCTTCTCTGACATATTGAACAGTGAATAGTCCCTGAGTAATTCTTGAACAGTTTGGGATCATTTTTATTTTCACAGGACAGTTGAGACCAATGGAGTGATTTATGTGTACTTTGGAAGGCAAAACAAAACAGTACTGTTCCAGGAATAAATACGGACACAAAGATTTTTTTTTAAAAGAATCCCCCCCTCTTCCCTTCTCTCCAACCCCCCTTTACTTCCACACTCCAATAATTTCGTAAGTATCTGCCAAATCATGTAGAGGAGAACAGTAAAGCATAAACAGCTCTCACAGCTGTGATTTCAGCCATGATTGATGATGAAATACCACTAGAGGGATAGCAGGAAAATGAATATTTATTAATGATATAAAGTGCCGCTGGTATAAAATCCAAAGAGATCCATCATTTTATATCCATGGGATGTATGCATTGAAAGTGGAATATTCAATAAAAGGAGCCAAATACCTTAGTCAAAACATAAGTAATTCCAGTGGGCTGGTGATTGAATCCCTTTCTTAAAGTGAGCTAACCATAGTGGTTTTCATAAAGATTTTATTTCCACTTTAGCTACCATTAAGGTTACATGAATAGGAGATCATGTAGACTTAGCCTAGCAAAAAGTTGCAGTAGCAATAGCTTTAACATATAAAAACACATAGCTACGCACAACTGTCATCCATATGATAGTAACATGCAATTTACAATCATTTTCTGCAGAAGTAAAGACTCCACAATTGTTTGATGTGTAACAGTTGACTTTTTCTGCCATGACTTCATTAGCTTTTATTTTATGAAGCGGATAGGTCAGATAACCTGTACCACACCGCTACAGGCAGATTTGCATATATTTATTCACAGTAGAATTTTGCTCTGAATGATCCTGGTCTTTCAGAAGTTAAATAAGGCAATTTCTGGCTTATCTTATATGCAAAAGAGATTTTTTTTTCCATTTTGTTTTGCAAAAGAAAAAATAATTACAAAAAAATCCTTGTGTCTTTCTCTTTTGAATGTAGGCCCTGTTAGGAAGTATTGTCCTGTGTTGATCCTTTTTTTTCTCTGATGTTTTTGCAGCCTGTTATATGGGATGAGCTTGTTCAGACAATAAAAAATGTAGCTGCTGTGTTGACAGCAAAGGAGAAATTGACTGATGGAATTCAGCTGCATAATTTAACATACGGCTTTCAAGTCAGGCTGGAAGTTCCAGAATGTTAAACTTTGGCTAATGGCTAGTGCTGAGAAAGGCAGGGTTCAGAGGAAGTCTAAAAATGGATCAAAAGCATACGCATGGCTAAAAATGCAAACAAAATATTTGTTTACTTTGATTTGGGGAAAGAAAGAAAAAAAAAAGAGCAAGCATCTAATTGATACTGTTGGCATTTGGACAGTAAGAAAAAACACACACGCTCTACCCAGCAAGGGGAGAATCATTACAATGTCTAAAATTAAGAGCAAGCGACTGGACAGCAAGTGATGTCTCCCCTTTTATCAACATCGCCCTTACTCAAACTCAACAAAGCTTCACCAGATCAGTGAGTTCAGTGTCATTTCATACGTTCACAGCCCTCAGTGGAAACCCACCTGCATTTCTTACTGTATTTATTATTGTGTTACCTGGGCTTTACAGTTGCCTAAATAATGAGCCCAAAGGACAAGGGCAGGGAGTGGGGCAAAGAGACAGGAGAAGGGGAGAGAGCTTTGTTAGCTAAATTCCTGGAGAATCAGATGATGTGTCTTGCTGCTCAGTGCAAGGATTAGCAGCTCCCACTGCCAAGATTTGTGAAGAAAGGGCTGGTGCCCCTTTCTGAATCACAGCTGGAGTAAGGGTGTGGAATTCAGGCTTGTTTAAATAGATCTGCTATCTAACGACTTTTTGTCGTATAGTCTCATTTCAGAAAAGGATTTAGGAGTTAAAAGGTTAAAAAGAATAAATTGTTGTAGCACAACGAATTATTGTAAAAGCAAATGAGCCATACACAGCTTTGCTTGTCCTGAGTGCTGAGCCAGCATTTTGCCATCGCTGCCTTCCCAAGGTATTCCCAGTAGCTGCAGTGCGCAGGGAAGGTTAGAAATATCTTTTCTGAAAAACAGCCAGTCCTGTGTGAAATACAGTATAAAGTTAGCACTTATTTTGGGAAGAATAATGACAGTGATCTGTGTTTTTGTGTAAGGAGATCAGAACATTTCCTTCAGGCAAGCAAACATATATTGCAAGTGTAGGTGAACTGAAAGATACAGAAATCAACTAATACTCATAATGACAAGCATTTGGATTAATTTTGTCTAATGCTGGGGATGGGATTCAGATTATTTTTCAAACACCTGAGCCTCAGTTCTGCCTATATGGGCATCTGCTGCCATTTGAAATGCCCGAGAGTATCCTTTCTGCTTTCCTGCTGCTTATCTGGATGGATATACATCCTTTGGCAGCTCTAGTGGCTCTAGATGCCCAGGTAGGGCTCTTAGAGGTAGCTTCATCAGGGAGCTACAGACCCCAGGAGCATTCCTCCTTCCTGGCCTGATAATTGCAAAGCTGCTGCAGCTCCATGTCCCCAGGTCGGGTTAGTAGAGAGGCACTTGTACACACACATACACAAAATATAAACAGATCCAATCACACACATCAGCACAGAAAGGAAAGAGAGCATATACTGCCATCTGCATAATTGCACTCAACTCTCACAGGTGCCTGAGCAGCAGAGATGCCCCATCCTGCTCCTCTTCTCCAGCTGATCAGGACTGAAGTCTGCTGGTGGGATATAAACACGCACAATGTGGGTGTCTCCAGGAGCTGGCCTCAGATGTTCAGTCTACCCGGCAGCTGGTTCCCAAACCCCAGTGCCCTTCAGTTATACCTGAACTGAACCCTCAAGGCCGTGATGTTCATGGTCAGGAGCAGGGCCCAGTCAGATCAGTGTACTGAAATCCAACCCCCTTTGCCCCCTGTTTTCCCACGCTTGTTCTTCCCTGATACCCCTTGATCTCTCACTTTCTCACCTTTCATCCTTCTCTTATATGTCCCATAATAGGTTTTGCACCTTCCCACAGCCCCTTAAGCACGCCACAATAATTTCTACACAAATGAGAAGTACTCTTCCCCTGCCTCCCATACTCAGTCCTGTCCTCCTGTGGACAAACATCTCTTTTAGCATGCAAAGTGCTCAGGGGGAGATGATCTCTCCCATGGGTCATCTTGGTGGGGTTCAGGGACAACAAATGGAGTCAAGGGTGATGACACTTAGTGAACTTTTAGGCCTTTAAAGGTGGATGAAACAAATCCCATCCAAGGAGTCAATTGTGCATTGGGGACTGGAGCACAGGACTGTACTGGGTCTGGCTGGGATGGAGTAAACTTTCCCCATAGCAGCTCTCACAGTGCTGGGCTTTGTATTTGTAGCTAGAATGGTGCTGATAACATGCCAATGTTTTGGCTGCTGCTGAGCAGTGCTTGCACAGCATCAAGGCTGTCTCTCCAGCATCCTTCCCCCCACTCCCCTCAAGGCCAGTAGGCCAGTCGCCAAGAGTTTGGGAAGGACCCAAAGCCATCAAAGGGATATTCCATACCATATAACATCATGTCCAGGAACAAAAGCTAAGAGGAAGGCAGGGGGGGAGTGGGGGCATTCATTATTAAGGTGTTTGCCTTCAAAGCAACTGCTATGCATACTGAGGCCCTGATTCCCAGGAATTGTTTGGACATCACCTGCTGATGGGAAGCAGAGAATAAGTCTTTTTGTTTTCCTTTGCTTCCATGCATGGCCTTTGCTTTTCTTTATTAAACTGCCTTTATCTTGACCCATGAGGGGTTTTGTTCGGTTGGTTTTTTTGTTTGTTTGTTTTTAATTTTCTCCTCTGTCCCACTGAGGATGGGATGTGAGAGAGCAGCCTGGTGGGAACCTGGCTGCCAGCCAAGGTCAACCCACAAGGACAAATTATCTTTGTCCAAGCCACATGATATGACACAGAATTATTTGACTTCTGAGGAAAGACCATCACCAGTGTTTCTGGACTTTGGATCATGCATTGTCTTGACAATATAGGTCAAAAAAAGAAAGAAGGTCTTAGTACCAGAAATGCAATGCCTAACTTCAAAGGACTTTGGCACGTATCTGAATGGTCAGTTGGGTTTAATCAAATTCAGCTTCTTGCATCACTTTGCAGCTGTCTAACCCTGGAAGTACCTGAAGTCACAAAGGAGTCTCCCTGGTCAGCCAGATTTTCCTTCAGTTCCCTCATTGAATGGTAATTTGGAAAATCTGTTGAGCCCCACCACTATGTACACCTCAGCTGAGGAACCTGGAGAGCTTGTCCAGAATGTATGAACTCAAGAAAAGGAAAAAGTTATGAGTCTGGTTTTATAGTCATGTGTCTCCGGTTTTTTTTTAGCTGGTGAGAAGTTGGCTTGGTTCCTTGTGTATTCACAGCTACATGTGTAAGGAAGTTTAATTCCCTCAAATTCTCCTATCTTAACTGTCTCCCCAAAATGTCCAGGCTAGTTTGCTGCCCTTCCAGTCTTGCAACTCTTGCATTCTTGTCTGCAGACTTCAACAGGTAGGATGAGAAGAGATTCAGTCATTATACTCTCAGGGACAGATAATAATTTCCTGTCAGCATATTCTTAAGAGAGCAAAGTTATTAAAAAAGAGACAAGAATGGTGTAGACACTTATACAGCAGATACACCTGCAAGAGTGCCCCTTAGAAGTACCCTCTCATATACCTGGAAAAAAGAGGCTGAAACTCCTTATTGGCATAGATAAGACCTTCAAAAGGACCAGAGGGGTCAATGTTTCGAGGCATTTCAGTGTTTCCAGAAATGTAACAGAAAGGGAGATGGGCAGTTATCTGTAAGGGAAATGGATGCTCTAGAGACTAAAGATTTGCAGTGGGAAATCAGAATGCTAAAGTAATTTTCAACCTGTGCAAAAGATATCCAGCTAACTTGGGATAACTTGCTTTGCTATGCCTATATTTTCCCATCTATTAAAGCAACTATAATAGAACTCAGCTAAAGACAAGTATAAAAGCATATCCAGTAGGATGCAAGATTTAAAGGCATTAATACTTTTTAAGCTCTAATGATGAAAATCTGGCTGATTTATTTCTTTTGCTTGCATATGGGTACGAAATATGAGATTCCAGTAACGCACTGGTTAATAATATCAAAAATAAAGCAACAGAAAAGTGGGAATAATGAAGCTGGTTAAGATTCTGTTGCTTCTCACAGGGGAAAAAATGGCTTTATTGTGATTCAAGCAGAGCAGCCAGATTTCAAGTATTTGATACTAGCAGGTAATGGGAAATTACCCAGGTTTTTCCTGTATTTCTGCTCCAGCATCTTAACTTGAGCACCCTACATCATTCTATTTCATGGGCTCTGACACTTGGTAAATGGGTTTAAAAACTTTTAAAAAGAAGGAAAAAAACCACATAAAGTCCTTTTGTTTTGAGCGATTGTAATCAAAGTTTTCAGAAAACAGCATCCGTATCCTGGGCTGATGGTATGTTACAATGGTAAGTCACATCTGGATATATCAATCATATAATATTGTTTGACTGACAGCAGCATTGCCAATTCGAGGAAAGGCACCTCTAACTGAGGCAGCATTTCCAAACACGTTTCTGCTCCCAGCCTATAACGTGTGCACGTCTGCCTCTTGGGCTCTGTATTGCTCCTTTGGCTGGTGGGGTGATGAAAATCAGGCTTCAGTAAGGGAATAGCCACACTGCTGCCAGGGCCTCTAGGATCAGAGCCTTGATAGATGTACCTAAGCTACCTTTAATCTAGATTTCTTGGGTAAAGTCCCTGGACTGAATGTATTAACATAGTCAGGTTTGGGCAGCCAGTATTAAAGTCACCAGTAAAGCTGTGAAAACTGTCTGTTCCCAAACCTGCTTGTGGAGTGCTGGGGAATCTCCTCTCCATTCAGTGCATGACGGTGAAATATTTGCACTTCTTCACCAGAAAATCAGTCTGATCTGATCAGTGCAGCTCCCTGTATTTACCATGTCCCTTTTCTCTAGCACATTTCTTGCCTGCATTTTCTCTAGCACTGGCTGCCTGCATCTGCTTTGAGGGCAGGTAAGGACCATTTGTGAGAACCATTCCTGGGAGGAACCAGACAAATATTCATATAAACTGCAGAGGTCACAACTACCTTTTAAAGGGAAAGCTTTAAACTGTTTTCACCTTTATTTCTGAAGTTCACACAACATAGTTAGTTCTAGATGCATGTTTTGTGTCACTGTAACCAAAACAGTGATTCCTGATGCCATGAAAAGTTTATTGAAAAACTGTACCCACAATCTCTTGTTTAAGGAGTATTTAGTCAATGATTTAAGTATTTTCAAAGAATAGTCTTCAAGATAATCACATAGTCTTAAAATTTAGGAAGCATATTGTCTGTTATTCCTTTATGTGAAAAACTGTTAAATCAGTCCTGGAAGCAGAATGAAACAATAGAATTTAAGTGATGGAGACAAATTACTAAGAGTAAACGGTCATGTTGAAAAGTCCTCACTAATCCAGATGATGACAGATAAACTGGACCATTTGGTGTATGATGAATAAAGTCTGCATTCTAGCTCTTAATTAACATAGTGAAAATACAGGAAAGGTTGACATCCACTTGGGGTAAGATTCATCTCACCTAACTTTCGATACTTACAAAGCAGACGTCTGCAACTAAATGGCTGTCTAGACTCCTTTAGCTGATGCAGAGGAATAGACACTTCTAGAGGGTTTTTTTCATTTCATCTGCTTTCCTACATTAGGATGAAACTAGCTGAGCTCTAGGTGTGGCAATTTCTCTCTATCAGATATAAAAGGAGCATAGTCACTAGCACCATTGATGCAAATATCTGCACTGTAGGCATTTGTATTTAGCCAGATGAATCATGCTGACGGTGTCTGTATGATTTTAACTCTTCACCATCCTTCCTGACATAGACTTATTTTTACTTGCATCGACACAAAATAAGAGAATTTAATTTCAGAAAGGGGTATCCATGACAGTACACAAGGACCAAGTCAAGCAGCACTTAAAAGGGGAGGATTCTGCACTCTTCACTGTTTCACAGTTCTTTCTGCTTCAGATACATCAAAGTAACAGGAAATTACTATATTTTTTGACCTTCAGCTCTCCTAATCTTTATTACTAACAAATCAGACAGTTGTGGTGAGACAGAAACAAAATATATGTGCAATGTATTCCCAATCAAATTTGGAAATCTTGACATTTAAGGAAATTGCATTTCATTTCCATGCCACTGTTTTAAAAGTGCAGGTGAAATTTCTCTCTTTTATTTTTAAATCAGAAGGCAGGACCTTGAAAATGTGTTTCAAACAAGGTTAGTTTTGCATCCAAATATGTAAAATAGCAAAAGCTGATGTGACTTAAGGCAGAAAAAATGTGGGATTCAGAGCTGAGCTCTTGAAAATTAGTAAATGCCTGTGTTATCATTTCTAGATAAACCTTATTCTGACCAACCTATATGTGCATTATAGTAGCATCTTTAGTTACATCAGCGTATTTTTTACTTTTTCTACAGGATTCCATTCCTTCTCCTGCATTCATTGCACAGGGCGGTTATTGTGTTTCAAAGACATTGATAAATCTGCCATTTGCTAACTTTCAAGGGCCTGCTTGGGAATTTTTAAGGCAAACTGAGTATCTAATAACTCATAAAAATTTCCCGTAAATTTTAATTAGTGGTGTCCAGGACCTCCAAGTTTCCTTAATGCCAGTGTGCACAGTATATACTCAGCCCACTCCTCCTCTGCTAAGCTCGTGCCATAATACACCTGTACCTCAAAGGACTGTCTGTAGTCATCATCATAACCAAGTTCATAAAAGATATTTTGACATTTGCTGAAATCCTCAACTTTAAATTTTTGACTGAATGCGTGGCATTTACAGGTCTTCATTTCTGGGTGGTGGTTATGGCAGAGGCTTACTGCTGTTCAGAAAGAGAGCTGAGTCTCGCCCTGTCCCCTCAGATCAGCAGGGCCAAGCTAAAATACCACAGCTTTCTTCTTCCTGTATGGTAAGTAGAGGTGCTTAATAGGAAGATGACAATTATAGCTACCTTATGGACAGATATTTTATTTTAATGCTTGTAATGTGGCCAGATGCCATGGTATAAATAACACAATGAACAAACAACTATAACAGCACTAATGACCTTGTGAATCAGTTTGCAAAATGCAAGGAATTTAAGCTTACTCCTGTTCAGTCTTTTTAAGAAACAGCACTTACCTTCCTCCTGTGAGGGAAGGGAGACAGGAAGTGTGTTCTTTATAGGCATCAGGACCCCCATGGGATGTAAAAAATTATGCATAATGGAAATGGAGCTGTCAGGAAATTTTCATATTTAGACAAGAAGTTGACATAGTTTTGGTGTTTTGCCAGTTCTTAAGAATTCTGTCATTTAGAAGGTGAAAAGTATGTGTTTTTTTCTTTATGTCCAAAGGCTTTCCTCCTTCTTGACCAAACATAACCCTTTACATTTTAACTCAGCTGAAAAAAAACATAAAATCCAACACAGGGAGGACCAAAACATCCAGTAATTTTCCTGACATGACACAAATGCAAAACTCTTGCTATCCTCCAAGCTCTGCGTGAGAGCCACAGCAGAAAAAAAAGTGTGTCATGCACTTTTGATTACCGGTATACTGCAGAAATGATTGATATTTTCATACTGTTCAGCCCTCACCCATCTACCGCAGCTTTAAAGTAAAAGAAATATTGCCAGCGCTTTTCATACTGAGGGGCTGCAGGACTGCTCCGGGCCTCCTTGCAGCCATCTCACTGAAGGTTATTGTTAATTGTCAGTCTGTTAACCTGCTTGTGGTGCTCAGAGATGTCTGATGGCTGGAACTTTATCATGCAAATACAACTAGCGAAGGAATACCTTGGCTTGATAACTTCAGGACATGACGCTTCCTTATGAAGTTTGAGAACTCAAGGCATTTTCCTTGGGATGGTGTGTATTGACAAGCTGCCATTATGATTGATTGCATTCACAGAGCATTTCTGCCCTGGACTGTGGCACAGTCCTGGACTGTGCCAGAAGATAGAGCTCACTCTCTGCCTCCCCTTTGAAATAAAGGAAAAGCACTGTAAACAGCAGTCCCTTCTCAAATATGATGTTCAGGTTTTAGCCACCAGCTCTGCCTCATGGTTGTTATCTAAAGAACGCAGATTTGGCATGGGCTTTACATGAACCTCTTCCATCTTCAAAAGACATGCAAAGAAAACCCTTAATCTGAATCTTCACAGACTTAGAAGATCTGCAACACAACAGAGCTAGTTGCAGCAACTGCTGAATAAAGGACCTTACTATATTTTCTTTGACTGTCTTTGTGTGAATCACACATGGCTATTATTAATTCGGCTTCGTAACAGTATTTTTTCATACAAAAAGAAAGGATGATGTCATGCCACACAATTACCCCTCAGAGAAGACCTAGACTGTCACTATCACAGGTTCCTTTTGAGCTGTCCAATCCTGTACAACTAGAATCAGAAAATAAGACAGATCAATAGGACAAAATATAACCTAAAAGAAAAGAGGATTACGGTCAGTTCGATTCAAGACTTTGGTTTGCGTAGGCTATTTAGGTCTTTCAATAGGATATATATGTTTTTGAACCTTTTGCTATTTATATAATGGCTTATGGTAGGGGTTTTTTTCCTATCAGTAAAATTGAATAGTACTTTGCTCTGGGTTACTCCTCCTTGCTGACCACATGATTGCAAAGATACAAAATTTACAGTACTTCACTTAGCCTGACTCCTTGAATGACCCTGTGATGACGGCGCATGTGGTGCTACTGATAAATATACTGTAGCCAGAATGAGACCACTCCTGAAATAGCTGAAAGGCTTTGTATGGACAAAAGGGAAACTAGGACCTAGTATTACTAGTGCCACTGCTCACACCGGCAGCTGAGAGAATACAAAACCAAAGCAAATTTGGGATCTATTCCTTTAAGGTATCTGGAAATAACATTCCTTAAACATGTTCTCATCTGAAGCTTCATTATACACAAGCAATTTAAATTGCTACTATTCATGTTTTCTATACAATGTTAGTCTCTGATCTTTCTCTTCCTTGTGCAGTTGCTATCCTTCCCCTGATAAGGAGGTGTGTGTTATAATTCTGTGTTTAATGTATTTGCATTCTTTATAGCTCATGATTGGTAATTATACTTTTCCTATTAATAGAGTTCTTTCGTCTTTCAAACATTATCTCATTGGATTCCAGCAAATCCTTTTAGGCATACTGCAACTTCCAGACTTCTGTTACCTAATCTGTCTTCCTGGCTAGTTTTAAAGTAAGTTTTTTGGTTTTTTTTTTTCATTTTTTCTTTGCTGTATTTCTGGAGTGGTGAGGTATTTGAGATTGCACTTCTTCTAGGTAAGATACCGTATCTAGCTATCGACTTTTGCTTAATGATTGAGTTTTCTATGGACACAGCTTGTCGATACCTCATAGCTACAATTTCATATCACATTTTTTGTCATGTGAATATCCCTTTTGTGTACAATTAAGAAACCAAAGAAATATAGGCAATTGTAGGCAAGTATGTGAATTGTTGCAGGCTTCTCTGAAGGGACTTACATACTGTTTGAAGTCATTCATATGGTCTGACGCTGCATCTTCTTGTAGGTTAATACAGTAGCAAGACCTTCTGGAAGTAACTGCCATAAATAGATTGTTGGTAGAAAGAACTGAACACACCTACTGTTGGTCTGAGAGAAATAACCATTATAATTGGTGCTTTCTGGTCTGTACAGCCCCTGGGAGCCAAGGACTTTCTTCTCAAAAGAATTCTGTAACAATTACACCCGGGGGCTGTGTGTATGTCATGACATAAAACACATTCTGAATTAATTATTTAGTATGGTGCAGCCCACTTTGACTTATAAGCTATAAAAAGCCTGCCTGAGAAAGAATTAATTATTGCTGGAAATAACATATAATTACAATGTTGCAGGGAAAAGATAAGAATTAATGTGCCAGGTGTAAGTAGATTAGACCAGCTTGACAGAAATGAGCAACTAAAAAAGAATTTATAGATTGAAGCTTACAGCCATTGCACCCATAGTGACTGGAAAGCATTACCATGTGATGACTGCTTAGTGGCTTATATGAAATGAGATATTGGCTTTAGACTCATTGCTGAGAGACAGGTCTCCCTGTCACAAGTCTGACAACAAAATGGAGTGAATTGGACGTCTTGTCAGAGAAACTAGGAGAGACAAAGCTCAGAGGCTAAATTAAACGTATTTCCCTTCTTGAAATTGTTGAGGAGTCTTGTGGCAGAGAAAGGGGCTTTGTGGGGAATCACATTTCACTCTGTGTTTCTGTCCTTGTCCAGTGGTGCAGGACTGTGAAGTCCAGAGTGGAGAGCCAGGTGTTTTTCATCAGGAAAAAAGAAAAATGCTGCTTTGTCTATGGTCTATCAAGTAGGGGGAACGAAGAGGAAGAAAGAGAAAGGAAAGAAGTTTTCACATGGCTTACCACTTTTCCTAACCATCTCACCTTCTTGTTTTAAAAAGGAGCATTTATAATAATCTGCTCTTTGACACCTAGGAGAGGGGTTTGTCCCAAGAGTAATGTGTGTTTTGCATGGTTCGAAGGCCAATGTGAAAGAAGTGATCTTAACCTACTGTGTGGAGTCTAATCAGGAACACCAACACCTTGAATGAACATGGAGGACAACTGTACTGATGGCTTTCTCCTACCTGGGATTACAAGCTGGCTTCACTAAATCATTAGAGATAACTCAGAACTACATGAAACCAAGATTTTGAAGAATTTAAACAACTGTTGTGAAAGACAAAAGAAGAGTGACTCAATATAAATGGTCTGTGCGACAGTATGGGAGAAATGAATAGCTCACTGGAATGGGATAAACATCCCTGTAAGCATGCCTGATTCCGTCTGATGGATAAAGGAATTGAGCAGAATTGTACATAATGTGTGTTTTCAAATTGTTCAATTATTGGCGAAGAGTCAGTGGGATCTGCACCTGGGTCCATCTCCAGGATGAAATAAAATTGAAGAGCTTAATATTTCCCCATTTTCTTCCCTAGCTTACCTGCAACACTGATTTTTTTCTTTTGATGTTGTAATACTGTAATATCAGGCACACGGTTAACTCAGCAGACGATCACAGCCACTCCAGGTTGCCTACCACTTGCCACCTTTTTCTGTGTTAGGGTTCAGGACTAGGAATCATAGCAGCTTCTCTAAGATATCATAGTGTAGTAAGAACTGCACTAAAGGTACCCAATCCCCACATCACTTTTATTGTTACTAATAGATTTTAGATAAATTTGGAGCTTAACCTTAGTTCACAATTTGCTAAGCATATTTCCAGGACTGGTTAGGGAAAAAAAAAAAAGATGTTGTTTAAACCATCCATGTTATTGTTGATAGTAGTTTGTTCCCCTTACTTCAAAACTGCATATTAGTGGTTCAGATAAAGTAGAATCATTCCATTCCATTTACAAAATTTGTCTGACTTTTATTCCATATATGTTGAACTAAAATTAAGACTTTCAGGAACACGGGTTAGTAGAATAAAATGTACTGACTTTTAAAAAAAAAAATTAATGAAGAGACAGTCTGGCCTTCTGGTTTTGATTATAATTCCTTGGAGTTTTGGGGATATAAGCCTGAAATCAGTTAATCTTATGCTGCTGTGAACCTATGTGAAGAAGACCTCTGGAGGTTTGCTTACTATTGTTTAATACTTAAATCACTAAAATGCTAATATACAGATCTAATTTCTGGTTGATTGCTTCACAGAGATTGCTAGATGTAATGCACTTTACAGCATGAATCGATCCATTGTTTTTGATTTCAACTGTATTGGGCCATGCATAATTATAATTGATTCTTGTGAGCATTCACAAATTCATATAACGAAGAGTTTAGTATAGCAATAGAATCAATACAGAATAAAGCTTTGTCAATGTTATTTAAGACTTTACAATTACAATCACAAAAATATCTCAGAGAAGTTAATGTTTCAGTGTCCACATTAACATTCCCCAGTTGCTGTTTCATTGGCATTCATTTTATAATAGAAAGAGACAAGAATATAAATAAGAAGAGAACCTATATATGTTCATGCTTATATCCACGTGCTAGTGTCCTAATTGCCACTCACATAGAAATAATTGAGTTAGTGGTAAAAAGTTTGCAACAACACTGTTGTTCAGGCTTGAAAGGAAAAATACCTGGTAACAAGAACCCAGGATCCATATGGAAGATCACAGCTGGTCTTGTGCTACATCACCAGTTAAGACTGTTCTGCTTTTCGATAGGCCTCTTGGTTGACTAGGACATACTTGGGTGTACCTCTGTTGTTTGCATTGTGTATGTGGATTGTATAGCCTATACGTGTAGGCTGTATCAGTATTGTATCCAAAACTCAAACCTTGGAATTTGATTTTCTGTACTATCAAAAGATTACAGTAATCTCTGTCAAGTTTTGGTTTGTGCAACCTGCATTTCTCCAAACTTTTCCAAGCCACAGTGCAAGAGTCAGAGCAGACCAGGGACAAGCCACACTGGCTATTTTCCAGCAGCTCTCATATTTGGTAGGCTAGGAGAATTGAGTAATATGGACGTAGGTTGTTCTATGCCCTGTTGCTGCAATGCCATCAGCAAGTTGCTTTATTAGAATATCTGTAAAATACCCAAATACCAGCTTGTTTGTCTTTCCCACCTTCATCTCTTGTCTCAGTTGGGTTTGAATTTTGCATCTATGTATGTTTTGTGAAGCAGGACATTTTGTTTCTTCTGTACTTTTCTGTTCAAAAAGGGACAATTACAAAAATACCAACCAAACACACAAACAAGAGGAAAGTGTAGAAAAGACTCTGTGCTTAAACATGTTTCACTGAAATAAGAACACACGACAGGAAGGTCTTTTTTGATCATCAGTTCCATCCCCCTGCTGCCACTGGCGCAGACAATCCCTCCCATAAACTGATCAGGCTTCACTGATTGCAGTAAGTCTCTGAAGTCCTCAGCTCATTGAGTTGAATAGGTCAGCTTCCCATCTTGTCACTGTCAATATGTGACAAGACTGTTTTCTTAAAGTTTTCAACATAAAGGAAGGAGGGGAGGAGGGAGGGTAAGAACATATTTTAAAATGGAAGATTGATTTTGCAGATTAGCATGATTCCGGGAAGACGCTGGCAGGTTTCTTCCGTAACCACAATTATTTTTTGCTAATCTTATCAGAGGGTTTGAGGATGGATTTTGTAATACATACTTTGGTGAATCATAATATGTTCTTTTTACATAAATTGTCTAGGCAGAAGGCTGAAAATTATCAGCTCCTGTAAAAACATATATAATTTTGAAACTCTCTGATGACAGTCAAATGGAAGGTAGGACTCCTTTTCAAATATGGGACCTTCAAAATCTGACTGAGAAGTGATATAGGTGTGTACCTATGGCTTGTATTTATATTGTTAATAACCAGGCATATTTCAAATGGAGCTGTGATTATAATAATACTGAGCATCCTGGTAAAACCAGTTTTACCCTGTTCTTACTTTTGCTTTGGCGTCTGTTTATAGCCATTGTGGGAGATGGGATATTGGGCTGTATGGACCTTGGACTTGACCAAGTGAGACTATGCTTATGTTCTTCCCTACTTTCATTAAATTCTGCTGAAAATCTAATCACGTTCTCATTGCACGGTGACATTTTCTCATTTATTACTTAATTTGAAATTGCTTCTAACTTTCAGGAAACACTTATTTCTACTCCTAGTCTCTAAATGAAGATGTTAGGGTGCTTGGTTCACTTTAAGATTAAGAAATCGAAATTTAGTTATCTAGCATAGATGTCTACTATTACACTAGGTGTCTATGATCCTGTTACAATCAATGAAGACCTAGTCAATACAGATCATAGAGTCTCTCCAGCTCTCTGGTCTGTATAGATTGCATTGATTACCTCTCTGTTAATGATAATGGGAGCTTATAAAATGATCTTGATTCAGTCTCCTAAACACAGGTGTCTAATAGCATTTGAGATGCACTACTGTATCTCCTGGCAGCTGACTGCTGCTTCAAAAGGATGCACATCTCGTCCAGCAGGTCCATTGTCAGATGTATGAGCCCATTTGTGGGTGTCTAGAATAAACTAGATGGTTTGAAAAGGCAATGCATGTCTGTGTTGAGGCAATAGAACCAAGCCCGTTGTGCACAGGTGGACACCTGAATTTAGTATGATAATGAGAATCTCACCACAGATTTTATTGCCTATAGGCTGGTATTGCTGCTCACAATTCAGCAGAATTCCTTAATGTGAAATGAAAAATATACCAGTCCTTCTTGAGTGCTGAATGCAATCTGAGATTTCATTTTCTCAGTTCTTTGAGTGTCTGCAGTTCTGTCATAGTAGGAGAGTGATAATGAAGATAACTGAAAAAATGAAGACTAAGAAGGACTTGGTGCATATGTTGTCTTGCTGCTTCATTTAACTGTTTTGTTTTTTATGTATTATATTTGCCTGGGGGTTTTAAGTGGCAAGACAAGCAATGATTCTCAAACTTTTAGATTTTCCCCAAACACTAGACCCAGAAACCTTTTGAGTAAATGGCTTCAGTATGTTTTCAAGACCATAATAATTTACATATTAACCTTCAGCAGAAGACCACCTAAAGCACTGTGTTGACAACAAGCCAAATATTCAAATATAAGTGAAGGTTAATACTGGCAATCTCAGCATTTGGGAAATGACAATCAGGAACCCTGGAATCGTGTTATAGAATCAAGCATCTTATTCCCTATCTTCTTGTCCAGCATTTGCACTGCACACCTCTGCCACATTTGCAAGCTTCTCTGCAGCCGGAGAATTGAAACTGAAACACACAGGCACACACAACAGAAAGGAATCTGAGATTCCACATTGCTGGTTTCTATAGGAATGGAGGATTTAAAAAAGGTTTAAAGACAATTGCTATGACTATTGCATTAAATTTGCAGGATCTCATGACACCTCTGGTTGCCCAGCTTTGTCCTGGGGAATACAAATGAGTATTCATTCCAGCTGAAGCCCCTGTGGCAGACTTCAGTGGTCCAGCTGAGGAATTTCTGTACTTAACCATAGCGTATGTCATACATTTTGTTTCCCAACTGACAAATGTAGAAACTCTAACAAAGATTTCCCTGTGAAGCCAGGGAACTTCATGCGAATACAACCCCTTTTATGAGTGGGACTTTAAGACCAGAACCTGAAGAATTAACAAATAGAACTGGTTTTGCTTTCAGTTGCCACTGTAAAAAGTACTTACTTTTCAGAGAGTTGCTAACAGAGGCTTCGACAGCCATCCCAAAGTTTTTGAATGCATTTAAGCCCAGAGAATTTTCCCTAAGGGAAGAGACAGTTAATGGCTAGGGAGATGAGCTGCATTTTCTAGTCCATCTATCTTATTACTGACTGGAGCGGGGGAAAAAAGATACCTTCATAAATGGCAATGGCCTGTTATCCTCAAGATAAGAAGTCAAGCATTAAGAACAGCAGTTTTAGAAAGGATGCAGGTTTAGTTACTTGAAAAGTAGAAGAGATTCTGTCAATGTGCAAAAGCCAGGGGGTTTGCTGCTTTCACACCAGCCAAGTGGATTTTTTTTTCTTTCTTTTAGTCTGAAAAATGACCTTTCAGTCCAAATAAAAAAGTGGAAAATGTCCACCTCAAGCCTGTTTGCCTTATATACGTCTAATTCTCCATAACCTCTTTAAAATGAAAATGCTTCCTTAACAAAAACTTAAAGGCAACAGAAGTGGTACTAGATACCTCTAGGATTGATTCTGTGTTATAGAGAGAGATGAGTCAAGGTACACATTCAGACAAATAAGGTGAGTCCTTACAATAATCTTCCTCTTGATATTGGATCATTACAGTATTTCAGACTAACTTGTATTCTGCTGGTGGGAATGAATCTACCTGTTGAATGATGAAATAAAACCAGAAATATCTGCACAGAGGGGGATCATTCGGCAAACTCTGTCTCTGACAATATTCAGTGCCAGTTGTTTCCACCAAGAAGCCAGACTCCAGACAAAAGACAGCTAGAAGCCAGTTTTCCTCAGGACACATTTCTACTTACCTCATGACAGTCAAAGACTGTGAACAGATGAATTAGGATTTAAACTACTACCAAAACTCACATTTATGCTCTTAATAACTTGTAAGAAAAATCTGAGTTAGGGTAGGAGAGCAATTATTACATATTTTTCTGCCCTTCCATATAGAAGAATTCAAGCTTTGCTCCAGGATGACACAAAGAACCACATCTAATCGGTCCAGTCAGAAGTAGGTAACCAGCCATTAAGAACTGGGAACCAGGGTTCTATCTTGCCACATCATTTTCTTGGCTGTAAGGATGGGCAAAACCCTAAGCATCCTAGTCCACTGTACTGCCAAGTGTTGGACAAACTATTGACTGTAACTCTGATCATTCTTATTTTCTAGATGAAATGTCTATTCCTGCTAAGCTCTTAATCTCAATGTGGATATGGCCAGTTTAGCAGTGTAGTTGTAAAGAAGTGACAGTGGTATAGACAGGAGGATGTGATGTCTTCATCAACAGTAGATGTAATATTTCTGGCAACTGCTGATCAGTGTGGGTTTGTGATGGAAAATGTATGGAGAGGATTGTGGGAAGTAATGGCTGCAAGCTCTCTTGTGGGCTTAGAAGCACAGGCCAAGAAGAGTGTTTATAGAAGTGGAGGTTTGATCAGAACAGAGAGGAAATTAGATAAAGCAACCACTCCTTTCCGAAACTTAGGTGCATTCATTCATTAACTAGCTTAGCAAACAAACATGACATGTAATGTTGCAAAATGCGCCTCGTGTAAATAACAAAATAAACAGCATTAACATCAATTTAAACCCCTTAACCACCTGCAGCCCCAGTGATTTTTCCAAAGATGTAGCTGAGGGGGTCACTCTGATACCCTTATATTGATGACCTGGATCTCCTGCTTCCCGGAGTTTACAGATCCTTGCCGATCCCTTCCCAAACAGGCCAGCTCCCAGTAGAAGGGAGGCTGTGACAAACAGCCCTTGCTTTGTCCCAGCAGGACCTCATCTCTACTGTTGAACTGAGATTGCACCACTTCTCATGAGATGCCTAACTGGAATCTGTGTGGAAGCACTGTCACGCTGTGGGATGAATCCTTTCAGAAACTGTGAGCCTAACTAGTTCAAACGGGAATCGCCGCTGTTGGGTTTGAACACAAACCTGTGTTTCTGGAAATGATACAACTGCATATAATAACACGCAAATTAATTTGTACAGAATAAGGAGAAAGGGGCGGTTAATTAATTAGCTAGTGGTTATAAATAAGTCTGTAGGCGAGCCAAAAGGACAAAATGGGAACTCTTAACCCTAGGACTCTTTTTTAATCATTGGTTCACACATGTTTTTCCTTGACTGGATTTCTGTCTGACCTTGTTTTCAGCTGGGTATTTCAGCATTTGGCTTGAACATGCTGTGAATTTTGCACAAGTGGATGCATATGATCCACAGAGAGGAGCACTATATGCACATTGCCAAGATTTCACCCACAAAGAGGGACCGTGTAGTATTTGACAAGTTTGCCCCACAGTGCCAGTACCTTTTTGCTATACACTTCTGTGTGAGATCACTTTGTGAGGAAGAGATGGATAGAGACAATTCTGAAAAGTGATAAACTATGGCGTGATAATGACAGGAGAAAGTAGACGAGTGGGTGGAAGAGGTCTCCTTTAAGGTGTGTACTACTGTTGGATAAAGAGACAAACTTGCAGTGATGTGTCTGTCAGCACTGCTTAGCGTGAAGGAGCAAGGTAGAAATTGCACAAGAGTCTATTGTTGTTGCCTTCCAGGTAGGCTGTAGACGAGAAAGGATGCAAAGGAAGAGCTGCAGTTTACAGTCACAGTTTGGCAGCAATTCCCAGCCTGTCTTTAAAATTCCTTTCAGTACAAACATATGAAGGATCGCTCTCCTTGCCACTGTAAGTTCATTTAAGGGGACAAAGAAAAAAAAACTGTAAATAAATGATGTGTTCTGCTCTGTATCCATTTTAAATGCTGGGTGTTTTATTTCCTCTCCTTTGTGTATGCATGCATCTCACATACTTTTAAATTGTTATTTTTATTAAGAGAAAAATTGGGGAATCATTCTATAAACCTGGACTATGTCCCTGTTAACAACTTGCTCCTTTCTGTTTACTCATTAACCCTGCCCTTCTCCGCATCTGTTCCCATTGCTGTCAATAATGAATACACACACCCCTTTGTATTCCTGTGCTCTTGGAAAGCTAGATCCTGTGAAGCTACAAATTGCAGCTCCTCAGGACAGATGACTGTCTACCTGTTAAAGCGTGAAGCTTTATGCATAAAGGTAACTTTTACTGGCTTATGGGTTGCAGTCTATACTGTATCTCCGAAAGGGGCAATTTCTGATGTGTAAATTGGGAGATGGTGGCCAAGGCACTGCTGATTACCAGATTTCCCACAGTTGTTGCTGGAGGAGTGGCTTCCTACCCGCAGCCTACACGTACTTCTCTGGGAAGGCCACAGGGGATTAGAGATCGTGTCGTTTCTCAGTTTGAGTCAGATGATTCTGGAAAGAGGAAAGTATCTTTGGTCATTACCTACCTCTCTTTCTTTTGCTCATCAATGTCTGCTGCAATCTGGCCTTTTGGAGCACTTTGGGGAGTTTTGTCATTGGCTCTGGTAGGAGCCCAGTAGTATTTCATTAAGACACTGATAAATGGAAGGACATTATTTTACATTCTTGTTGCTATTATGAATGACATATAAAATAATGTAACAGAATTAAAGCATTTCTAATATATTTGATAGACTTAGTATTATTTAATGCTTATGGCAGGTATAAAATGTTGAGGTTTTTTATGTTATTTTACACTGAATTTAGGGGAAAAAGATGAGTTTTTTGGAATGAGTGAATTTTAAAGCCTTATGTTTTACAGTGATACTTAAAAGAATGGAGAAGAAAATTAAATCTAGCGAATAGAGTCATATCTGAATAAGCCTTAAACAGCAGGTATGAGGCGACTTGACTGGTGAGCAAGACCTGGTTGATATTATGATTCAATATCTTCCCTTTTTTGGCTTGATCTCATGCTTTTCTGGACTGACTCTCACTATGGGATACTTGGCAAATAGATAAACTCCTCGTTCAATGAGCTGCTCTGAAGAAGGTGTGCCTTTGCATTTCTGCACCAGCTGGATATTCAGCTGATGGTAGCAAAATAATGCCAAACTGCTAGAAATTTTTCTACATTGGCAAAAATATGGTATTCAAGCTCTGTTCTAACCAAACATTTGTATGAGAAGGTGGGAGTCTCGCTAGAAGCTAAGAATTTACCTATTTGGTTAAACCATAGGGCTTTCCAGATTAATATCCAAATACATAATATACGGGAGCAGAAAGTAGCTAGCATCTCTTGTACTTAGGGCACTTAGTTGTGTTCTGAAAGGGACAAACTGGGGGGAAAAATGAATGTTGCCTTAAATGTAATGCTATTCCTGTCCTAGAAAGAGATGCAGCTGCACTTTTTGATTCTGGGTAATGGTTGCTCACAGAATCACAGCATCATTTAGGTTGGATGGGACCTCTTTAGAGCACCTAGTCCAATCTGCTTGTTTGAGAATAAATTGCAGAATTTCCAAGTGAGGTGAATGGAGTAAAACCAGGGCAAAACATCCCGTCTTTACCTCAGTTTTCCCCTGAATTCTTAAAAGGACAATACATAGAAATCTCTTTTCTTGACAGCATGGCTGTTCATACTATAAATATGCTTTATTTTTTTGTCCTTTCATAATTTCATGGCTTTCTGGGTAAGTGTGAAATTTCATTTCTAGAGAGTTAAGATGATTTGTGATGCAGACTGAACTGGTGAGTATCCTTTAAATAATTTCTTAGGACTGGCTAAGGGAAAATAAAGGATGTCATAGACCAGTTTTCTTCTCATCCAAATAATAATCAACTTCTTCCCTCACTAGTTGGTCAGTAATTGCAATTTTTATGAACCTGCCCTTCACATTTTGGAACAATAGAATATGTGTCCCCTCACTCTCATCCTTCCTGTGGTGTGCTAGCACACAGGTCAAATACCAGTCTATGGTACAGCAAGTGCATTTCTGGATTGCTATGTAGACATATGTTAAGAAGCCCCAGGGTGCAATGAACTCTAACTGGATGGAGAATCCAAATGCCGGAATTTAATTTAAAACATGACCAGCTTTCTGCCTCAAAATAGAGAGCGACTCTTTCATCAATTTATCGTAATATTTATGCAGCCTCTAATACTCTACTAGTTGATTACTTCACAGTCTTTGGAGAAATTATACCCACAACATCTTTCTAAGGTAGGAAAATGTTATTATCCCCATTTTTTAGGTAGGATAGCAAGGCACAGACAAAGGGAAGGCTATATTTTTAGAGAGAGCTCTAGACTCATAAAAGAAGAGAACAGGTGCCAAGCTGAATATTCAGAAACAGCTAAGTAATACCAAAATCCCATCAGGAGCCTATTGCCATTAGTAGATGCTTAAATACCTCTAAAATTCTGTCCCATAGCCACTGTGCCATATGCCAATATACTACAAGCAGAAATGTATCCTTTTTTAGAAGGTAGCTTTCCTTAATTGATCTGATACTTTCACTGCAAAATTGAAACAAATTAGTTTATCTGTTTTTAACTCCCTCTCAACCCGCCTCCCTGAGTACTTTAAATGTCACTATTTCCACTGGAACCGAAGGTGTGCTGAATAGCATGTCCTGCACAGAAATACGATAATCTCTCTTCAATGTTTGGCAACTAGTGCCTATTAATTAAGAATCCATCATTTGTACTCTGTAATTATATTTATTAAACCCTAACTCATATCCTAACTATAATTAGCTCCTGCTAATTAATTTTATCAAATCCCTCTAGATTCATATCTTAAGTAAATATTGAGTAGCCCTACACTAATTATTTCAATCAACGTGAAGTGCATTTCAAATGACTGTGAATAGTTTCTATTAATTAAATTTAATATAAAATAAATGTTCTATATAATAAATTTGTAAATGTTAAGATTTTAAGATAAAAGAGAATAAGACTGGTATAATGTGAAATATTCATTTACATATTAGACCAGGTTAAATAAGGCAGTTCTGTTTAAGTCAAAATTTCTACATAGGAAAACAAAATTTTTTTTTATATGAGAAATATGTGAAGAAGTATGGCTTAGTACTATAATGATGTACCTTGAACAGTTTTTCCATATCCCTTGAAGCATATTGGACTCCCTAGATTTTTTAAAAATCTAATTTAATTTAAAAACTTGTGTGAAATTGGATCATGTTTATGGAATTAACTATTGCAAGTAAAGATAGAGCATGATAGTGGAACAGGAGCACACATTTGGATGAGGTGCAATGTTTTTTGTCAGAATGAACTGGGGGAAGCATTCTTATCCACCAATAATGAGAGACAACCTGCTTGATTACCTTGCTATTGATAATTGAACTCAGTCTATACAGCAAATGAAATTATGGTGATAATTTAGGTTGCTTAAAGCAAAATGATTAAAAATTAGGTAACAAGTAGTTAACATTCAGATCATAGCCATTTTGGACTCAGTGGTGTACCCTTGACCTTTAGCTGGAACGTAATGTCTATCCTATAGGCCCTGTCTTGTATCTTCCATCCATCTGCAGATGTCTCAGATATCCCAAGGTATCTAAAATGGTCCTTCACTTAGGCTGCCGCAACCTGCCAAAAGTTTCTAGGGCAATCTAGGCTGCAACCCAAGCTACTTACTGGAGTTAAAACTCCAAAGGTCTTTTGTCAATGCTTTAACCCAAGTGAGCTCTATGCCATATCTCTCCATTTATACACAAGGGTTAGAAAACTTCTAAGATATTCCAGATCTCTGCTGTTCCAGAAAGAGGCAGGCAGAGGGGGATTAATGTCTCCTAATTTTAGAAGTCCATGCTGCACTTTCCATTCTTGTCTCCCTCTAAATGAAACAGACACTTTCATCTGCCCTGTTTTAGACAACCCCTATAAAACAGGAAGAATCACAGAATCACTAGAAGTGTTTATTTTTTTCTGCTGCCTCTAAATGGAGGTGGGGTGACAAGCTCAGGTAGAAGCATTTCTAATGTAGATGCCTGCCTTTGATAACATTACTCCTGCCTGTTGAGACTGTGGAGGCTTCAAGCAATGTTGAGTGAAATATAAGAATGGAAATAACTCAGGGTTTTGTCTTGGTTTTTGTCTCCTGTTTTAGCTTCCTGGAACTACACCTTTCATAAAATTTAGTGACTGGGGAGAAGAGCCTGTATTATTTTTGAAGGATGACAGTTTGGTCTCATGGGCTGTTACAGAAGTTGTAACATTCGGTGACAAAGGGAAAACAGATTTCAGCTCTGTAGCTGCGATGGGTTAGTCTTGATTTCAACTGGTGTTAACACAGGTCAAGAGTACAAAGTAGCTTCCATCTGGGGATATTTGATTTTAATTAGCAAAGAATACAAACTAGCAGAAGTTAAATCCTAATCCAAGCAGGAATATGTGGCAGTATGATTCAGATATATTACACTACCTTGTTCTAATCTTTCACTTCATAATGGACAGTATCACTTCCTAATTGACAGTATCACAGTCATTTTGCTGTAGAGATCATGGCAACACTGCACAGGTTTTTTTAAGTTTACAGAAAACCTCAAATATATGTTTCATTTTTCTCTTATTTAACTTTTGTTTAAACATGTATACACACATGTAAAGAAGATTTAACTATGATGGTCTCTTTTGTATCACTCTGTGTATTGGTATCAATGGTTTATTTTTTATATGCCATTTGATACCACTTTAGCACTCTAAAGCTGCTCCTGGGAAAGCTTTACAGATTTATTAGTACACCATTACTACAGAGACCATTAGTACAACTCTTCTGATGACGTACATTTTCAGACTTTAGATTTCCTGCAGCTGCTTCTGTTTTGAACTCAGTAACGTGTGCTTGTATAAAATATTTATTTTCCAGAAAGATATGCAATCTTATTTTCTAAAGTATCAACAGATGGTGAGTCTACCTCCTCTCTCAATAGTTTGTTCCAGTGGTTTATCATTTATGCCATATGCTTAAAATTAATGCCACATTTCCCATCTGATCTTGTCTGACTTCAATGAAGTTACATTAATTTCCTTGCCAGTCAGTTGTTTACCTGTTTTCAGACCTTTTGGGTCATTCAGGGAGAATCCATATTGTCCTTCACACTTGAAGCATCTGAGGTGTGCCTGGCTGCCCATAACCATCTTCTGCCCCAGCAAGCAAGAGGTAGTCAACCTAGCATCAGTCAACAACACTGCTTTTATCAGTTTCAGTAGTCTCTGATTTGATGGCTGCTTTAGTTAATTGGTTATTGCATTTGGATCTTTTAGCTCTTTGTCTGTCCTTCAGTTGCTTTCATCCTCCAAATGCTCATATTTATGCTGTCTCTCGCTTCACACATCCATCTTATATGTAGGTCTGTCTCTCCCACCTTCGTTTTTGTTCCAATCTACCTATATTATAAAAGTCTTAGTTTTTTTTCTGCTAGCATTGCTTTCAAAGTGCAAAGGCTGCACAAAAGTACCCAAGAGGTACTGACTGTTATTCATTTCTTTCCCTCTAGCTTGCCCATATAACCCCAATTTTTTGTACAACTTTTCCTCCCTTCCATTTAGCTGTGAATTCTCTGGATCTGTTTATTTTATTTGCTGATTGAATAGTTTGGTCAATTTGTGGATATTAGGAAAAAAAACAACAACCGAAGCCAGATTAAGACATAATTTAATTTTGCTTGGTTGGTGACAAACATTTGCAAAAGCTCAGTCTCTAGGCAGAAAAATGTTTGTTTTTCTTAATGGTTGGTCAAAACCCTTAGGATTTCTTCAGACATTTGGTCCTTTTTCTTTCACTGATGTTAAATCTGGGAGCCCATCCAAGAGTTGCTGTCCTGAAGAAGAGGAGGTGGAGGAGGAAGATTGTGATCTGTATGAAAGGAAGTGTGAAAAAAATGACAGCAGTCTTGCTGGCAAATCTTCTGGTGACCAGTTCTTTCACACCCAGAGATTTTTCAGCTTTTTAACAGCCATTTTTTGATGAGTACTCATGATATGAGCACATACGGAAATCTTTTCTTCTTTGCTAGCCATCTCTGACACATAGCTGGCAATGTTGCCCACTGACTGCAGTACTATTTTAGGTCAGTCTAACCTTGTAAGTAAGGAATTCAAAGCATTTTGGAGGAACACGCAGTCAGAAATTTTTCCTAAAATAGTCCTTCTTTTGTGTCTACAATGGTGGTTGATAATTTTGTTGTAATAGTGTCATCAACCACTTTGAATGGCTGTGGTCTGCAATGCTTTTTCCATGTCGTATTGTCTTCCGTTCACCAAAGGCAGCCCCATCAAGACCGATTGTCAGTTTGAAACAAGCACCGCTTTTCTTTGGTAGTTTCAGGACAGTGTATTACTTTTCTTCTCTTACTGATCCACCATCCTTTATTAGCAATCAGATTACAAAGTGCTGGCTTTATCCATTTCAAAATTATTTTAACATATAACAAATAATTAACAAAAATATCACTAGTGAAGGAGGAAAGCCTACTGAATGTCTGTTCACATGTACAACAAAGATTCTGGAATTCCACCGGTCTGACATGCTTTGGAAAACTACCAGGATGGTATTGAATTTTACAGAGAACCTCAAATTGTCTAAGGCTTGAGAAGTGGGTGGGCTGTGCTAAAGATATATGCAGAAAAGTGATGAATTTGCATAGATGGTATTTGCATATTTCGTGTGATACATAACAGAATTCAGGATTAATGCAAAAGTACTTCCTCAAGTAACGTAGTCACGCTGGCTCCTCCACCTGCATGCAAATGCGGGTATGGATGTATTTTTTGCAGGACCATTTGAAAGTTTAGTGAACTAGATTCTTTCCTTCTTTCTTTCTTTAAGCAAAACCAGATTATTTTGATAGTACCAGGAACCATGCTGAAGCCTGAAGAACAAGAAGTCTCTGCCTGCTGCTGATGGCTGACGTGAAAACTGCACAGGGAAAACTTGTTGCTCACAGAGCTTCCCTTTTTTTTTCCTAAGGAAAAAACTGAGCAGATCTACTCCATGTCCTCACTGCATCAGAAATAGAATTTCAGCAGTGCATTACTATTTGAACAGATATGGTATAATCCATTACTCCTCTCCTCAAAAGAAGAAAAAACTGCAGTATGAGTTAAGTTAACACATGGCACAGCAGCTCTGACTAATACTATATTTAGCTTGCTGCTTCTCTCTTAATTATGATTACTGTTCAGCACATTTCCTTAACAGTTCCTTGGGCCATCGGATATGCAGTGCAGCGCTTCTTGTAGCATCTGCCCATGTCACACAAAGCCCCATCTCCTTCCATACTCCTACCTTTTAAATGATAATAAGACTGCAATAAGTAAAAAGGATTAGTGGAGCATTTCCTGCCTAGCAGTGAGCCTCTTCCTGACCTAATGCTCGTAGACTCGTTTGCGTCCTTGTCCCTCCTGATGCTCTGCTCAGGGTAGGCTGCATATGGCACAGATGTTTGCGTCGTGCTATTACATGGCTATTTTCAACCTGTTTCTCAGAACAGATGTTCCCATGTGTGTTCTCCCTCCTTTGTCTGCTGACACACTCTCTGTACAAACAGTGGTGTGCATTTCTGCAGTCCTGGTTTGTGGAGAGAATGAAAATCAATACCAGTGACAGTGTTTTCCTTTTCAGGCTGCACTGTAATGGGTCATGCAAGCCTCGTCTTCTTTTAGTCTTTCTCTCACCACTAACAAGATGCTTCAGCTCTTGATTTGTCTGTTTTTAACCCATTTTCTTCATTGTATGGGACAGTATTTGGAAGTGTCACATGTTTTGTAATACAGAAGGCTACCTCCTTCAATGTGCTGTCTAGTGGTTGTTCCTTCTTTCTAACCACAAATGGCAGTGTAAATTCAACAGTATATATTCTGGGATTTACTCTAAAGAGAGAAGCAGCACAGTAATAAAATCTCATCTCCTGCCATCTGTCTCCTGCATATTTCTTTACAGTTCAAGTGCATTATATTTGATCCCAAATGTTTCAGTGTTGGCAGCAGTGGCCAGTTATGGTAAGAAAACCCCCGTGAGTTGAAATACAGAAAGAAGGTGACATATGGATAAAATACACCAGGGGTGTTAAGAGCTGGAGTTTTATTCCTAATGTGCTGGAAGTTGCTAAGACTCCTGAACAATGGCATTGCTGGTTAATAGCAGCATTGATGTATTTTGCACATTGCCTTGCTGCTGTAGCCCTACAACTAAGAACAAGTGGGGAAAATAAGAACAGGTGGGGAAAATGGAAGGAAGGATGGAAAAGTAAACCCAACCTCACAGTGGATTAGGTTCCAGATCCTCCTGAGATCAATTAATTAGAAGTGGACATGGACAAATTGATTTTCTTTCACTGAAGAAGGATGGAGGACGTTCACTTTCAAATCAGGCTTGTTCCTGAAATGGTGACAGTGAGCAATGTATCATTTAGAAATGACATGACCATACCTTCCACCTTGCGTGTTTGTTTGGAAGATATTCTAACATATAAAGAGCTTTTGAAACTGGAGATTGTTCAGTCTTTGGTCATGTCAAGTCTTAGCATGTAGGAACATTTGACCATACAATGCAGCTGTGAGGAATGAGTGAAATTAGAAACTCAACACATCATATAAATTACTGAATTAATCAACAGTTGCTTTATTTGGGCATTGTCCTCCAAGAATAAAAATACTGCTTCTAGTATTAAAAGCGTTTTGTGCTACAACCAAGCTGATCGTTGGTGTAAACAACTGAAGTACAGCAGATCAACAGTGACTTTTTAGTGACAAATAGTGAATTTGGTCCTATCATGAGAAAATACACTGGAGAAAAATTGGTAACACTGCTAACACAGACAAAATATCGGTTTACCTATAAACATGCATTGAACCAATCCATAGTGTAAATAAGGTAAGAAACTGTAGGGAAGTCACAAGGGGGAGGACTGGTTTGCTCTACTTCAGATAACTAAAAGGGAGAAATGTACCTATGTTGTCTGATGCTTTCCTTAGTTGAGGCACAAAAAAATCAGTCATCTCCCCTCTGTGGTGATTCAGGCATTCATTTGTCTTTTTGATGGCAAGAGGAACTGACCTGCTTTGACTGTTAGATAGCTAAAGTGAGATGAAAGATATCACATCTATAATTTTCTCTGTCTGTTTGGGAGGTCAGTAGGCTGACAAACTTAGACCAACTGGGCCAAAAATTCAAAGACTCTCAAACCAGGTGTGATTCATCTATTTTAACTTAAATTTTCTAAAAGTCTAGCATCTAAGCTTGTCTCCTAGACAGTCAGAGGAGAAAGTGAAGTTTGTCCAGAGGGCATGTCAGTCTATATTGAAGTTAGGTGACATGAATTATGCTTTAGAGGTGCATGAATATGCGGACTACAGGGGCAGGCTCTTAATTGAGAAGTCTAATCTTTAGGTGGCCAAAAATAGCTGAGATGAATCTTACTCTGTGTGATTTCATTAATTATCGGTAACTGCGGAGGTGATTTCTGTGGTGGTCAAATGACATGGCAGGACACTTTAGAATCTATTTGAGAACCAGTGGGAGCTCACTGAGAGTATACAAATAAGATATAGAGCCATACTGAAGTTCTTATGAGCACAGAGACCTATTGTAAAGATCATTTTCTAGGGACTTGGCTGATTTATGGGATTTTGACAGCGGGTGCCCCTGCCCAATTGGAAGAGAACAAGAGGAAAAGAGGATTCTGCTAACTGCAGATTAAAGGGAGATTGTTCAGATACTTTTTTTTTTCTCTGCTGCAAGAAGCTGGTGTTCCTTGTGGAGAATTTGGACGCTGTTCCATTGAGTCTGGGAAGGCTAAATCCTATCAAAAAAGAGCTTTGAGGCAGTTCATGGAGATGTTTTAGCACAGTGGATGTCGTATTTGAACTAGTGGTAGTAAATACTAAATACTAAAGCCATGAAAAGAGGAGGAAGCAGGACAGGAGGGTCTGAGAAAAATTATCTTAGCATTACCACTGGCAACATTCACAGCATTTCATGGCTATAGAGAAATCCTTGTGTTTTGTGTGTTTAGATCAGCAACATATAGACACTTTTTGCACATACATTTTAAAATCTGCACATAGTTTTGGAGATGTTTATGTGCCTCTTCTGTCCACACTTTGGAGTCCAGTGTCATTTGGGATGACCTGGACTATGTCAGGCATTAACACAGAGCTGGCAGGTATCACACAGGACTTACTTCTAGGAAACCTCGTGCCCTCCTGGTGTGGCAAATGGAAGCTGTGTGTAGCACTACAGCATCTCATGCAGCTCTGGACACCAATCTGTGAGCAACTGAATTGACGTCCTAGCAACTAAATAGGTTTCTAACGTTCTGCAGCTAACTCAATGGCTATTATTCCCAGTCAAGAATAGCATCTGCAAGCAATTGAGGCTCTTATTGTGGTAGAAGGCCTATAAATTGATGTGACCTCTTTTTGTACAAGTAGAAATACTGTTCTGCTGAAGGGTGCTAATAGCCTCCTGCTAGTGGGTCTCGGATCCACAGACAATCGCAGACATTGCTAAAGGCTGTCGGTGTGTCAAGTATTCTGTTTCAGATGTTACCCAAGTGCTATACAGCCCCTTTGAACAGTAAAACCCAGCTGTAGGTAGCAGGAGTAACCACCCAGAGCAATAAGCTGTCAGACAGCACAGCAGCCAAAGCTAACTTGGGTTGATAGTGTGCAGGCTATCCTTGGTTGTAAATACATAGGTTAAGATAACAGATCCATATGCATTTTAGAGGGGAAAGCCAGGAGAAGGAGGGGAAAGCTGAGCTTTGTGCCTGTGTCTTCAAGGTCTAGGACTAGAACTGATGTGACCACACTTTTTCACTCCTTGGACTTCTACCTACACTAGGATTGAGCCAGCCTCATGCAGTGCTGAACCTGAGCTGGCAATCCTACCTTAACTAGTACTCCAACCCAGCTGCCAGATGTCAGAAATCCTGGAGGGAGTTTAGTCCAAGTTCCTCAAATTCCAGCCATACAAAATTTAGAGACAGAAAAAGGAAAGACCAAGTGTCTGCTAATATTACGTTGACTCCAAGAACTAGATTTTTCATAACCTGTCATTCATTTGCATGAGGTTACACCCTGTTCTACTTCAGCTTTCTCGCTGGAGAAACAATTTAGATACCACAGATGTGACCACATAAGTTCAGTTACAATAATTGTGAGCTGGGAACTTTGCCCTGCACAAACAAAATGTAATTTTCATATTCATCTGTCTAGGGACTACATTAATCTGATTATAAACTCTTAGATATTTTGAAAAACTAGCAGAAAATGTATCTCTCAGAAGTTAGAAAATGTATATTAGAGTATATTAATGAAAAGATAACTTGCATTGCTTGAACTATAAATTCCTTTTTTCCATCCTCCAAAAGCACAGTACAAGTCTCACTCTTTTAATACACTGGAGCAACCCACAGCGGCTTTTTAAAATCTGATTTTTAGTTAATCACCCACAGCATCAGATGTACCCATAGGATCTCTATGGCCCTCCTGGAGCCTGCTCCAGACAAGAGCTGCTTGCATCCTCCTGCTTCCTCCACCATCACAGTTCCTTCTGATGTTCTTTCTGTAGCTGCTATTATCACGCTGCCGTATCTATCACTGCCAGACGTGCGGCACAGAGACAGCAACATGGGGCATAGTGAAAGCAGTAACAGCAGAAGCAGAAATAGTGATGGCAGTAGCTGCTGTGGTGGCAGCAGGAATAGTCTTACTGACAGCAGCTGAGAAAGAAAAGCTGTTTTCCGAACCTACAAGTGTGAGATTAAATGTTTTCCTGCTTGATTTATAACTGACACAATCTATGGATGCCAGACCATTTACATTTTGGAAAGTGCTGAAGATGTTCAGGGGCAAACCTCTAGTGAGTGTACATGATTAAAAGCTCAGTTTTCCTTGAACACTTTCTAGCACTGATTTTATGAATGTTACATATGTGTTTGCATGTTGGACTACAGAAACAGTCTAATATGTGCCAGGTTTAGACAACAAGTTAGTCTTAGAAGGTAGCAAAAGCACTTTACAATTATTTTCCACACACATGGTTTCTGGATACAATTATTTTCCACACACATGGTTTCCACACACAAATAACGCCATGCTTTCAGTCTTACGTTATGTAGCAGACACACAGAAAACTCAGAGGATTCAATTCTGCAAGCTGCTGAGTGCTCTCAGCTGTATTTGGTATCAAAACAGCCTACTATTTTACAGGTTTATGCTCCAGAAACTCAGATCAACATGCAAATAGGCATAAAATGGGTAACAAACATTTGTCTCCTGAAGTCCCTCCTGCCTGTATGAGTGACTCTTGTCTTCCCGTATCTCGTCTTTTTGAAGGCTGGCCCCAGTGGTGCCTTCTGAAGTGTCCAGTTTTGCATCCTTGACTTCCACTGACATTAATGAGGGTTACAGATGTATGCTGAAGGGAGAACAGCCTTTCGAATGTCAGAGAACATGCTGTTGTTCAAGACTGCCTTTAACCTAAGCAGTACACAGCAAAGTACTGTCAAGTAAAGGGATAATTCCAGGTGATTCCCATGCTAAAAACCCTTTGGACTTTTGCAGGGATTGCAGATATGATTGCCAGACTTTGGAACATTCATTCTTCAGGGTCAGCTAGTATATGCTCACACCACAAAGGATGTGAGCTGCTGGCCCAGCCATCACGGGTTCATGAAAGGCAGGTCCTACTTGACCAACCTGATCTCCTTCTATGACCAGGTGACCTGCCTTGTGGATGAGGGAAGGGCTGTTGATGTTGTCTGCCTGGAGTTTAGTAAAGCCTTCAACACTGTCTCCCACAGTATCCTCCTGGAGAAGCTGGCGACTCGTGGCTTAGACAGGTGCACTCTTTGTTGGGTAAAAAGCTGGCTGGACGGCCGAGCCCAGAGAGTCGTGGTGAATGGAGTGAAATCCAGTTGGCAGCCGGTCACAAGTGGAGTCCCCCAGGGCTCAGTTTTGGGGCCGGTCTTGTTTAATATCTTTATTGATGATCTGGATGAGGGGATCGAGTGCACCCTCAGCAAGTTTGCAGATGACACCAAGTTGGGCGGGAGTGTTGATCTGCTGGAGGGTAGGAAGGCTCTGCAGAGGGATGTAGACAGGCTGAATCGATGGGCCGAGGCCAACTGTATGAGGTTCAACAAGGCCAAGTGCCGGGTCCTGCACTTTGGCCCCAACAACCCCATGCAATGCTACAGGCTTGGGGATGAGTGGCTGGAAAGCTGCCTGATGGAAAAGGACCTGGGGGTGTTGGTCGACAGCCGGCTGAAGATGAGCCAGCAGTGTGCCCAGGTGGCCAAGAAGGCCAACGGCATCCTGGCCTGGATCAGAAAGAGTGTGGCCAGCAGGAGTAGGGAGGGGATCGTGCCCCTATACTCGGCGCTGGTGAGGCCGCACCTCGAATGCTGTGTTCAGTTTTGGGCCCCTCACTCCAAGAAGGACATTGAGGTGCTGGAGCGTGTCCAGAGAAGGGCGACGAAGCTGGTGAGGGGTCTGGAGCACAAGTCTGATGAGGAGCGGCTGAGGGAACTGGGGTTGTTCAGTCTGGAGAAGAGGAGGCTGAGGGGAGACCTCATCGCTCTCTACAACTACCTGAAAGGGGGTTGCAGAGAGGTGGGTTTTGGTCTCTTCTCCCAAGTGACGAGTGACAGAACAAGAGGAAATGGCCTCAAGTTGCGCCAGGGGAGGTTTAGACTGGATATGAGGAAAAATTTCTTTACTGAGAGATTGGTGGGACACTGGAATAAGCTGCCCAGGGAAGTGGTGGAGTCACCATCCCTGGAGATGTTCAAGGAACATGTAGACATGGCATTGTGGGACATGGTTTAATGGGCATGGTGGTGTTAGTTGATGGTTGGACTTGATGATCTGACAGGTCTTTTCCAACCTTAGTGATTCTGTGATTCTGTGAAAACCAGCTTCTTTCATATAGTAAAACCAGATTCTTCTTTCTTTCTTTTTGTTCCTCTGGGAGAAATGGTATCCTGAATTCCTTTCCAGTGTAGCATTTGGTCAAATTTCATCCAATACTTTGCTCATTGTTAAATGGTGATGCAGCCCTAAAAGAAATTAAAGTGTCCCATCAATTAGAGTTGTGGAGAAAGTATAACACTGCCTTACACAACAGTTTCATAGAGAACACTGTTTATTTCTCTAAGGCAAAACTGTATCTTACACATTAAAGGTCATATTAATCATATAAAATTTTAGATCTCTACAGCTTAGATATTTACATCTGAGATAATTTAGTTGCTCATTCTTGACACTTTGAAGAAACAAGCACTTCTGTCATACAATTCATCTCATCTCAAGGTAGATCTCTAAAACAGCCCAGATGTATCATGCTGTAGAAATGCTAATTTCTCTGCACTGGATATAAAAGGAACCTGGCTCACATAAGAGTTGAGGTGGTTTCCATCCATTCCCTGAAAGGGTTTTAGAACTACAGGGAATAAGCGTTTTATCTCAGTGGAATGCTGCAGCACAAAGAGCTCCAGTAATTTCTGCAGTATGAGTAGGAACAGTTCGAGGAGGGATGTGCTCAGAGATGTATGTGGTAAAAACGTTACCAGGACTGGAGTATTGTTCTGGTTTTGTACTCTGAAGGAAAGGCCTCAATCTGATGATGAGACATATTTGCCTTGGGCTACTTGAGAAGTCTTAGGATATCCAAGACATTCACACACAGCTGATACAGGATGATGGTACTCTCTTGCCTGCCTGGTATGGCAGCTGGATGCCAAGGAGGATACCCTAGAATATCTTAAGTGGCAATAAATGTCTGTGTGTGTGAGCTACTCATTTGAGACCCTATTCACTACAGTCAATAATCTAGGGAGTGATTCATCTCACCTATTTTCAATTAGCTGACTTTCTCTCTAAGTACTGCTGACTGCATTGACCAGATTGTTGTTGATTGTAAAGGGAGTTTAAAAGTGTGTGTGAAATACATGTGCACATGTGAGGTGTGTTTTACATGTGCATGTGAAATTATGCAATTAAGGTCACTAAGTCTGGAAGTTACGGCATGATTCCTTTGCCTAAACATTAGTGCCTATTGCCATTTGGGATGCTCTAGGATAACCTGCCTGGACTCTAATTTCCTGTCAGAAGGGCTGTGCGTCTTTTGGAAGTCCTCTGCCTGCACTGTATTATGTGTTAGATGCCTGTGGATATCACAAATAATGCTAGATATTTACGAAAATGAGTCAAGTTACGTATTTTAAGCTGAGACTGGATACTGCCCTAAGTGTCTTCCATTTTAAAAGGGATATTGAAAAATTGTAGAGATTGCAGAAGCAGCTATTTGTTTTTGAATTAGAGAAAATACAAGAGAAAATGTTTTTTCAATCTATTTAGTTTATCAGAATGATGACCAAAGATAGATGTGATTACAGAGTAGAAGTATTCTCAATAGATAAAAAGTACCATGTACTTTAAAATAACTGAAAAATAGAAGATGAATGAATAAGTGGAAAAAAAGAATTGACAATTTCAGTTTAGACATTAGGTGGTAAACCTCTCTTGATTAACTAAAGGGAAAAATTACCAAGGGAATTGATGAAGCCCATGTTCCTTGAAGTCTTCAAATTAAGACATGATACCTCTCCTGAAGTTATGATTTACTGAAAGCAAGTTTGTGAGCTCAGTACAAGGATAACTGGGGGAAGTTAGATGGCATGTGGTAGGCTGGAGATTAGACTAGGTGCCTGTTGATCTCTTCTTGCACTAGACACCACAAATTATGCCAAAATAAGAATGTGACATGAATGCAGCTGTGCTTGCTGGACATATTTTTTTTTTTTTCACCAGAGAATGGCAAATAAGGTTGACTTGGATAATCTCTATATCACTTCCCTCCTCCTCTTTCCATTAATTATTTATGAGGAAATTGCAAAATTCTCAAAGGTATTTGTTGTTTGCAGTTATTTGTATACTACACAGTCACATCTGTATTTTTTGTTAACTTTCTTTAAACCCTTCTTGTTGCCTTCTGTACCTTTTTCTTTATTTATTCACCTGTTGCACATTATTCACCCCCCAGAGTTTGGACTCTCTGGGTAGATAATGCCTTTATGCTAGTTCTTTATGTCTATAACAGTGAGGCATTGATTTTTTTTTTTTTAACTGAACTTTCTTTCATTAATAATAGTAATTCAATTCTTTTCTTTCAAACAAAGTAATTCTTCAGCAAATTGGAGAGTGAGGATGAAGATTATTCACAAACAATTGATTGATGATGAAATCCTCTCTGTGTCAGTCAGCTGTGGTAATGAGTGTAGAAAAAGAACCTCCATTAGCAGATGAAATATGCAGCTTTGTCTCTGTTCTCAGACTGTTAATTTCTTATCCAGTAATGCTAGTGTCAAATTATGTTACATCTCCCTAAAATATTTATCTTGCTCCCAAGACTTTATATTTAGGTGCCTCAGACTATACTTATCACCACAACAGCATAAGAAACTGCAAAGTCATCCTTATCTGAGGTACTGAGGATAAGTTTATATTGCTTTTTTGGTACCTTTGTATATTCTCATATGAGTCTTAGTCCCCACTGCCCACTTCACTATGTGCACTGAGGTGTAGCAGCTGGTTTCCTTGTCAAAGGAACTCAAATCCAAGTTTAGGCATTGCCACCAAAGAAGATACAAATCTAGCTAGAAAATTCCATGGTATTTACACTCCTAAAGATACCACTAGCCTTCAAGTGAGGTTTTCAGAAGCATCAAGGTTCTGGATCCAACGAAATGAATTTGGAACATGAAATCTGCTCTCTAGGGACAGAATGATCAATTTCCTCATTTATCTTTTACACACATCTCTAGTATCTGAGCACTCTGAAAGTGTTAGCTATTCTGCTTGATATTCCTACGGGGGAAGAGATCGTACGATTCCTATTCTACTGACAGTGAGATGCAGCATTGAATAAGTTTTTGAAAGTCATTAAAAAGCCCTGATTATTTTCTTTTCAAGAAATTTTGCATTTTACAGCACCTTTCTATGCCACTTAAGCAACCTGAATTCTGGTAGGCCTAACTTTTGAGTGATCAATTCTGCAATGGTATCTTATCACCTTCTTGAGGGGATGACATTTGCTTTCAAACTCCGTCCCAGCAACATCCAGACCTCTCCCCCCATACCTATCCCATTTTCTTAGTCTCATAGCCTGACCAGTTTCACTTTTCCCTCCTCCCAACTCCTCTTTCAAGCTCTCTTTCTCCATTCTTTTATTTTTGTTCACATTCTCCACTCTTGTGTGTTGTCTCCACTGTTGCTATATCTGTCTTCCTCTTACCAAGACTGAATCCTCTAATTATAGTGTCCTCAGACTGATTGTCTTAGTCTACTCTCTTTGCCTTACTGTACTTTTACTGTGGTCCAGCTGCTGTCCTTTGTGTTTTCCAGGTTGTAAAGCTGAAGAATCATTGAAGACTCATAAGAGACAATAACCCTGCAGCCATTTCCTCTGGCTGACTTTAGAGGGAAAATTGCTGCAATTTCAGTGAATTCCCTCCTCCCCCGAAAGTGCTCAGAGCCATCAGAGTTATTTGTGGGGAAGCTTCAGTAAGTCTGGAGTGAACACGTGTTTTTTTCCCCCAAGCTGACTGTTGACTTGTGGATTTCTATTATGGTGGTAGAAGATGCAGTTCTAGTATCACAGTCACTGCAAAAAGAATAAGTGCTAAATGGAAAACACTAGACTACCAGAGTGTTAAAAAATAAAAAAGTAAAAAGGTCACAAACATTTTTTGCATATAAAAAAATTAGGGTATATTGTATCCTCTCTTACTCTTGGCTTAAACTTTCCAGAGCAGATAACACGCATGCATTTCACTCAAACTAGTTAAATTTTGATAAAGTTTACAGCCATTGTAAACAGAATCTTTAGGCAGAAAGTGTTGAGAAACCTTACTAACAGGCAGTGTCAGCAGTCCTGTCTATAATATGGTGTGTGCAGAAAATCTGCATGATTAGAGCCTAAACTTACAAGTTTAAGTAAGTAAGCTCTTCTGGGACAGCAACCATTACCTTTATCTGGCATTTAGCATAATGGGAAATATCCTAACTGATATCTTTTCACAGATCTTCAAAAAATAATATAAAAAACCAGCAAACTATTTGGGATAAATAGTTTAAACTGAAAAAATATCTGCAAATGATAGAATAAGAAAACATTGCATGTCCCTGCCCACTTTGCATCAGATGTGGATCAAAATGACTTGTTCTGGTTGCAATATAGGGAAATTAATAAAATATATGCTCTTTGCTTCAGACTTACTCGCTAAGTTGTGCTGCGCAGAATGGATCTTTACGAGCATGTTTTCAAGGCCTTGATAGCAATGGAATTTTTGTAATGGAAACTGTGACATAGCTAGCAGCATTTGTAAGCAATTCTATACTTAGTTTGCTGAAAACTTCACCATCTGCTTTGCATCAGATTTATTAGCTGAATAGACAGCACTTCAGATATCTAGGACGTTTTCCTGTATGTCCATACAATTCAATAATAAGCAGCCTGCTGCCTCACACATTTAATGTGGGTGCTATGTAGTCGTTTATTTTATTCTTAAGGTAAGCTAGAAGTGAGCAGGTCTCCTTCCCTATGGTTGTGAAAAATTTTTACATTGCATCTGACCTGCCACAACCAAATCTAAATTTAATAAAAACCACCTGTAAACTGAAACTAAAGATTCCGTATGTAGTTGTATTGCATATTTTTTGCCCATACCAAGTTTAACCCTGAATCTTTCGATTCATGAGTACAGAGTGAACATGAACTGATGGCCACCTGGCAGTCTTCTCCCTACTTCAAGAACAATTGGCATCAAGTATCATTCTCCTTACATGCGTATCTTTCAAATACGCATAGGTGTTTGAAATAAGGTGTATAAAGATGTCTTCAGGAGCCAGTGTGAGGCCAATGTTTGTAGTTCTGTACCTGACATCATGAAACTCGGGAGCTCAGTTTGAGACCAAAGCACCAACATGCAAATAACCACATGTGGCTTTTAAATGCGTACTAAGTATCTAAACTCCCTTTGTAGCCAGTACCTCTGAGTCTTATACCTGGAGATAATAGCTACAAAACAGGTGCTGAGGGAGAGCTAAATCTTTCTGCAAGGCAGCTGGAGGTCAGAGCACCAAAAAGGGCTTCCAAAAAGACAGCAAGTTCCTACATTAGAATCATGGCATCATAGAACATCTCAAGTTGGAAGGGGCCCATGAGGATCATCGAGTCCAACTCCCTGTTCCTCGCAGGACTACCTGAAAGACTGTCGTCTAGATGCTCCTTGAACTCTGACAGGCTTGGTGCTGTGACCACTTCCCTGGGGAGCCTGTTCCACTGACCGACCACCCTCTCAGTGAAGAACCCTTTTTTAACATCCAATCCGAACTTCCCCTGCCACAGCTTCATTCCATTTCCTTGTGTCCTGTTGCTGGTCACCAGAGAGAGGACATCAGCATCTCCCTCTCCACTGCCCCACTTCGGGAAGGTGTAGACTGCCATGAGGGCACCCTCAGCCTTCTCTTCTCCAAGCTGAACGGACCAAGTGACCCTCAGTCTCTCCTCGTAAGTCTTGCCCTCGAGGCCTTTCACCATCTTGGTCACCCTCCTCTGCACACACTCTAATAGTTTGATGTCCTTATAATGAGGCACCCAAAACTGCACACAGTACCTGAGGTGGGGCTGCACCAGCACAGCGTAGAGTGGAAGACATTTTAAGACAGTTGAATCAAGTTGAATTGAGACAGTTGAATCAAGCCGAATTGAGACAGTTGAATCAAACATCTTGTCAATACAGTCAGTGGAGTTTAAAAGAGGTTTATTTTACCTTAAATGAGGCAAAATTAATTTGATTTAGTTGCCCATATTTGGGCAACTACAACCAGTTTCAATGTCCTATGGTGTCTCTAGCTGTCTCCAAGAAGGCACGTGTTTCCTGTAGACTATGCAGGATATCTGCCAACACCATCTGGACTTTCAGGTATCTGAGGGCATCTGAAATGCTGTTAGATGATCCTGTCAGATATTTCAAATAGAAATATAAAACAGGCAAATTACATTCAGTTATGTCTTGATATGTCTCCTCTTTGTTCTTCAAGAACTAGCATGACCCTCACCACTGACTGGTTACCAAAAGAAGGTTTTAATTCGAAGTGTGACTTATAAGTATTCTAAATATTCTGATATGATGTTTAGGATGGTCATGGCTGTACAAAGAATAGTACATAAAGAATTGGTCTGAGTCCCATACTGTATTTTAAAAAATAAAGATGTTATCAGGGAAGGGACTTTTTTCACCTTCAGCACTTCAAGATGTGTCTGGACCCGATAGTTTCATCAGTGATTCTGCACTAGCCACAGTAGGGATGTCTGTAACATTTTAGTCTTCAGCTCTTAGACAGAGAATGATGTCATAACTGAGATGAGTGAAAGAGGCACAGTATCAGACCAGTTGTTCCCAAGAGATATTGTGGAAAGAATAACCAACGGACTTCTCTTCATCCTTCAGCAACCCCTGTATCACCCTTGGGTATTTTGGGAACATGAGCAATACCATGGGGAAAACGTATTGTGTCTGCACAGCTTTTATTTCGCTTTTTATTTGCTGTATAAACTGCTTCTTCCTTCTTACCACTGTTCCTTGGCTTCCCCCACTCCTCTCTTGTCCCCTTCATTTGGCTTTGTGTCATCACACACTGCAAACACAGAACAAGGAAGAAATATGGACTGCCACACTCATGGTACCTTCAGAAAGTTTAAGGGATGACATACAGCATTCACATTCACAGCGGTAAGGCAAAGAAAATGTGAGGAAAGTGTTTACACTCTGTGAGAGCTTCCTGAAATAGTTTTGTCCTGTGCTGACAGAAAAGGGGCCACAGACAGGCATCCCTGTTATACGTCTGGCTGCTGTGGGAACAGGTATTTGCATGTTCACTTCCAGGATGGGCAAACACATCACACGCGGTGCTCACTCCTTGCAGTGTCCCTGGCAGAGTTCTTGTTTTGCAGAACAAGAAGTTTATTTTTCCTCTAAGTTAAAATGTATTACAAATGAAAAAAAGCAAAACAAAATCAGTCATCTTTTTGTATCTTTAGTTCAGCCAAACATATTGGGGGCTCTCATCAGGTAAATTGTAATTTGTCCTCCAAAAGGCTTGATCTTGCAAACTTCTTTTAAAAAACCTTTTCCATTATCCCCTCTCCAACAGCTGGCATCCCATTCTCCTGTTAACAGTCCCAATTAGGGTAATCACTCTAAAACCTTAGTAGAAAAAGACACACTGAAAACAACTGCTTTATCTCTTCCACTTCTTCTTTTGGGTAAATACTTAAGCAATTTAACTCTGCCTGAGTGCTTTCTCAAAGGAGAGTTCAGTTAAACGAGAACAATCATAAATCAATATAATCCAGCTTTTTTGTTAGCCCCTTCTTTTTAGTGCTCACAATAATGAGATACAGCTGAATTATGTTAACAGTGATTTTTATTATTATACTCCTCTCTAAAGCACCTGTTGGCATGGTAGATGGTCATCCTACAAAATGAAAAATAAGTCAGCAAAATCCTATGAAGAAGAGTTATCTCTTCTCTCTCTCTTCTGTCTCCAGTTCATCTTTTTATACTGTTGAGATAAATGTCAGCTGCTGGATGTATGAAGAGATATGTTGAGTAACCTATTAAATGGCTTAATGCAAAAAAGGAAAGAATAATAATTCTAAGCATGTACTGCGTTCTGAAAATACAAAACCTGAGCTGTGGGCATATGAATGCCATTCTAGTGGCCTTTCCTTGGAGAACACATCGTTCTTGAGTCTTGTGGAAAATTGCACATGAACCTCTCCAGCCAACATTCATGCTATGAGCAGCAACTACAGCAGAGAAAGTCTGATCAGAACATTTTCAGTCTCCTACATCACGAAAATGTTAATCCAGAGATGAGCCTCTAAAAAGACCATTTTTGGCTGCTCAGACCAGGCTAGGAACTAAAGAGAACAGAAATGTAGACATCAGGAAGCACAGGCTGTGATTATTTATTTGGTAGATTAAGGAGCTAAAAAGAAGGAAAAGGTTTTATCTAGGGCCAGCAGGCCCAGACTAAATGCTTTGATCCATTAGTAGGGATATTCTTTAAGAAGACTGATTTTACACAATGTGATGGGACCATAAGACCTGATTTATTCTTTACCCTTTAGCCCAAAGCATCATTACTTTTTGCATCTTTATCAGAACCTTGTGGCGTATATCTGCTTACCATCACAAACCTATAAAATAAGCGTGGAAGAGATGTGAAGGTATCATCTATTCCAACTCTGTGCTCACAAACAGGCTTTGCTATACCTTAACCATTCCTGATACACTTCTGCGTAATCTGTTCCTGAAAACCTCCACTGATAGAAAAAACTGAAATGAATATTGAAGCCAAACCCTCCCAGAACTTTGAAGGAATTCATTTTCAGACCTAGACACTATTAAACAACCCTGTCTCAGATCCCACAGCTAAAGCTCTCTTGCTAACAGGTTTGAGACTTGCCAATCAGTCAGCAGACTGAAATTAGTATCAGAGGAGCAGCAGACAGAAGGAGGTCACACGGCTCTCCTCCCCTGCTCTGACAGTTATAAGCTCTAAAACTTTCCTGTTTGAGAACACTTAACAGGGTTTTAAGACACTGTTGCTGACAGACATAGCTGGTGCTTCACTCTTGTCGCAACCGGGAGAGATGATGTGTCAGAAAAAAATGGAAGAGTAAGGGGAATTTTGGGGTATTATGAGAATTCACCGTCCTAATTTACGTCTTATTTTGTCCCTGTGCTCATGTCAAACCGTCTCCTTCTGATAAAAACATACACAAATTAGACATTATAAAGTCAAATGAGTCCTTTAAATGCTGCTTTGTGACAAACACTCTGAACCATGGCTGCGTGGCCAATTACAGGGTTTGCAGAAAAAGTTCTCCAGGGGTGCACAAGCATCATGGTAGCTATCCATGTGCTGTGTAAACTTTTCAGGTCCCATAGAGCACTGGAGAGTCAAGAGTACCCATCAGCTATCAGTCAATGGGCAGAGAAGCAACTACCAGTAGAAAGCCAATTATCTCTTTTTATTTCATTTCAGATTTGGGGAAATATGAGAAGAAAAATCAGTAATAATAGATGGACCTTAAAAAGAGCAATGATTAATGTCTCTGTGGTTCTGACATTTGAGATTAACAAATTAAAACCGTTTCTGTTCTTCTTTTGCGTTAGACTCCCCTGCCCCTCACCACAGACACAGGGAAATCTTTCTACAGCAACATGCAGTGGCACAGGCATCGCTAAGTCAATCACAGGTTCTTCAATTACTAGAACCTGTCAAGTCTAGCAAACATCAATTGATGCTTGAAGACATCAGTGCTGTTATTTATATCACTGCTCACTAGACTTGTATAATTTGGTTACGCTAAAGACTGGAATCTGCTTTTTTTCCTAAGTGCAGAGAGCAATAGTACTAATGGCATTCATGAACAAGCTTCTCATTGTTGTGAATATAAAAAATTTATATACACCTCTCAGGCCTACCAAAGAGGTTATCATTAAAAAGGGCAAATTTTACCTGGAATACTTAGTGGTTTTTGTTCAGCTGATCATTCTTACTGACAAAACAGTCTTTTGAATAGGTGTACCTTGCTGGCTCAATTCAAATGTTAGAACAGAACTATATAAAGCCAAACAAATGAACAAATACAACTAGCCGAGAAAATGTACTAGAAAAACAAGATAATATAGTCAGAAGAGAGTATGTAATCCGACATATCTGGACTGTCTTGGTCTTATGCCTTGATACGTTGAAATAACCATGGGGGAAAAACTGTGTTGAGCTAGCTAGCCTGTAAACTAATCCCTACAAATGTGCAGCACTCAGAAAGTCATCTGGGAACAGCCACACACAGTCTGCTTTGTTCTAAATAAATCTGCACCTACTCCAACTCCCAGTGAGAGAGTCCTACTGAGATCAAAGATCTATTGATCAGGTATCTCGGTGATATATCTAAATTTCAGAAGTTGGGTTCTTGCCTATCCTGTGGAGTCTTTGAGAAATGAAATGGGGAAGGAACATACAGAAGCCTTGCTTATGCTTTCCATGAATTGTCTGAGAGTGTTTATTTCCACAGTTTTTCAAAATAATGAACAGCAACAATATGAAAACTCAAAACGCCAAAACCCAGATGAAAACAAACAAGCCTCCCCAGCCCAAAAACCTAGATAAAAATACCTTTGCATACACAGCGTATGTTAAAACAATTACCCACATGATTATTATTTTTTTAATAGGAAAAAAGACAAATATTTCCTTTAAGCTCTTCTCTCAGGACCTTCTTTTTGCCAGGTTCAACAGTGTGAAACAATATCCACAAAAATGCTCACCCGCAGTAAATACTGTCATGTACCCCAGCCTGAACTAAAAACGCTGCCAGACATCCCATACACACTGTCAGTGACAAACTACAAGTGCAAAAGTAGTTTTGGGACCTTTTCAAACATTCGGTTCTGACCTAATTAGAAAAGACAAGGTTTTCACTTCCACCCAGATAGCTGCTTTCCTGTTCACAGCTTGTGAACATTGTTCTCTCTGCACTTTTTCATACACTGGCTAAGCACGCAGGTGTTGACATCGCTATCCTATATTGCCTGAAGATTGCGTTCACCAAACACCCTCACACAGACGGGCAACAGCAGTGCCCTAGCATAAAAACAACCTCCCTTTCAACACAGAGTAGGGTGTGGGATGGTTATGATGTTTTATGAGCAAATCAGGGAGCAGACTCAGTCCTACAGAAGCATTTACATAGTACTATGTTATATTCTGATTTTCAGTGACTATTTCTATAGAGATAATTGCTGTTGCTTTCATACACAAAGGAAGGATTGTCTACATTATAATGTACACAGTAGAATTTCAAGGAATTTCTAAACTCTTTCAGCCTTGAAAAAATCATATAATACCATCTACAACCGGAACTTCACTACCTCACATATGTTGTAAACATGAGGTTTGTGAAGTGCTGAGATATTAAACTTGCAGCCCTGTGGTTAAGACAGACAGTACAATAAATATGTTTTTGTATGCCCTCCCTGCAGAAGAGGAAAATAATGGAGATACTGTAAATAGTTCAAGTTACCAAAAAAAGGCACATGACACAAGTTATTTTTATTTTTTCTTCTGCTAGCTTTGAACAAGAAAGGTTATTACAAAGGAGATAGGCAGCAGTATCATTTCTAAAGCCACATTATTGTTTTCCAGATTTTCCACCTATAGACCACTCCAAACTGGCTGCCAGTGCTCTGGGGAAAAAGAGAACCAGCACATACATTTATTAGCAACATAATATTATGTACTACGGATCTGCTGAAAAGGGCTTTCTAATTTATGGTAGGACCTTGGACATGCCATCCTTCAGCTCTCTGTGACTTGGTTTAATCACATGACAAAAGGATGAATATGTGAAATTTATTGCATATGTTTTAAAGTGCCTTGAGATTGGTGAGTTGTAATAAATATACTGTGAAGAATTAAAATACTCCAAAAGGACTGTAATTACTTTTTTCATATGGATAGGAACCTTCACCACCACCACAATCTACACCATCCAAAAATAACTCAAACCCCAAATTCTTCAGAAAACACAACTCCTTTTCAAATAAGCTAGAAATACTTAATACTCCTTGAAAAGAAAGCCTGGGATTTACTTGGTGTTTCAAAGAATTTGTCTCCACATGTGCTTGTCATCTCCCTTCAGAGAACCTATACAAGACATAATGGAAACAGTGTCGAGGGTGATGAAAATGCCAGAGCATCTGTCAGTGGATCACCTTGTGACAGCAAGTGATAAGCGTCCTAATGCTGAAGTGATGAATGTGCCCGAATGTGGACGCTATGCTTGTGCGAGATGGCTGAAAAAAACAAGTATGAACAACTAGACATGAGGACATGCCTCTGGGGAGACCCCACTAGTTTTTGTAGGACTTGACTGATTCTAGAAAGCAGCACATTTTTACCATAGAGAAAGATAAGTGTGCTTATCGATACAGCACCATGACTCAGAAGAGGAGTAGTTGGGATGCAGGAAAGCATCAATCGTATCTAAGTATCAGATGTGACCTTTTGTATATGTTCTCCTTGCAAATGATCTTTCATTTTCTGTACCTTCAAAGTTTTCATAATGCATTTGGAGTGCTTTATAATTGAGCAGTAATACAAAAGCAAGCTGCAATAGGCTTATTCAAACAGAAATTGCATACATTAAATGCTGCTTACCAAAGTACAAATGACTTCACTTCAAGAAAGGAAGTATGGGGTTCCTGTTTGTAATTACAAACAAAACACAGTATGTAAGTAGGGTGTAATTTACAATGTGTGAAGGTCTAATGAAGACAAACATGTTTCCATAGGAAACTAGAAAGGTATAGGGGAGGAAATCTGTTGTTGATATATAGCAAAAGGGGCTGTATATACTGCTGGGAAATATGAAAGTGTATTTCCCAAGCTGAGTCAAGAACTCACAACATATTTACTTTCTAAATTTTTTTTAAAGCTTTGGAAGAGCCTTAAACACTGATTTTATTAAGCTATTTTACAGGATATACACATTGAATTATGTATTAAAATTATTCAACATATTTAATGACAGTAAATATGATAAGGAAAGACCTATCAGTTGAATTCCCACAAGAATAAACATTAGTATATTAGAAATGGATGCACAAATCTATATTACAAATGGATATAAATAAATTCATTTGTATTTCTTTGAGCAAGATGTTAAAGAAGGGAGCAATCCATATTATTGACCTAACTTTAATAATTTTTGCTTTAGATTAGCTCAGTAAAACCACAAATCTCAACAACCGTTCACAATAAGCATTCTAACTTTTGACTAAATATTCTGGTCGATAACTTCTTACATACAAAACAAACAAACCCACCACCTGCAGTAGTCTGGTCTCAAAAGGTAACAGGCATTTTCTCAGTTTCTAATAAATGAGTAAGGTAGTATCGACTGGTTGGTCACTAACGTGTTTGAACAGACAAAACTTATTCTTTGTTTACTGCTGCATCTTATTCCCCACAAAAAGAGTACAGCAAGGAGAGGGGTAGGGTTTTCTGGTGCCAGGAAATGGGCAGTGCTGAGGAGGCACCCATGCAGGTTTTCGCCTTCCTCTCAGGCGGATGGAGCGGAAAACAGTGCTCCATTTTCAGCTAATTCAGGACAACGCTAAACAGAAAAGGAAGGAGAGGGGTTAGCCTGAGATTGTGTTTGCACTGGTAGGTGAATTGGTTGGGTTTCACCCAGGGTAAAGCCACGAAGGAGGCACCTGGTTCATCGGTAGAGCCCGTCTTCAGTTCCTCTGGCAGGACACAAGCCACTTGAGTTTCCAGCTGTTGCAGGAGCCACGTGAGAAACCAGAGGGCAGCTGTGGGACCAGCAAAGGTGCATGCCTTGTCTCCAGGGTTAGGGAAGGGGGAGGCCCTGGAGGGAAGGAGGACAAAGCTTCTCTGTGATGATGGAGGGCCAGGACAATATCTGATAAAACAGTGTTCTCCTTTCTCAATTTGTGCCAAAGATCAACCAACAGCTGCTGATAAAACACCTCTGTCATGTTAACACACAAATCATGGCAGAGATCTTGATCTTCGCTTAGGACTGCCTTGGCTGGGCTTGTTTTCTAGAGGCTGTCCATTGGATAACCTTCATGGACCTAGGGGAGAAGGTCCTCTTCCTAAATTCATTTTTGGCTATATGCACTCCTGATTGAATGGCACCTCAGGATCTAGCACAGGCTGTGTGAGCCTCACTAGCTATGTGCTTTTTCACCACATGCCTAACCTAGAGCTCAGGTTGGAAACCCACCATGTCTTTAAGGGGAGCAGAAGTCAGGGTAGTTGCTAGCTCATGGATTAGCTCAGCACCCTCAGGCAGGGCTCTGACCAAACTTTACAATCGGCGTATCAGAAACAAAACTGCCCAAGCAAGACTGAGGTGACCTCTTTCTGTGCGTAGACCTGAGGAGTTATTTTGTGCAAGTCTGATCCTGAGAGCAGACAGAGAGCGCAGGTGGGCCTTGTTTTGCCCCAACCAGCCTGGGGCTACTTTTTCTGTTAGCTGCACACCACAGGCTATTGATCAAAGGGCTCCAAGAGTGAAAAGCCACTGTGGAGAGACTGAAAATGGGATGCCAAGGGAACCTGTTGGAAAAAGAAACAAAATTAAAAAGAAGTTCAGAGGTTTGGCCACCATTTTCCCCTCCTCCAGTCCCAGTACAGTCCTCAATCTCTTCACTGATTCCCAAGTTGTTCTCTGCACTCAGGGAGACAAGTTTCTCATCTCCTTCAACTAAATTTTGCACCTTCTTGATACTGATGCACACAAGCTGCTCAGTCTCTGCTTTTGTATGCACTGAAGGCAATTAATCAGAAGTAAAAATTTAAAAATCGCTTCCCCATTTTTGCTCATTATTAAAAAAAAAGTCTCTTACTGAGAATAACTATGGACAATTTCAGCTTGAAAAGTAACCCTCTCACAAAGTTATAAGCCAATTCTGAATGTGACCTTTCAAATGGAAAGCTATACAACTTTAACCAGGTTTCACGCAGGGTGCCTACAATATTTCAAAGACATTTCTTTCAGTCTAGCCCATTTTTCCACCAGTCTGTGCTATGGTAAGTTTGGCTTCATATTTCTTTGATCCGTGAGGCAAATATTTTACATAGTTTAAAAATAGATCCATGAAGCTTTATCTATACTCTTTAGCACTGAAAGGAAAGCGAGTTAATAACCAATGTAACAGTCTAACAGTACTGTACTCCTTGTGATGCTCTCATTGGAACAAATTAATTCTCACTGTAACTCTACTGACATTAACAGAGCTACCAGCTGAGATGGATTTGCCACGTTTTTGTAGGGCACTTTAGAATTTGATGTCATAATTCTCGAAAGACACCCTAGGAAAGATGTCTCACTGCCTTTCTTGGTGTGTGTTCATGCACACACCAGTTTTCCCAGCTTCTTGTGTTCCTTACATTTCTTTTCACACCATCTTCCCACAGCCTTTGAGACTCTCCTGTTGAGCAGATATGATGCACCAGATACTCTTTGAAAATAACTGAGTTGAGCTAATTATAACTCTGTTCTTATTTTTCATGAAGGTGAATTCAGCAGCAGAGACTGAAGAATGAAACCTGTTTCAGAGCATCTCATGAAAAATTGTCCATTTTCAAAATGTCTGCATGTCCCATTGCTCAAAAAAGTTTCCATGGCACAGGCTGGACTAAGGTGTTATTTTTCAAAATGGCCATTACTTGGACATTGTTAAAACACTGACGATATGAAATGAAATGATGGACTTATGGATCAGAACACATAACTGAAACAGTTTACAAAATATTCTACAATTTTTATTTGCTAGAAAGGGCCAATTTCCTGGAACTGAGTAAATTTGCAGAAAATTGGTTAGATGTAATTTTTTTTAAAAAAGCTTCCACATTCTTCCAAAATCTCCAATTTAGTGATTTAAATTAACCTTCTGGATTTTAACTTTGAGTTTAATGCAATACTTTTTAAGTTATCAGAACTAAGCAAACAATTTCAAGTCAAACTGAATGTTACTTTACTTTTTAGGTTTTTAACATTTTGTTTATTTCTGCTTTTTAATTCTGATGTGGGAAAGGAGAAAAATTAAATCTAAAATGCTTAAATAAGATAACAAAACTGTTTCTGCATAGTTTTTTTTGTACAAGTTAGTGTTTAAACTTACATTTTGTTTCTATCTATTGTTAGCAGCCACAGTTTTTTGTTGACTTTCTAATTGTGGCTCCCATTGCATGGCTGTGGTTGCAACATACAGAATGCCTCCTCAAACAACCGTAAAGGTCAGTAGCATCTGAAATGCCACTTAGTGCATGTTTTGTTTATTTGATTTATTTTTTATTAATTAGACCATTTGGTGTGTAGTTTTAAAAACTATTTTGAAGACATAGTGTTCCTGCTGAATCACTAAATAATGATTTAGACTAGTACAAAGATCTCATTTTTAGCCTCAGAGGATTTTACAGTAGTTCTCTTAAGCAGCATGGCTGAATACAGGCTATATATTTCATATACTGCAGGCCTGGAGCAAATATTTTCTGACACTATCCAATAAATCATGTTTTCTTCAACAGCAAATAATAGAACCATACAGTACATTATATCTGCAGCAGCAACAAACAATTAATCATCTCTGACCTTTCCATAATGACAACAATCTGAAGAATAGAGACTAATTTAAATTTTTATATAATGTTTAAAATTTAAGGACTAAATCTCCTTTATACTGGATCCCTTCACACTGCTCTGGTAATAAAAAGCCTCCTTAAAGTCAACACAAATGTAATTTTTTTTCCTCTTTAAATTCCTACAAATTAACAGAGCAGAGGTTTCTCAGAGGGTTTGGACCTAAATGCAGCTCCGGTGGACGCACCCAAGCTAATTTTTGAATGATCAATGGTAAGAAGTACAGCATAGCCTGCGGAACCTGAGGACCTTGGGTTTATACTCTGTAGTTGTCTATGCTATTTCAGTCACACATCTGCAATATAAAAAAATCCTCACACTGATAGTGGACTCCTTTCATCTGCTCACACATGAGCTATATGTTGCTTTTGTTATTCCTGGGGAATTCAGCTGTCAGACTAACCAGCAATGTATAGTAAACTGTTGCATATCTGAAAAAAATCTTGCAGTGTACAAATCCATTTCGCAGTCTTATTATGTTACACAGCCATGGGACTAGTTACTATTTGCACAGAAATCTAATGAAAAAGGAAGTAAAACTTCAAATTTCGGCTCTGGAAATAAATTTAAACACATAAAAATGGTAAACCTCTTCATTATCCTCTGTCCCCCAACACCAAACCCAAGTAAGCAGAGGTACTAATTAAAACAAAATAACACCCTTCACCACCAGTCCTTCCTGATGCACATCACCTCTGGCCTTTCTGAAAGCTTGGGTTTGAAATGCACGTTGAAGCTGGTTCTCTGAAGCTGTACAGATTTTGGCTCTTTCACGTCTAAAGGTCTAGCTGTTTCCAAAGAAATCCCACCACAATCCCTTTGTCATCAACTGGCCTCATCTTCTAAAAAAAGAGCCTTCACCCTAAAAACCAGTCATGTCTCACGCTCTTTGTGGAAACTCCTGGAGGGCCCAGAGAAATCTATCAGGTTTTGCAGTCTTCTAGTTTTATAAACGTTTGTGTTCCTAATACAACCAGGAAGGATGAGGTAATGTATCTCAGGATCCCCATAACTAAACGCATATTCAGGATTAATGACTGTGGGACTGGAAACATTAAAGTTGCTTCTGATGCTTAAAAATTACCTGTTCAATACAGAAGTGAAAGGGTGCTGACTGCTCTGCCCCTCATTGTAACAGCAGCCAGTGTGGCATCTCGCTGTGCACCTTGTTTCACCCTGTGAAAGAGCCACAAGTGTTCAAGTGAGCAATCTGTCCCATTTAGAGCAGATTTTAAACTATTTGATGCTTTAGCTTGGTTTGAGGTCAAATGAGATGATTCCTACCCTTAAAACAGAAAGAAATACTTCTGGCAGCCTGAATAAATGAATCTTTTTCATACGTCTTTTTAAGTTATGACCTCAGGATATTTTACGGATGCTCTTTACAGATGGTGATGCACATGGCACTATTTCGATTAGCTCAAATTCTTTCAAGTACTCTACACAAATAATACCCCAAATGCATCTGATGCTTGTAGTCTTTTCTCTAATGAAAGCTCTACTACACCTACGCCTCATTATTGTAGGTGTCCTTGTGCAAAAGTTAGTGTCTTTGCCTGCTATAGAAATAACCCCACATACTGAAGACAAATATTTAATTGTCTTTATTGTTGCAAGAAAACCAAGATCAAACCCACAGTTATTCAGAGAGCTTCTTTGCTGCACAGAACATTTAAACAAAAGAGAGAAAAAAAATCATCCTTGATTATTATATCTGTAAAATTATTTGGAATATATACTGTATAATTAAGACTGATTATCAGCTTAAATTTACTGGCTTTGCTTTTTGAGAATACTGTCTTCCTTGGACATGAGGTTACTGAAACTGTACACTAGTGAGGGAACAAAACAAAACAGATGGTGCATTAATAATGGAAGTATTAGAAAAAGGGTACTCTTCCAGATTTCAATGTATTCATTAATACATTTTAGACAATTTAATTGCTTCCTGAAACACTAATTGAAAGAGTTTCATTTGCAAAAACCTAGTCCTGGTAATATAAACTAGGCACAGTGCCACAAAGAGCTTGAATGCTGTAATAAGGAAATGAATAGAAGGGTTTTGGGTTTTTTAATGTATGTATGTTTATTTCTTTTAATGAAATCTTTACAAAGGTGTACAAAGCATCAGGAAAAGAAAGATTTGCAAAGGGAAGACAGTTTTAAGAAGTACTGGATGTTTAGAAAAAGTGAAGACTATTTTTGTTTTTTTAAAAGTCGTCCCATGTCAAGGGAGTGTGAGCTGGATTTAAGACCACAGGAGACTAATGCAGTATAATATTATCAACATTATACACTCCTATACTTGGCATATCTATCAATCTAAGTAGAAGATACCTTCAAAATATTTTCTTCTGAAGGTGTCTGCTTCAACTGCTTCAGTGACTCTTCTAAATATGGATGGGCAGGCAAGTTCTGCCTGATTTTGAAACTCCTCACCTGTTGCGTGTTGGAAAATTTGAGTCAAACTTTACTGTGATCATTCTCTCATCCATCTCCAGGAGACTGGAGATGAAGAACAGGCAGAAAGGCAGAAGAAAACAAGCTAAATAAATGCACTGAAAAAAGAGCTGCAGTCTGTCAAAGAGAATATATAAAGAAAAAGACCAATAAACATGCAGAGAAACCGGAAAGAAAAGATCAATAATAAAGAGAAAAAAAATCCAAACAGAAGAACATGCAGTTTCTAGAGCAGCTGCTTTTCAAAGTCTTCCAGGGATGGGCAAAGTTCAAAATGATGCAGAAGTAGTTCCTCTTAGGGGATGTTTTGACACTTGTCCATAAGAAGTGTAATTCCCACTCCTACCATACTTAGGTGCTATTCTAATTCCCAGTTACCAAGGATCCACAGCTACTGGGATTTCACCTGTCTAATTTGAAGGAAGTTGAAAAATTCTTCCTCCAGTAGCTGGAGGATAAGCAGACACTCAGGCCACGGTCAGACATGTTGCACAGGTCGCACCAGAACTGGACTGAGATGTTATGATCTGATCATCACTCCACCCTACCTGGGGATTACTGTTCCCTTAGACCTGCCTGAAAAACTCTGCTCCCAACCTCCTTATGTCAAAATGATGGAAAACAGCAATCACTGTTGGTATTAGAGTCACATTGTCGCTGGGTTTTCACTTTTATCATTTTGATGAGGGGTAGCTACACATGTTTTTTTTTCTAGCAGATTTGATGGGTGATTATCTTTGCTGAGGAAGTAAGGGAGCGGTGAGAACAAGATTGAAATGCTTTTCTCTTATCTTGACTCATCTATGCCCACAGAGCACATCTAAAAGCAGCCTCATGCTTCAGCAGACCCTGCCCACTCATTGATTGTGTATTAGTATAACGTCATTGGTTAGCAGCGTCATTTTTTCTAATTATGTAGTTATAAGGGAACAACTCCCTTTATGGATATCATTATATCAACACAAAAGTGCCTCATATTAAAACAGATGGCAGAGCTATATGAACACGCCACAAGGCAAGAGAAGGCCTGGACATACAGAGCATTCCCTGCTAGGTGATACCCATCCTTTCTTCTCTCAAATATCATATTTGTGGGAAGCTTAGAAAAAGTTTCTTGCTCAAGCAAACAACCTCTCACATCCAAAATATTCATACACATATAATTATAAAATAATGAGGCTAGTATATATGACCTAGAGATTCCATACATTAAAATTTGGTTTTGTCCTAGAGTGGAACTCAAAATGAACATACAAAATTATTTGTGAAAGAAAATATTCCAAAATATTTCTGAAATAGCAAATAACAAAATGCTTGTTACACATTGCTGAAAAAATGAAACATTTTTGGTTTCTGAAATTGAGTGACCCTGGTAGGACAAGAGGAAGTGGCCTCAAGTTGCACCAGGGGAGGTTTAGACTGGATATTAGGAAAAACGTCTTCACTGAAAGGGCTGTCAGACATTGGAACAGGCTGCCCAGGGAGGTGGTGGAGTCACCATCCCTGGACGTCTTTAAAAGATGTGTGGATGAGGCACTTAGGGGCATGGTTTAGCGGAGGACTTGGCAGGGTTAGGTTAACGGTTGGACTTGATGATTTTAAAGATCTTTTCCAACCTAAACAATTCTATGATTCTATTCTATGATTCTATGGTATGCTGTATGTGTTCTAGCAAACGGAGTGGAATACTCCTTTTTTTCTTTTCAGTTTGTCAGAAGACATAAAGAGGAACTTTCTATGCATCAACAAATACAATACATATAGAAAATGTAGGCTAGGCCTGAAAGAGAATGAGGACTTGACACATCTAAATTACAGCACTCACAAAGTCCCTATGGTAGCTCAAACAGAAACTGCTTAATATCAGACTGATCCAGTAAAAACAAACAAGAAACAATCACACAAAAAGATCCCCACTGCATTAAAGGCAATACCCCAAAATATGAGAATTTTTTGGACTTAAATAATGACAGTATATTTTAACAGAATCTGGCACTCCCCCCCCCCCCTCCGCCCCCCCGTTAAAAAAAAAGAATTGTGGAGCACATTTTTTCCACTGAAAAACACATTAACAGAAAATTTATGACCAATTTTAAGAGATGTAGCCTGATGCCATTTTGAAATACCTCTGAGGTTTACAAGAGGTGAAACATACAAGTCTAGTACCATTTTTTCATTCAGGAGGCATTTTTTCCAGATTTGTTTTCATCTGCCAGAATTATCATATGAAAGTAAATAAAGGTAGAGAGACTGAGTCAACAAAACCTGGACCACAGTTTAATTGCCCACAGTAGGCCACAAAATTACTGGCAACTTTAATATTTAATGTCCATTTTTGGTATCTATAGAAGCTAAGGGTTTATCTACCGCATATAGAAGAAATTAGGAAACTAATACAAAACATGTCTATGCCCTCCAGAGCATTAGCAGCAGCTTGTTTTATGAATCATTACTGTCCTTTCCAAATTACTGAGGAAGAAGCAGTACCCTGTCTGACGAATGTGGCATTTTAAAATCATGGTAAAGAAATATAAGACTTTAACTGTAAACACTTCTTTTTCCTAGGTTCCTTAGTGATATTTACTTGAGTTACATTTACAGTAAAGTCAAGTCCTGGTTGAGCCAGAAAATCTATTCTAAAGCAAAGGTTTGTTCATGCTGTCCTGGAGCATGTTAAAAAACTAGCTAAATTTTTTTTCGTTTATTTTTTTGACAGAATATTGCAAAGTGTTAGGAATCTGGACTGTCACTGGTGGCCACATTTCATCTCAATAATCCAGATCCCAATTAAGTGCCTCTCTTGGCTACCTAATTTGTAAGAGTGATCCCTGGAGTCTGACTAAATGCCAGGTCTGATGTTCACATGTGAAATACCTTAAATCAGGCAAATAAATACAGCATTTTGTGTTCTAGCTCTTAAACTAAGCAAATGAAATGTGTTTGCTCGTAATAGTTCAAATAACATGTGGAAGTTGTCTGCTGATTGTTAGACAAGCGATAAGAGATGAGGAGACCTCTGAGGATGGCTGCAGAAATGTGGAGGTAACACACTGCTTGCCTAACATTGTTTTACATAATGAGAGAGTAGAAGAATAGATTAATAAGAACAAAAGTTGCCTGCATGCAGAATGCCTCCACATAGTTAAGGATACTGAAAATATTTCTGTAATAGATCTGTTGAATAGAAGGTATATTTTCTAAACGTAGTCATTATATAAGAAAGTTTAAGTGCACCCTAAATGTGAGTAGAAGACTGTGGTAAGCTAAAACAAAATGGAAGAAATGGAAAAAATGGAAATAATGTTTCATAATGGCCCTTCAAATGGAAAGAAAAAGGGTATTTTAGCATTTCCTAGCACTGTAAGGTTGAGCTGTATAATTCCTGATTGCTACTACTGACCTTCAGATACTAAAACTAGGCTAGTACGTGTTTGGAAAGACAGGAAAAACTTTCAAGAAATGCCAGAGTTGAGGGTACAATGGAAAATGCTCAAACTTTAAACTGCAGAAAGTATTATAACTAACAACTTAGTGTGTGCACCTTCAAATATATTCATAACAAAACTAAAGGAGAATGAGGAAATAAGGTCAACAAAAATGTCTCAGGTAATAATGCTAGTCTCAAGAAAGTTCTTTGTATTATATGTGGGTTGCTTAGTCTGTGATCTTTCCTCTCTTGTATGAAGTCTGTCATTGCTCTCCATATCTTTGCTACTGTAACCTGGATTACTGGAGCGTACTCTATTTGACTATTTTGGGGCTTTTTAGTGGTGCAGAAAATGTATCCCTCTGGGCTGAAAACTTGGGATACCTGTCTCTGATGGGATGAATTAGCTTTCTTTGAAGTTCTGCCAGTTGTTCACATTTGCCTAGCCTCTGATACAGTACGGCTTTAATTTAGACAGTATTTTGCAGATGTTATATGTAGAATGCAGTTAATTAAGAAAAAGAACAGTAAAAAAACCTTAAAATAATGAAAGATGAGTTGATGAGTTGGGTTAACCCCAGCTGGCAGCTAAGCTCCACACAGCCACTTGCTCTCTCCCCCACCCAGCGTTAACAACCTTGTGTTAACAACACTGTTTTGGTCACAAATCCAGAATATAGCACCATACAAGCTGCTATGAAGAAAATTAACTCCATCCCAGCCAGACCTGGTAGCATTGAGCATAAACAGCTGATTTACTTAGCATTGTCTCTGTGTTTATTTGTCTGTCTCTAAGGAGGATATTGAGCTGCTGCCCTGAAAAAGATTGTATTACTTAGTTTTCAGTAAGATGAGAAGTTAGATTGGCTCAAATTAAAATTAGAGTTTAAAATATTAGGAAACGAAGACCTTTAACAGGTGTTTGTTTAACAGTTAATCAAAAGTTTCCTCTTTCTCATCCTCTGTTGAGGTTTTGTCATTGTAATTAATAAATGGGAAATGACTGACTGACATATATTGTTGTCACTGCTTAGCCTTTTGAAGTGTTAATTGATCAATTTGGCTATTCACATTTCTTTTTCTTGTGAACCTAGTTGTGAAGAGGTAGAAAGTTTTGATAAGACTTTTACTAATTTTTAAATTAAAATACTTTTATTCTAAAAATGAAAATATTGACAGTGTTAATAACTTGAAAGATATGGACTTCATTTTTAAAGAAAGGGCAATTGAGAATGAGAAAAGGCTTAACTCAGAAAACACTGTCTGGATTTAATGGCATTTTAAATATAACTGTAACTCTCTGGATAAAAAAAAAAGCCACAGAATTTGAAAGACCATATAAGCTGTTGCGAGAATCCAACAATGTGATATCTCAGACAATTCAGGGTTTTGTCAAATATCTTCAGAAAAATTTTGCTTGAGAATATGAAAGAGATTAAATTGCAGTCTAAAGCTGATAGTCTTGTTCAGTTGATATCACATAAATAGTATTTTCTCATTTGTGGGAACTCGTTTGTGGACACCTCATTTTAATTTAGATAGAACATAATGATACAGTTGAAAACTGTCGTATGTAGAGACATAGGCAACAATATAGGCAGGCAAGCAGTTCAGTGTAGGAAACCTCCACTGTCTTATAGCTCACAGCAGAGCAAGGGGGCACAGGTTATAGCCAAGAGTTGGGGCAAAACTCTTGAGCCGCAGGTCTCAGTGGGCTATGCAGAGTCACGGGTGACGATGTTTGATACTGAACTGGCTCAGAGTAAACATCTCACCACAAAATAAAATATTTCACATTGAACACTCTGTTTGGCTGAGAATTTCTGTATTTCACCTTGTCATTGTCTTTCAGGCAAAAATGAACAAAAAGCCTTAAGTGCTGTTATAATGGAATTTTCTCCAGGAAAGATATTCTTGTTTTTACTTAGCTCTACCTGGTTTTGTCTATTAAAAAATCCACTTGTCAAACAGGTTGAATATTTACCTTATTCTTCTCCTTCCTCCTCTGTATTATAATGAGGTTTCCCCACAACTAGCAGGATAAAAATTGTTATTTGATTCACTCTATCATATACTGTACTTCATATGGATATCTATTTACTGCATGTATATATGTTTACTGTATCATATATGATGATCAGCACTAGATTTTTCTCTCCTTCAGGCATTATTAAAGTGCCCCGAACAGTGGGATCCCAGAACTGAGCAGTAGCTAAAGATACTAGTGTATTCTGTGTTCTTAGAGCCCACGGGGTTTTTCTCCTGATAAATTATTTGTTATTGCAGAAATATGGATATGAGCAATACTCTTGCTCTCTTCTTTTCTTTTTGTGTCACTGACTGTCTGTCATTTGTACTGCTTTGATCTTTTTCCTAATGCCTTGGAGTTATCTCTAAGTTGCTGAGATGTGTTTCAGTGGATGGGGATGTGTTTGGAGTGCTAGTTCTTGGAACTTGGGACTCCAAGACCTATCTTATTTCAGACTGCTTCCTCACTACAGTTTCCCATCTCTGTGTTTACAGTAGCAGTCCATAGACAAATAGCTTAATTTAGAGCTATAGTCTGAGCTGGCCTAAGTTGGATGAGGCAATGAATGTACCTGACTGCAAGGAACTGGCTTCAATGATCTAGGTGATTTCTTCCAGTCCCAGGCTTCAGTTTCTCAAGGCAGCATTTTAGCCCTTCATTTCCTCATATCAGCTTTTAAGCAGACTTAATTTCTTTAGTGTAATTCTTTCTTCTCTTACAACCAGCTTATCAATATCCCAATGATACGTTGCTCTTCAGCAGCTGTTGCCCCCACCTGTTGCATAATACCTTACATAGTAGGGGAATATGTTCCTAGGAAAATTTTTTTGGGAAAGCAGCTATTAATTTTACAAATGGCAAGTAACAATAATTTTTTTTTCCCACTTTTACTTTTCTCTTTATTCTGAAACTAGCAGAAAGACAAAAAGCACTTCCGTGGGAAGGTCTTATCAAATGAATAAGTGAGTTTTACTGTCAGAGCTGGAAAGAGCTGGAGCCATACAGACCTATAGCATGAGTACGATATTTAATTTGAATTTTAGCACTGAGAACATCCTGTTCTATATCATAAGTGTCCTGTTTGGAGCCATTCAGAATTACGCATATAGGTGGACAGCAGCAATCTTGGAAGCTGAGGAGTGGTTTGGTTTCTTTTCTCCCTGTCTGCTTATTTTCTGCTACTCAGATCTATTTTCCCCTGTTCTCTACAGTTCTCAAATCATCTTAAATTAGATTGTTTCCAGAAAGACATTTTAAATGTTCTTACCATACCAGTCTCCTCAGTACACAGATGAAAGCAGAAGTTGTTTTCAAGAAACTTATTTTTTTCTGAAGTGTAATCGGTCTTGAGGACACATAGTCCAACAATTGTACATAATTTAAAGAAAAAACCCAAAACCACCTGAACATCTGCCACGTAGTTAAGAGGCAAATTTTATTCTAGCAATCCATTGTGCGTCAATTTTTATGTTTGTAAAATAAATCATGCAATACAGTTTACAGGGGCCTTTACTTTATTAATGCTGCACTAGTTGAGATTGAAACCAGCATTGTTTGCTAACTTGATTGTTCAGTAACATTCACTTTTAAAAGAAAATAATGATGAAACTTGACAAAGCAATAATAAATGCAAAGCAAAAAACCCTGTTTTTCATAAGCTTGATCTTTACTGACTAAAAGACAATTTTAACTTTCAGTATCATGGATTGATGTTGGATGCTGAAGTATTTGCTTTAAGCTGGAGTAATAAATTATGAATTTGTGGCCTCATTTAACATTGTGGTAGCCCTGGCTGAAGCACTCCCTTAGGAAATGTCAGTTTTTATCTATGCATACAGAGCAATAAAAATATGCACCCTGGTGTTCCCAACATTTTCTATAATATGGAAGCTGTGTGGCATAATTTATAAAGTGCACTCTAATATCACAAAGCTATTTTTGAAATTACTACATGGAAAATAATTAATAGAGAACCTGTAAGGCATTCACTTTCTAACTACAGCTGAATGAGCTCTCAGCAACTAGAAATTTAAAAAAAAAGATCACCTGAAATTGTGAGAAAATAAAAAATTACTTGAAATTGCAAGAAAATAAAAGCCAGTAAGATCAATAGCCAGACCAAGCCTGCCTGATCTTAGCTATTATTCCCTTAGTTTAATCAGGGCTCAGTTCTAAAAGATGCTGATTTTCCTGGCCCTGATTCAGCAAATCAGAGTCACAGGCATAACTACAAACAAGAAAATAATCCTCCTGAGTATGACTGAACTAAACACTTGCATAATACCGAACCCCTTGGGGCAGATCCAGAAGTACATATATGTGTACATTTTGTAGTTACTTTTCAACAAGAGTGGAGGGACCTTGGTAGGAACCAAGTGTCTAAATAAATAACTTGTGTCCCCGACATGAGTTGGTGTTGCATGTCTTCTGCTGCACATCAGGAATCTCCCTTTTCCAGTTCAGACCCTCAGGCCTTCTTTTCATTCTAACTTTATATTTCTCTGTTGATCTAGTGATCAGTTCGGGCTGTGAAACAGTGCTACCTGCCACTCTGTAAAAACTGCAGTATCAGGATTTTTCTTTTAAACTTTTCTATATTTGATTTCCTACTATCAGTGCAGTTATCTTAAAAATAACCCTCACTTGCTGCTTCTGCTATAAGACACTACGTGTTGAATGGAATCCAAATAAATATATTAGCTATTATTCACACGCTTCATTATTTTGTTTTAAGTCTGTGGGCTGACACTATTCTTTCAGTCTAAGTAAGTGACCTATTTTTATATAGCTTAAAGTTGATTCCTTTCCAATTTAGCTAACTTTATATAAAGGCATTCTTATGTTGGAATAAGTGTGTCCACACAAAGCTTCAACCAAAATAGGAAAAGCTGTGAATTACTGTTGAGATTGTTATTACAGTTCCACTCATGCTGTAGATAAACCCAAAATCTTTAAGGTGGGTATTAGTGACAAATAGGCACAAAAGAAGAACACATCTGACAAAGGCTTCATGTTTTGCATTCTGCTCTTCTCCTCATTGGACCTTTCCATCTATGTGTAGCACCAATAAATTGCATCAGATTTCATCACATATTGATTTCTTTGAAAAAGTATGAATTGTTACTCCTAAGAAACTATTTTGTTCTTTTTGGGGGGTCTGCACTGTTATAGAACACACCAGAGCATTTGGTTGGAGTCATTCTTGACTGATACAAAGTTTCTGACCTTATGGCCCTCAGACAGTGCATGTGAATTTGGTTAGTACCTGAGTCCACGCAGAGTAAGACAGAACATGTTTTATATTGGCAATACAGTTCTGTCCTTTGAAGAATCAGCAGCTGCTTTCTCTCATGACAATTAGGTATGTGAATTTAGGAAACCTGGATAACCCTTAGTATTTGAATTTTTCTGCTGTTTCCAATATGATCCTTGCTACTGAGGAGCAGAGCTAAAATAAATGATTTGTCCTGCTGTGGCTTTAATTCAGCCTAATTGTCACAATGGTTCCATTTGTTTTTTCCTCAACAGATCTTATTTTCGATGCGTTATTAGAATTCCAGCTATTGATTTCAGTAAGGCCAAGGTTTATCTGCAGGTAAAGATTTCTGATAAGGTGCCTAGAATTTCTTTATGTGGATAAAGGGGGAAAAATTGTTCTTAGATTTCAAGTTTTGGAGTTGGATTCTGAGCTAGGAATCAATGAGGAGGTGGTATGAATTTCATGGTATTTCAAGTAGAGCATCATGGATCCAGCAGTCAATGAAGCTGATCAGAAGCAGCATTAGCCTTGTCTATAAAGATAGATGAGGAAATGTACTGTATAGTGGATACACCTGAACTGTGCCAGAAGCAAATAGGTTAAAAGGCAAAAACTTCAGACGCTTTCATATTAGAACAAAAAAAAAAATCATAAAAGTTTAAAAAGAAAAATAGAAAAGAAGAAAAAACAGTTAAAGAAATAATCCAGAGACACAGTAGGGAATATCAAGATAGGATATTAAATTGGGTTTAGAAAACTGTACTCATAAGATTATGTGAAGGCAGAGATTTGAGGATCAAAAGAAATAGAGTTAAATGGCTCAAATGCTTTCACATGATTCTAAATCAACTCAGCACGAGCAGCTTGCGACGTTCTGTCTGCCAATCTTCCCTGGATATGTGCATTCTCTTCCTAAAGCCCTCATTGTGATCTTTGTAAAAGAAATTCACATACTAATGATGTCCCTTAGCGTACCTTATGAAACATTCAAAATGGGCTGTTATGGATATGGAGTTTAACAGGGAGCAACTAATTGTTTATGCTGGGCTAGCCTGAGGGGGTTTCATTTTAAAACTTTAAAATTATAAGGCCTGAATTTCCAGGGTAAAGTTTCTCTAATAGATGGTTCAATAGCACATAGCTAGTCAGTGAAAAGCATACTGTGCATATTTTTTTTCATATGAAACTCTCTGTAGACTATATGCTGTTTATTTATGAGGCTGAGGTCTGGCTATGCTAATAGCTGGGGAAAAAAATCAGACAGCCACCCTACCTGCTAGCATACTAGAATGCCTGTTGTGCCACCTTCCAAGCTGCTGTTTTATTAATGATCTTGAAACTGAAATAGTAGGGCATGAAGAAGTGTTAAAATGCCTTACTGATATGTCACAGACATTTGCCAAGAAAATGAAATGCACTGAGAGGAAAAAGCACCAGGGAGGCCAATGAGGAACCAAATGTTCCATATTCTGATTTGTCTGACCTTCGCCTTCCTGAGCTGTAAAGAGAAACAAAGCTGCCTTGCTTGTGCTGTGCAAGCTTGTTATCCGTAAGCTCCAGAACTGTGTGGATTATGTACAGCATTTGCTTATTTACATTAAAAATAAGTCTTCTTTAAATTGAACACATCCTTTGCTTTGTTAAAAACAGCAGCACAGATATTCCACATCGCCTCAGACCCATTGACGCTTCATGCTCGTTTCTTAGCATCTCTAGTAACAATTTTTTAGATAGAAAAGAAATAGGGGAGTGCTGATATTGAAGTCAGTCATAACAGGGGAAGAAGTAGAAGAAGTATAAACAGTTATGTAGTTTCAAACAGCAGAAAACAATTTTCACATGCTCTTTTGTCCACGTAGTACTTCTGGTGAGTCTGATTCTGAATTTCCTGGGTAATAAACTGCCTGCATAATGTCTCAGCACACAGTGTAATAGGTCTGTGTCCTTGATAGGGGTCCTTTGGCGATGAATTGATGTCCACTTTTCTAGCAACATGGCAAATGAAGACTTCTTTCCAGCTGGTTTTCATACTGAAGAGCAGTGCTAGCAACTCATTTCCTACATCAGCTCTGATCTATTCAAGCTGAGCTCAGCCAACGGGGATGACAAATTTCACCCGAATCTTTGTGGGGATGGAGGCATTCTAGCTGGATCTGGAGGAGGTCTTCTGTCCACACCCTTTGACCATCCACTCTCCAATGAAACCAAGAGAAAGTCTGAAGAGGACAGATTTTTCCAAGTGCCTGAATTGATGAAAAAGTCCTACTTTCAATAATTTAAAAATCAGAAAGAGGACTGAGAAATACCCATAAGCAAAACACACAATCTTGTCAAAGAGAACATAAATTTTGATGGATTTCTTTCTTTGGAGATGAATTTTTTCCAGACTATCAGAAGGCACTTAGAAGCAAACAAAGCTAAGTTATCTCTGTCTTTTGTGGACTACACTTTTCATGCCCTTTCTTCCACAGGTTTCCCTGCTATTTTTTTAACTTTTGCTCAGGAGATTAACATACTTGAAATACAGAAGAGTATTTCAGGTGAATGGGTGGCTTAATTTTGCTAGTGACTGAAATAATGCTTGTCTATGCCTCACATATGAAGTGCTTTAGGGAGCTTAAATGTGTCTGCATAAATATGCTATCCGAATTATTATATACCATAATGTCTATATGGCATCCTGTAGCTAGAATGGGAGCTGTAACTCTGAATCTCTGTGGTGAACAGATATTAGAGCCACTAAATGTTTCTAAGTTGGTTTAGAACCTTCTGTTTGTCAGATAGATTTGGTATTTTTGGAGGCAGCTGGGTTTGCTTTTGGAGGCAGAAGACCTTTACCCACAGCTCACGCAGAGGACGGGTGGCAGCAGTACCACCCCATACTGCCTTCTGACAGGTTGTGGCACCAGCTGGGTAGGTCTCTTTGTAGATTGGGACAATGAAATCTGCAGTCGCAGCATCCCTGTGGAGGTTGCTAGCAAACATGACTGGTGCCACTTGCTGTGTGCCTGCATGTCTAAGCTGATCACAGGAACAGGGTTTAGAATTCCAATTGATTTTAATTGCTTTTCAGTTTGAAGACCAAAGTTTAGATCTACCTGAATACCTGCAAGCCCGCTTGTTTCCATGAGGCTCTAAAGTGTAGAATTTTGCTTTCCGTCGTGACTAATTTAAGCAAGTTTTAGATGATTAACCCGGAGGTCAAAGGTTCACTCTGTTGTCACAACATCACCAACTCCTCCAGCCTTTCTCTGGCTTCTGATACGTAATTGTGTTTGGTTTCTGTTAGAGGCCCAGAATGCTTGTTAGATGCTAAAAAGGTGTAAAACATGATCCAGTACTGTCTCCAAGCTAGTACTCTGGCAAGCACAAACAGTGCATCTAAGACCATGTTAGTATTGATCTCTAGTCGGATCACATTAGCCCTTCCTATGCTACCTGGCTAGAGCCTGCCAGGGAGTTAGCAGTGCATGGAAAGACAGACCCAGGCAGTCAGATCGATGGATTAATGACGTCTGTCTCCCTTGTGCAATTTTACTTCCTACATATGTCTCTTGATCCCCTTGTGCCCTCCCTGGGAATGAACTTTATAAAGGTTCAGAAGACACATAACACAATTGTGTGCAAGTAATACCTGTATCGTAGCAAACATTAAAAAAAAAAAAAGCATGATAGTAATGCATGTCTAGATCTGTCTATGCACCTACACTCATAGTAGAGATTTTGCTTTATGAATACGTTGTGTGCTCTTACATCTTAAGCTAATACATAGATTTTTAGGAAAAGCAGGTTATCTTTGGCAGATGGTCATGATTACGTGATACAGAGAACTGTATAAAACAGCTTGTAAAATTTCCGGTGTGTGGATGAATAATAACTATAAACTTTCCTAAAGGATTTCTAGGTTTCTTCTCAAGTCTCTCTTTCACGTCTATCTTACTTTGAATTATTAGAATTTCTCATTATTAATTGGCTATATGCACCCACCTTCACACACTCATGAGTGGATTGAAAATAAGTTTCTTACACTATCAATAAATTATTCTGTCAATTTGTTCTAGTATTTACCTTATAACTTAACATGCTGTTTAAAAAAAAAGGCATGCTGTATTTCACTGTGCATTACTCCATATGCCACTCTGCTATTTCCTTCCAAAACAAATCTCCATTTCCATGTGATCGTACCTTTACATGTTTATTCTAACCCTCCTATTTAGGAATTTTTCTAAAATGGTAACTTTCTGGTTGAATTACTGACAAAGAAAAACCAGGGCTTTCTGATTTATATTCTTCGTTGGAAGCTATCTGCCAGGGAGAAATGTGTGTAAACTTTCATATCTTCGAATATCATCCTCTTGTAAAATTAACTGCTTGGGGTTTTTTCTACCTATACCATTCTACCACCTCTACTTAACTCATTCTTCAACATTTTCCTCACAGATTTTCAGTCTGCCTTATTTGACATTCTTTACATAAGTTTTACTGCCTTAAACCTATTTTCCCAAGTCCTTCAGAGAATCTCAATCTTGTATTTGTGATTATTTGTATTACAGCAATAGCTATGGGACCTAGATGAAACCAGAGCTCTATTTTATTAGCACAGATTCATGCTGAGAAGCAATATTTACTCGGAAGACTTTATAATAGTGGGATCCAGTCTTGGACACCCCAGAGAGATGTGCATTTTAAGCATATAGTGAGGCAGTAAAGAAAATACCTAATTTCCTCACACAGTCAGTAGGAAGTACCATGACGACTGGAGCAACCTCCCCAGGGATGTGGTAGACACTCCATTGCTGGAGCTTTTCAAGATGTGATGGGACAGGGTGCTAGATAATCTAGGGTCCCTTTCCCATGAAAGGTTGAACCAGGTGATCTTTCAAGGCCCCTTCCAACCTGGGCTGTTCTATGATTACTATAAGTAAGAAGCTCTCTGCTCCACTTGGAAGCATTTGAGGGCCTCTACCTCCTTCACTGACCACTCAAGTACACCATGCTGAGTGTTTATCTTCTCATGTTAGTTTGGACTTGTCCTCACACCAAAACCTAACCTCTCTGAGCATCAGCACAGTCTGTATGCCCCTTATTTGTCTGTCTCTGGTTTGACATTTTCTGGAGCACAAGTCTTATGAGGAGCGGCTGAGGGAGCTGGGGTTGTTCAGTCTGGAGAAGAGGAGGCTGAGGGGAGACCTCATCGCTCTCTACAATTACCTGAAAGGGGGTTGCAGAGAAGTGGGTGCTGGTCTCTTCTCCCAAGTGATGAGTGACAGAACAAGAGGAAATGGCCTCAAGTTGCTCCAGGGGAGGTTCAGACTGGATATTAGGAAAAATTTCTTTACTGAGAGTGTGGTGAGACACTGGAATAAGCTGCCCAGGGAAGTGGTGGAGTCACCGTCCCTGGAGGTATTCAAGGAACGTGTGGACATGGCATTGTGGGACATGGTTTAATGGGCATGGTGGTGTTAGTTGGTGGTTGGACTTGATGATCTTACAGGTCTTTTCCAACCTTAGGGATGCTGTATGATTCTGTGATGCAACCCCCCTGGCTCCCTTGAGGGGAAAACCCTAGCAGAGGTGGGTGATGTGTGATGCTGGACTGCTGTCCCTACCCAGGTGATAAAGCCGAGACCTGGACCTTGAAACAACACAGCAGCTAAGGTGACACAGATGTTGTCAGTAGCATATTACTGGGGAGGAAAGCTTCACTAAAATGTTTTTTTAAAAGCACAGGTTGGGCATTTCAGTTATAAAGGCTGGATCTGACCAAAAATCAGTAAATGAAAGACTAGAAAAGGAAACAGAATGGAAGTGATTCACCCAAAGCTGTGCATCTGGTCATAGCCTAGTGCGGAGCTGGCTGGACTCCCTTGACTCCAACCCGATGAGCAGTTGCTCACATTTACCGAGCACCAGACAAAAGTACATTCGTTCATTTTTTCCCCTCACAGATTTTCTTGGGATTTTTTTTTGGTGATCTAACCTCTTCTTTTCAAGAGTCACTCCCTTCTTTGGGCAGAGTTTGGGCAGAAAATTCAACGCTTTCTGAGCCAGCCAGGGTAGGTACCTGGGACTAGTACAGAGGGTTCCCAGAGAGTTCTCTGCAAAGGGATGAGGAATAAGAGCTGTGGTAATATTCACAGGCAAAACCAAGGCCTCTGTGACTCAAAGGTCCTGCTTAGAGGTGCCATGAATGTTTTTCTAGCCTATATGGGAGCTGCACTGCGATTTGGTGACTCTCTTATAAATTCAAATAATAACTCTGACATGCCACAGAGCTCCTTGCATTTTTGTTCCCCAGAAGAGCTTCATGCAAGGAAGGATGGATTCTGCCCTCAGTTATGACCATGATTATCTATGGCTTCATTATATATGCAACAGATTCAGTTCCTTATCCTAGCAGAATGGGTTCCTATAAGTATAACTATAAGCCCACAAAGATGCTGAATATTTTATGAAATTGTATTTTAGTTTGGAAGGGATCTGCTAGGAATGTATTACTTTCTTCCTGCTGAACTCCCTGAACACTCTTAAAAACATGATAATGCTCCTGACAAACCTTTCAAGGCTAAGCAATTTCTTTCAAAACAGGAAATAAATTACACATCTGAAAATTGTTCACACACTTGATCTATCCTGATCAAAAACCCCATCCCTCAAGACTGGACAGGTTTTCTTCAAGGTACTTTATACCGGGTTCAAGTTCTTCTTGTTAATTTAAGAAAAATGCTATAGGCAAACCATTTTTTATTATTTATGACTATTTTCAAAAACTCATTTCCCTTTTCCTATCCCTCAATGAGAACACTGGTGGCGTTCTGCTTTATGAAGCTCATATTAACATTTCTGCTAACTCCATGCTCACGCTGTAGGATTTAAAAACTGCTGCCCATCACAATAGTGTTTGAACACCCATTCTTCAGGGTCACATCCAACAAGCTGCTCCTTGCATCGGTGTAGAGCTCCTTTGGGTTGTCTCTCTCCTTATACATTAGGAAGAAAGAGATAGTTTGCAAGATTTACAAATGCAGGCTATATCACACCAGAAGTCAAGTAAATTTCTTAGGCATTAGGCTCCTTGTGCAGCATGCCCAAATAGCCATGTTCTCGTATCAGCTGAGTTCTTATGTGAACCATAAATGTGGTATTTTAGCAAGTGAAGGGGTGCACTTAGATTAAAGTGCTTGCAAGTATAAAATATTCATCCTTGCTAGCACTGAGTACATGAGTACAGACTATCCTGAGAATAATGAATCTGAAGAAATCCTATATTGTATTTCTGCTCATCATGTAAGAGTAACTGTACGATGTGGCCAGACCAAACATGACCAAATCTTTCAATTGTAAGGATAAATATACATGTGTCTGCAAGCTATTTGAGACTGAAGCCTTATTGTGCTAAATACTGTGCAGAAGTAGAGTCAGTCAGTGCCCCTGACCTTAAGATGTGACCTCATACAGAAGACAAAGTCTGAAAAAGGAAAGCAGAAGTAAGAAAACTTGATGAAGATTACACAGATGGTCCGTGGCCAAAGTAAAACACTGTTCTTCAACCCCAGTCTAGGCCAAATCTCTGTTCATCAAACCATGCTGCATTTTATTCCAAAAAAGGGCCTGGAAATGCCATGTACTTGCAACAAGGCCTATTTCACTTTCTGTAACGCTGTTTCTTACTGTGCGGTGACTGTAAGGTTATTCATTACTTAATGGAAACAGGAAAAGAAGATCTATTTGTTGAAGTTGAAAAACAACTGGGAGTCCAGAAGATCTATTAGAACTCAAAGAAATCGACCCGTTTTTAAAATGAACAAATAATATTCTGGTTCTGTCTTGTTGGTTTATTTGGGTTTTTTTTCCTCCAAAAAATAAAAGAGTGTTGCTGGCTTAGGTGATTTTTACCTATTAACTCTTTACTTTCCTGGGTTTGTGGGACTGGGGTCAGGATTATGCTTTTCATGAATGAAACAGAAGAGTGTTATTTTGTGTGTTCAGGTGAAATTGGAATGTGTGTGCCCTTTGCAATACTGTACATTTGTTGATCGCTGTGCTAGTGCTGTTACTTAAATAAAGGCAAAGAAAAAAAAGACAGTAACTTGTGGTGAGAAGAAGATTTTGTTTTTCTTTCAGGTGGAGTTAAGCAGTATGCAAGGTGTTGTGGACAGGATTTGCACTGTTTGTTAAAAAGATTATTCAGATGTAAAAGCCATAAACCAAATGCATTGCTCATGTAAACATAACCGCATTAGTGATATTACACCATGGAAGAATTTGGCTCCTTATTTCTTAAAGTTGCTGTACAAGTGAAACAAGAAATATGTATGCAATAATACACAAAACTGACAATATTCCAACAATACAGTGCAAATTTTGAAGACTTTATCTTCTTATCACAACCAAATAGATTCCATTTAGATTAAAGAAAGAATGGGTGCAGGTTAATGAAACTGAAAGTGGTTTAGGTTTGTGAATAAAATTAAAATTCTTCAACAAAATTATTTATTTTTACAAGGATCAGTATTTGAGAACAAACCTTTTCTTTTTCTAATTTTATTTTAAAATAAAAATTAGTTTGGAAAATGGGCTTTGGCTTAAGGGGAATTTACAATAACCTTTTCAATAACATTTTTGTTTTTTAAAAAAACTTGGAGGGAAAAACCAAGAAAAATGAAACAAGAACTTGTTCAGAACAACCACAATGGAGCTCCTTCAAAAACATTATAGGAAAATCATTTGGAAGCTCTTTTAGGGAAAATATTCTTATTCTCTGACCAACTCAATTTCTGAAATATATTACTTATTCTTTACCTAAACTTGGTAGCACCAAAAGATTTCACTCCAAGATATTAACTGGGATCTAATATAAATTATTTTCATACAGACTGACTGCAGGAAGGTTCATCACATCTTGTAAAAAAATAATGGAAGTAGTCTCAAGTTCTTATGCAACAGTGATCACATTTTTACTTTACAAGTCTCTAGTCCAAACCTCAAACCTACACAGATCTTACCCAAGAGAAGTTTTAAAATTCTAACAACATTACAGAATCACAGAATCACAGAATGATAGAAGGGGTTGGAAGGGACCTCTGGAGATCGTCTAGTCCAACGCCCTTGCCAGAGCAGGGTCACCTAGAGCAGATTGCACAGGAATGCATCCAGGCGAGTTTTGAATATCTCCAGAGAAGGAGACTCCATAACCTCTCTGGACAGCCTGTTCCAGTGGTCTACCACCCTCAAAGTAAAGAAGTTCCTCATGTTTAGATGGAACTTCCTATGACCAAGTTTGTGCCCATTACCTCTTGTCCTGTCACTGGGCACCACTGAAAAAAGACTGTCCCCATCCTCCTGGCACCCACCCCTTCAGTATTTATAAGCATTGATAAGATCCCCCCTCAGTCTTCTCTTCTCCAGACTAAAAAGACCCAAGTCCCTCAGCCTTTCCTCATAAGAAAGATGTTCTAGTCCCCTAATCATCTTCGTAGCCCTTTGCTGTACCCTCTCCAGCAGTTCCCTGTCCTTCTTGAACCGGGGAGCCCAGAACTGGACACAGTACTCCAGATGTGTTCTTTTTTTTTGCTCAAAAACCGTGCCCAAAGCTTTTTGGTAATTTTAAGGAGGAAAAAATATATACTACATTCAGTTCTCCAGAACTTCAAAGCAGTTAAGGTAATTTTACTCTTACTTTCCAGACTAATTCACTAATAAGGTACATTTTAAAGCAGAAGCAGGATGTTAGAGGAATTTCTGTTTCTGGAAAGGTAGGTTGCTAATAACGTCTTTGTCAGGCTTAATTATAGCAGGCTTCCATGAACAATAAAGTTGGTCAGACTGCACATCCCTCAATTTGTGTGCATCACAAAATAACCAAACTATGAAGGGTGATTTTGCACCTGTGCAGAGGGGAAGGTTAGGGATGGAGCAGGGGAGACTTTTCAGTGCTGGTGGTAATTCAGACCAAGCAGTCTGTTAAGACCCTAAGCTCAATTTTGATCAATTCCATTAATACTAATAACTTCTTTTGCCAGGCTTTGTGGCCTCAGACAGCAAAGTTCTTTATACAGGGAGATTATTGTCATTATCTCTGTCTTATGGAGAATGAGACAAAATAGCTTGTCCAAAATCACCTTGGAGATGAGGGGCAGAGTCTTTGGAGGAAATACGATCTGAGACTTTCCAGCCTGTTCTGGCAGACATTACACAGCACTTAGCTGTCCTTCCACTGCAAACCACACGGCTTAGTGCAGGGACAGAAAATTGGAGGTTTATAAACATCTGAAGTGGATAGGCTGTACATTTTGTAGGGACAGGAACCTTCTTAGATTCTAACATGGAGGAAAGGAGCCTAAAGCCTGATCTTGTCCTGTTCTTAGTCTCCAGGCTTAAAGCTGAAAATCTATTTGCTAAGCTGTTAGAGCTCACTGGTGAATGCAGTGTTAGGAGGGAGCTAAAATAATTTCCTAGAAGGAAAAAAAAAAAAAAGCGGTGCATTGCTGCATATCAGAGGCAAGATTAAACTCACATGCTGTGAATAATAACAACAATAATAAAAATGATCACGGTAAAGTAAAAACAAGAGAAAATGCTCACCATGCCTATGTCAGAAGGCGTATCATCTTTTGGTTAAGACATGGCTGTCAGTCAGTTTCTGATTTGTCCACAATACAGATAAGACCAAATCCCTTGAACTTCTTTTCTTTCTTTTAGAATACTAATATAGAAATTAATACAACAACATTTTCCATTCACCCAGGGAGGTGGGAGAAGAATTAAAATCTATTTTAATGCTATTTTGAGATCTTCATGTCAAAGCTTATTAAATACACTAATTTCAGTAAAGTTTCATCGATATAGACTTACAGAACGACCTTAACACAGCAAAGAGTAGTTTTGGAGCAGTATTCTGACACAGTCTGCAATTCCATAATTTAAATTCTGGTTAGTATTTTGTGTGTTTGAATCATTCTCTAAATGCATACAGATAAAACATTATTTATATGGCTAGAATTCATTTTGGAATTAGTATACTAGTTAGGACTGGCAACCTAATTATGTTAAAAAAAAAAAAAAAGTTATTCCTGTAGTCCATATTATCCTTTTTTGAATATGTATTCCCAGACAATATTATGTATTCAAATTAAAAAGCTCAATGCTGAATCAGTCCAAGGTCATCATAGTTTGTCTGTTACAGTCTCCCTCAAGTTTGATGAGAGCGCTACATTAATGAAAATGCATTAGATTAAAAAAAATAGAACACTGTTAAATTCTTGTATTAGTGATGATAATTTTGCATTTGACACAGAGTTAAAAAGAATTTCTCTATTTGATGGTGTACTAATATCTGTAATGACAAATCCTTCAGCACATACTATAGCTGCCATTGCCTGGAGGAAAACCTAAGGACATTCTAAAGAGCACTGTGGAGGGAAGTTGAAAAGAAGTACTCAGTTTGGAGTTGTTAGACTGACACTAAGCAGGACGGTTTGATGTATTGCCAGAAGGCTTTATCTTCTCAAAAAGTTTATAATCAAGCACAAAGGAGAGCCTACTGCATATTTTGTTGTTCAGCGAACATGAAAAGTTGTTTTCCTTTCATTAATGCATCTCTCTTTACACTTAGCCTTATCCAAACCAGCACATTCTCTAGATATTGTTACCACTTAAAGTGCAGGATTAATTCACTTCAGTGAAACTTTGGTTCCTTTTTAAAATTCTGTTTGAGCTGAGTTTGGCAGAGACACTTGAATCAGAAGTCAGAAAAGGGAAAGTACGAGTTAATACTGTAACATTTTCCAAACCTTCCATGCGAAACCTCAGAAGTGTTTCACTATGAACCAGTTCCCTTAGAACATCTGATTTAGAAAGGTAAGTATTGTCACATTTTCCCTGGGGAAAATGTGGAGTAAGGAATTAATTAAGGTTATATATATATTTCAGAGAGTCGAGCTGAAAATGGAATCTGTATCCTATTATCTCACCATTAACCTTCCATAGAAATTATGACATACACGAACCCACACATGCACAAGTGCTCACACATGCAGCCATATAACATTGTTTGTGAATCATAGGTTATAATATTGATGTCTGCAGCATAGATGGCTTCGACTTCAGAACTCGGTCCAAGTTTCTCTTAAAATTAATGGAGAGACAGGCATTTTAAGACATGATCCACTTAATCTTGCCAGGTGTCAGCTTTAGGAAGGGTTAATCATACTCCCAAATGCCAGTCTTTCTTTAGTGATGCTAAAGAGAACCCAGACAAGTAGCCTAAATGCAAACACACACATTTAGAAAACCCTGCCCACAATAAGTGCAAGAGTGTTTCATAGCATGTTTCTGTGATTTTTCATTAAAAACAATTGACAAGTGCATAGCTATGAATATTAAGCAACCTTTTAAAGTGCCCATTCTCAGTTTTGAATGCACATAAATCAGTTAGAGCTACAGTTTTAAAGGCATTTAGACATCTAAAGGTGAGATGGAAATTATGTATTATGTGTGTTTTCTTACTTTTCAGCAATAAATAAGAAATATTAATGATATTATGATTTAGGAAGGAAGTGTGACAACGGAGTATGAGAAAGAGTCAAGCTATATGAATAAGTTATTTTAGAGATATATTAGCCTCAGATGAGCTATGCTGAATAATATCACCTTGGCTAGGCGGTAAGATTTTCCCTATGGCCTTACAAATTACTGACTAACTTGCTGTAAATACACACCTGGGTTTAGTCTGCAGGTTTTGTTCCTAAATGTCCACAGAATAATGTTGTATTATGTATAGATGAAAAATAATTTACCTCACATATACTCAGTGTTGGGTAGAAAACTGAAAGATATGGCCAACAGTTGATATCCTGGCTACAGAAAAATCAATAGCAAAACTCCCATCGAGTTGAATGTGGTGCAATTTTATATTTCATCTTGAGTGTCATAGAGCAGAAAATATGTTGGCCAATATAGTTAAAGAGAAAAATATATTCTGTCAGGGGGAAAAAAAGAAAGAAAGAAAAAAAAGCTTACTTTGTTTTCTCATTGGTTCGAGTGTCTTCAGGCTGAAAATAAAGAGACCATTTTGATAAAATTTAAAAAATAGGAAGAAGAATCCGTAAGAGATGTGTCCTGGGAGACAAAACTAAAATGGCAAAATCTACAAAGTGGGTATAAGAACCTGTATAGGATAAATGGACAAACAGTAAGTCACTGATGTAATTCAGTATTTTACCCTCAGTATTTTCCTCTACAGCCTGCCTCTTTTCTGAAGCACAGACCACAGCCTGAGCAGAATCTCTTCTGCTCAGCTTGAGCCGAGCCTCATTTAAAGAATCTTAATAGAAATTAGAAATAATGGTCTGAAGAAAAAGAAAGGTAGCTTCAAGCTGGGTATTAAGCCAAACTTTTAGAGAGTGAAATCTATTCAAACGTGCAATAGTGTAGTGTTGAAAAAGCATGAGGAATCGTATTCCTGGGAGCCTTCCAGTATTGGCAGGTATATTGCTATATGACCTTCCAGTCTTAGTATCTATGATGTTATGATAGTGCTTCAGTTTAGCTTTTACTCCTTGCTCCTGCTTCAGTTTGTGCTGTTATCTCATGTGGCACAGGAGCTAGCAGCTTCCTTGGTGATGACTGGGCATGCGTATTTTAAAAGGGATCACCAATTAAATGGGTGGGATCATTGAAGGATTCATTCACAGAGATGGCACAGGGCACAATTTTGCCTAAATCTACTGCAATTCTCCCATGTGACCTTGTGCAAGTCATTGTTGCCTGCGACCGTGTCTGTACCACCGTGCATCCATGCATCCACCACCATGGCTATATCACAGCATTTATGTTCCAGGTTCCCAGAGGGAGTCCAGCATCCTGTGTTAACTGCTTTGGCTCCCTATACAGTGTACATGATGAACTGAACCTACCAAAGTGGTATGCTTAAAGAAGTTGCTGCCCAAAGAAATACTAGTCTGGGTTAGGTATTAATTTGCTAGATGCATTATTCCTTCTTGTTAAGATGCATTTCCCTCCACTTGGTTTTCACAGCTCAGTTCCCCTGTTTGGATGTAGGGGCCCTAAGCCCTACTCTCAGAGCTCAGGAAGGGATTCTAAAAGAGTTTTCTTTACATATTAGAGTAGCAGTGAGAACACCAACCTTACTTATACTCTGCTTCTATAAATGAGCAGTTGTAAGAAAAGACTGGAAGTACTTTTATTTCTTCCCTCTGCTTCCCTGCACAAATTCACAAAGTGTGTAAAGAAAAATACACTTCATTTTTCTTCATTCGTGATCCATTTTCTCTATGTATGATGTAAATTTTAAGGGACTGTGGCTGTTTCTAAAGGTGTGTTTTTGCAATACTTTAGCTCAGTGAGGATCCATTTCAGTTAAAATCCGTAAGCATTAATTTAATGCAAAAAGATCAAAGTAGTTTTCATTTTTCCATGGTGTTCATTAACGTATATAAACAGAAACCACATCTTGTGTTTGTTGTTTTAGTATTTTGATTGAGGGAGCTAATCCAGAAATAAAGAGACAGGCTGTTATTCTCTTAATAGACACGTGAGAGGACTCTTACATAGTTTGTTTTGATGTTTTCTTGGTGTTCTTCCTGCCCTGAGTAATATTTCCATAATGCCCTCAAATATTTGAAACACAAAACACTTAGTGTTCTTTATTTCAAAAGTGTTGTTATTAGATGCATTTTTTGCAGTATCCTCAGAGCTGCTTAGTCTTCAAAAGTACACATGAATCAATCGTAATATTATTAGGGGGAAAGAAAATTAATACAGTCCTTTTTCTAGGAACACACTAGGTTTTGAACAGTCTGACTGTTTTCCTAACCAGAACTAGAGAAGACTGAATGGACGTCACCAGAGACTTAATGAACATCTTTCCTGTTGGTGTAATTCTCTTCCTTCTTCCTCAGTTTTAATCTCCTCCTTTCTGTCTGTGGCAGATGGCATTATGTTGATGAAGAGAAGAGATGTCTGGTTCTCAACAGCTCGTGCCAGCAGACCAGCAGTGCCTTTTCCTGCAAAACTTATTTTATGTAGAGGAAAGAATGGAAGATAATTATTTTTTTAAAGGAAAGAACTCAGAGTTCATCAGTAAAACATGTTCATGAAGGACATGGGTACTGACAAAATACTGCTATGCCTATGTCTTTTTAAACTTTTCCATGGGGTGAACCACTTATTGATTCTGTAGGGCCCTGAGTGGGATGTATTACATACTGCAGCTGTGGTGCATTGTGGTAGAGCTATTCTGATCAGATAGTCTAGACCGGAGCTTTTAATTTCTCAATGAAATTGTTAAATGCTGCAGGGAAGTAGATGCTTAACGTGAATGACTAAGCATATTGTTAGGTCAAAAGCCTAGTTTTGCATTAAAAAACCAAAAGCTTTACTTAGCTTTAATAGTAACCAGCGAACTTCAAGCCAATGAGACATTTGCACAGGAGTCTGTTATTGGCCAGCATTATTATCTGGATGCTGCTGAATGTTAAGTAGCATGCATAGCAAACCCAACTCAACAGCTGACTTTTAAGAATATTATGTCTTGTTCTGAATTTTAAGATTAAATTTAAAAAAAACACACAAAGATTTATGTTAGACACTGACAAATATTGACTTTGAAGATTTAGATTTTGTTCCAGTGTGTTGAGCATTTTTCAGAACAACAAAAAACTTTATCTTATGTTTTTAGTGACAAAATGTTCAGTTTTCAGGACATTAATTCGAACTGCAGATAAAAGCCATTTAAAAAATAATCATGTGTACTAAGATATTATCTTCCAGAAAATGAACCTTTAACATCTTGTATTTTCTAATATGGACCATTCATGGGGTTTTTGAAATGTCATTTTCAACCTATGGTAACCAAAACACAGAAAGAAACAATGTTTTACATTTATACCAAAATGTCATATTTATTTAGCTTATTTTATTACAAAAGATTATCATGCTATTTAAAGCCCAATAACAATGCTAGATTTTCAAGAGAAAAACCTGGAGATTCTGATGCTGAAAACACAGCAGGAATTTAGGATGAAAGCAGGTTTCCAAATTGGGCTTGACACAATATAATCTAGTAGCTAGCGTTTACGTTCTACTGACTTCTAGAGGACGGAGAGTCGGGCCACCCAAATGCTGTCTAATAACTATCCAGTAGAGACAACTATAAATTTCTAGAGTGCTGCAGCTAACAAAGGCTTTACTCTATTTCAAATGGCAGGAAATTGTGAAATGAAGTGGGAAATTCCGACAGTGTGCTCCCCACCCCGCACCTGACCTTTATCTCCTGTAACCCTGCCAAGCAATAACCACCAGTGGCAGTCACATCTGGTTGAGATGGCTTCATCCAGCTCAAAGTGGATTTGGGGGAGACAGATAACAACACAATAGCCAAGTGCTAATTTATGGCAATGCATCCGTCTAACCACAGTGCTGGTCAATGTTGAAGTCAAACCAAACTTGAAAGAAACTAAAACCTGTGGTCAGTATGTAAATATGACTATGAGTCAATCACCTTACCCCCATAAATAGTGAGCAGCCCAAGAGCCCTTTGCGCTCTCCTGCACGGCAGTGGGCTGCACGCCAGATCTCCCCTTGACTAGGGACACCTCTCAAGGTTAGTCCTCGAGGCTGAGAGATTCCTTGCCCCAACAGAGTCTCGGTAAGTGACTAAGAGCATGCTGAAACTTGGAAACCTTACCTAAGTGATATAAAGGATTGATTGTGCGTATATAATTCTTTAGACATAAACAATTGACCAAGTCTGGATCCAGCCGCACCTAGACTCCTCTCTGAGAAGGAGTTTAGAACGCAAGGGGGTTCTCTCTGAATCTCAAGACTCATCAGGAGGGTCTCCCTGACAGTTTTGTCTGATCCTGTCCTCTATGCAGTAAATAATCTAGTGTACCTTGCCACTGCATCTTGTTAAACCACTGTTGCATTTAGATTGAACATTGTTAACTCACTATTTTATATAAATAAAGTATATTGCTGCTTCTCTCTTGTGAGTGAAGTGCACGCTCTCACACTCTATCCGTGACAGAGATCCTGAGTAAGATGGCAACGGTATTTTGTTGCGGCCATGGTATTTTCATGTGGCTATGGTTTTTTGCTACACAAAATGTGACCAATGCATACAGTTCCTTAGCTGATTCTGTCTTGTGTGAAAAAAAACCCAACAACAAAAACCAAACCAAACCAAAAAAACCACAACAAAACCATGTTCTAAGATTTATCATCTCATATGGTCAGGATTTAAGTTTTACATCTCACCCAAAAGATTGATTATGCTCCTGACACATTCACATGCCATAAGTATACTCTGTTGATGGAACGTCTACTGATTTCAGCAGTTAATAAATCCCAAGTTAGTATTTACTTGCTTACAAAAGAGAAAGACACAATAACATTGCATATATTAATTCCTCTTTTCAAATTAAATGTTGGTACCATATCAGAAAGGTGGAACTATTTTCATTAATGCACCAGATTGACAGCAAGTTGTGTTAACAAAGTTCAGTAAAATGTCTTCAGTGTCCCTGGGATGTTCATAAAAATAAATTAGCCTGTGGATACAGGCTTAGGGAAATTCTAACACATGTAATTGTACTGGAATGCAAAGCAAGCCAACAGGTTTGCTGAAATGATTAACAGTTAACTAGGTTTGGAATATCAACAAATGTTTTGCATACCCATAATTTATTGTCATTTCTTCAGGTTGACTACAACTTACAGAGAGGCCAGTACAGGGCAGAGAGTCCTTATTTTCCTTAGTTTTCTTTTGGGTTCTGAATGAGACCACTTATTTTTAACTACATGATCTCCAAACACAGATAGTACAACCCAAAGAGAAGGTGCTCACTGGTGCTGAATAAATGAAAAGAGACTGGTTGGAACATCTCAAGGAACTATTCTATAGAGTATTTGAGTCTGTGCCTTGATGTCAGTAGTCAGAATGGGAACAGTAATTGCATTAATTATCTAAACAGGACAAATCTTCCAAAAACTTGTGTCGCTGTTTCAGAATGAGATAAAAAAATTAGAGGAAGGAAATATGTGGATCATTTGCTAAGCAGAAATCTTACTTGAAGGCTACAACTATGAATCTTAGTCAGCAGGGCTGGACTTAGCAATTTAAAAGTCAGGTGTCCAGAGTAGGATGATCAGTGAGGTTCTTTTTATAGAGAAAACAGATGTCTTGGACAATTATTCATCCCCTTTTTGAAAAAGGCATGTAAGGAAGGTTATCTGAATTACATCAATTCATATGCTGTTCTCTTTGTCTTTAAATACTGTAGGGGGAGCTTAAATCGCTAATGGGGAACATGTCTGCCTTTACTGAACCACTCTTCAGTGAGATGGCTTTCATTCTGATATAGGTCACTGATTCAGGATAATTGTAACATTTATTGCAACATACTGCAGGACACATTATTCCGCAAAGGTGGATGACGATTAAGTGACTCCCGGTGATCTGAGCAGGTGGACATCATTACTTTTGACAATGTTCTGACCTGGGTACTGTATCTTCTATCCTTTATCTTCCTTTCATTCCCTCCCTTAGAAAGTAAAATAGAAGCAAAAATAAAACAGTCCTGTGATAAACTCAGAGATCAAATATCAAAATCAAACGGCTAACACACCCAGGTAAAATGAGATCAGGTTACTGGGAGTCAAGAAGACCCAGGAGCACACCAAACAGACCAGCACTGGAACAGACCCATCATGGAGAGTATCCTAAATATATATTGATAGAACAGAAACTATCAAATCTTGTTTTTCTATATTATTGCATAAGAGAATATTGGGTGACAGACTCAACATCAAGAAACTCCTATTTACACAAACTTCAATGTACACTTATTTTTGGACACGTGAAGTACCTGCCCTGACCAAGAATATAGATCATTATTGTTAACAATACAAAAGCTAAGAAAAAACAATGTATTGAAATGTTGAGGAAAATTTTGTTATTATTGGTGAGAGACAACCATTGAAGCAAAGAGTTGCAGGCAGGAAAGGAAGACAACACACAGAGTAAATTTATACAGTTTGCTTAGTAAACAGGGAATATGTAAAAGTGAAAAAAAAACCAGAAAAATAATCTACATTAGAACAATGTATGTAATGGTAGACATTTTATCAACCAAGTTTGGGTCTAGAATATATATAATTTCATAATTCTTTATGTAGAAGACGTTACTGCAGCAAAACTAGGAAATTGTGGTCAGCTATGATGTTCATGTTTTGAACAGACTACTGAAAAAAATGAAGAAAATTCTGAAAAAAAACCATAAAACCTTTAGGAGCTGGAGAAAAAACTTACAGACCTGCTAAAATGCTCAGGCTATTTAAACTATCTACAAGAATGATGAGAGGTGGCTTGATCACACTGTGTATGTTCTTTCAAAGGGACAAAATACAACTATTGAAGAGCTTTTTAATGTTGGAGTCAATAAAAGCCAATGGCTTGAAACTGCAACTGAACAGTTTTTAATTTAAAGTGAAACACATTTAAAACATGAACTTCAGGAAGGAAAAAAAAGTAGTGAGCAGAATTTTTGAATTTCTGAAGGCCCATTTTGTGTTCGACATGGGCTTGGGTGCTGAGGAAGAAAATACAAAATTACTGTCCTCTTTAATGAAAAAAACCCTTGCTTCAACAAAGTTACTTGGAAGTAGATCAACAACCACAGGGATGCTGTCATCAATTTCCTTACCCTTTACCCACTGCCCCAAAAAAACCAAAAAAAATGCTGGTAGCAATGTAGGAGAGTTTCATGCATTTTTTTAATATATAAGAGATTAAATTAGCTTAATTTCCCTTCATTCAGCACCTTTGAAGAGATTTTAGCAGCATAATGGCAGAATGCCAATTCATAACAACCTAAATAGGTGGAAAAAATTGCTTGCTGAAAGTACCTCCCCTTCTCTTCATCTGGCTAAAATAAGCTGCCCAGTTTCAAAAATTTGAAATAAGGTAGGATAAATCCCATCATAAAAAAGAATTCAGTGGAAAATAATCCATGAGAAAGGGTATCCTTTGTGAAAAAAGTACTTACCATCATGCACTTGGTGTAATTATACTTTGCTTTTCAAACTGTAATGAACAGTGGTTCATATAAATGGTAGGTTAAAAACATGACTAATTTAGTTATTCTTATTTCATTTGGCATTCGTTTTGATATATGTATGGTTAAAATCTTGGTATATTATCTGCATTGAACTTGCATCTTTGTTTAGTTGGCTACTTAGCTTCCAGCACTTTATTGCATTTGGAAACGTTCATGCTTAGGGACATTCAGTACAGAAGTACCTCTACTTTTCTGACATTTTTGTCCTTCCTCCCACTTCTCAGTATCCAAAATGCCAGAAAGAGTAGTATGAGAGGTGCATGCCTGCAAAAACTCCTCTGAGAGCAGACACCAAATAGGGGAATGCAGACGTATGAGTGGCAGAAGTGTACAGACGTTTTGCTTATTCTTCCCAAAGCTGGGGACAATGCCAAGAAATAAACCCAGGTGGGCTGCACAGGAAGGGTTGGCTTTGGGAGGCAGAGGGCTTTAAACAGTTCACAGTTGGAGTGTTTAATAGAAAAAGGGAACAAAACTGGTTTAAAAACTGAAAGACATTTTTACCTCTTGCTTGGGATAAACACATTCCTCCCAACTGGGGCTGGAACGAAGAGAAATGCCCTGACTTGACCACATCTGGCATGTGCTTATGGGAGAAGTCATGGTGTTGGGCTCCAGGGAGGTGCATAGGAGGCTAAGAGAGGGTGTGCTGAGAGGGATGGATGGGAAGCAGATGAGAGGGTAACACGATTGTGAAATCTTCTCTTGGGTGTCATGAAAGCCTCCTAATTCTGGTACTACATACCAGCATATTTAAGTGACACATGAATCAAAGTGCAAAAGATACTGAAGACTGGAACTCCTGTTAGTATCACGGAGTATAACTGGGAAGGCTTTTCTTTCATCTTTGCACTTCCTGAGATTCTAGCCCTAAAGAGTTAAGAAAAAGCATTTTTTCTTCTAAATTATTTTTACCCTATCCGAAATTCCCACACCTCATCTCCTTTTTTGCTACCCTTTGTAGCAGTTTGTTAGATTATGTTTATACCAAGACTGTCTGTTTGACTATCATGTATTGGAGACATCTGCAAGGCAGCTTTGAACTAGTTACTTTCTACAGCTGTTAGAAAGATAGCCATGGCAACACAAAGCTTGCTGTAGGCTTTAAAGTATGCCCTTGAGATAGGAAGGAGGACAACACAATAAACCTTGACTAGCTTCCAAATTTGACTCAGAATAGATGTTAATTTGTCTGTTCTTACATTTTTGTTCTGCTGGAGTGACTTGTAATCCCTGTTTACACACCCAAGTTGGAATAAGGTGACCACTTTGCCCCCAAACTTTGAAATATATAGCAGGCTTTCCTAGACTTACATTGGCAGGGGTGCAGTAGATGTTACCAGCTATCTTCTGCCATGCAGCCCCACGTGCATTCTCAGTCCTATCTCCCATGTGTCTTAGCCTAATCTGCATAAGCTAAATAATAAGAGATATCTCATAGAGGTTATTTTCTCATTCCTCATTCACCTGATGGTTTACCATTCATTTCTGTCTCACCAGCGAGTACCCCCACCATACTTTGAGAATGTCTTCAGGGAGTACCTGGTGCTTCTTTTCCTCTACTTCAACATTGTCCTCCTTTTTCCGATTGCTTTAGGCTCCGTCTTTACTTTTTAGGGTAAAGTGGAGTTAAACTAAAATCTCTCTTACATGATAAAGACGGAAATAATTCTAGGTGTTAAAATAGGTTGTCAGAAACATTGACAAGTGTAGATAGAATGTGATTTATGGACCTTTAACTTTTTAAATTAAAATCTTATATCCTTAGGTAATACAGTAGTGCTGGTGTGCATTGAATTCTTGCACTGCATTCCAAATTATCTATAGCACATTAATTTACCACAGATCTGTTTCAGCTGTTTGAGTAAAATGGACAAGATAAATTGAATTAGTCTGAACTATAAGATTGCGGGGAAAATGAAAGTCCATGAAGACTGTCAGATGTAAGAATTAACTGTTACTACTTTAAGTGTTACTTGTAAAACTGAGACTCTGGGAGACGTATTTGAATTTGGATACTCTTTTGCTGGCTGATGCAGGGGATATCCTGTTCAGAGACACGCAGCTTAGGGGATCTGTAGCATAGTTTTCCTTTCAGTATGTCTCAAGCTAGAAATGGAAATTTCAGAACTTAACAGAAGTCATATAAAGTTGGGCCAATATGCCATTAGACCTGCATCCTGCCACCCTCATGACAGAATTCAGAGTTGTACATCAGAAACATCAGAAAAATCAAATCATGCAATAACCTACCCATAAAGAGTTTTCTTTCTGATCACAATTAATTACAGATTTCCTTATATCCTGAAGCATGACAAATCCAAAAATCTTGATTCTTTTAAATTTTAACTTCTTCAAATTCAAATTAATGATTTTTAAGTTCAAATGTTCTGTGCTTATGCAGACTGGGCATAGATACTGCAAAATACTTGGAGACACTGTTCTTGATATTTTTTTCCCACAATGTGGTGAATAGAAAGCACTTAAAGTACTCTGGAAGACCTTTTTGCAAATCACTTTTGGCTTGGGACGATCAATAGTTTTGAAAAGGCATATCCAAGGAAAGTAAGGGTCATTAAAAAATATTTCAGGGCCTGGAACATTTGCTGAACTTAAGATTTAAAAAGAAAGTTATAAACCATGCTACAGTGAAAACACCTCCCCTTTTTTTGGTTATTCTTTTCCTTCTAAAATTTTGGACCTTATCTACAATGTTTTTTGGAGCTTTTCAGAGAAAAAAAAGTTACAGAAAACAAAACAGATAATGGATATCTCACAGGTTAAGATGCCTTTGCAGTCCTAAGTACTTTATATGGCTTTTTTTGGAGTTCCAAAGTCCCTCTCAAGTTATACTATTTAGATGCCTAGATAGTTACAGATGAAAGTTAAAATTCTTTTAAAATTAGAAACTGGTAAATCAGTAAAATGAAATAAAGCCAAAAAAGGAAAAAAAAAAAGGGTCACAACTGGATATCTGAGGATTACAGCCAAGACTACGTTATTGACCACGCATTATTAGTTACTTGAAAAAGCTAGTCACTTAGGCTGTCTTTACAGGGGGCACTTATAAAGGTATTTCACACCTTAGGTGTGTGAAATGGCTTTCCAGAAGTACTTATCTATTAACTTCTACTGAAGGAATTCAGGTAATTAGGTTCCTAACTTAGACCTCACCAGTGCACCAGGTTTGAGGAATGACCTTAAGTTAAGATTATTCATCTGAACTGATCCTCTAGTCTAATCATTTTGATCTGCCCCATTTCTTTGCTTTAGAACAACTACACTGGCAGTTTCATTAGAAGCAGAGACCTACTATGTTACATACCTCATTTTCTCCAAAGACAGGTAGGAAAACCATGAAAATAAAGATGATTATTTCTTGTATTTCTATATTTTAGAAGGAGAAAAGCAGAAAAACACTGCCAAAGAATTCAGAAGAAGGGCATGTCTAGCATTTAACAGTTTTGCAGCTCTTTTTGAAGTAGATAGAAAGCACATCATTGTGAACATGTCAACCTCAATCAACCCAACCCATATTAGAGACAAGGAAGGAGGCAGATGATAAATACAAAAATTAGTTTAGGAGTGAGTTCAGGAGCTACTGATTTATGTATGATCAAGCAATGTTCTTCTGTGACATCTGAATCCCTACACACGTGTCACTTCAGCATCATTTACTAGGGAGGTGCTTCGTTATGTCAGTGTTGTTCTCCTTGATGTGGCTATGGGAGAACTGAGGGTGAAATGTTTGTAATCTAAACTAGCTCCAGAGAGTGTGTCCCTTCTGGAGACCTATAAGCTAATTTCTTTAAGTATAGTGTCTAACTCATTTATGAGATAAAAGCTCAGTAAATACCACTCTCTACATTCTCATCTGCCTTGTCTGGAGTTAAATGGAGAGAATTGTGCCTTTTGGAGTCAGATTTTCACAAAGGTCCTAGAGGTGCACATATATTGATCTCAGTATCTAGATTGTTTTGGGTGCATATGTGGGTGCAAGTAGAGCTTTCCATTTTGCAAGCACTCAGCTTCACCCAAGTTAATCCAAGAGCTGGATTCTGCCACTCATGATCTCTCCATGACTGAAGTGTTGGGAAAAAGAAATCTCAAATTGTGTGAAACAGCATGAAAACTGAAACACAGTCTCAAATCAAAGTTTTCTGTTTAGGTTGGAAATTGTAAATAAGTGTACATACACAAAGACACAAAGACACAAAAACACAAAAGCAGACGGGCAACAGCAACAAGAGATAGAAGACTGTAGGAGGAATATTGTTAAATTTGCTGTATAAACTTTTTGTTTAAATTCAAATTTAGGCAAACAGGCTCCTCTTCTGGGGTCCTCAAATGCATTTACATTCTTCTCTGACTTTCTAAAGAATGTAGGTTTTAGGAATAGTGACTCACTAGAGGCCTAAAATGTAGGTATAATTCTAAATTAAATGAACTGAATCTCTATCAGCTACCAAAGATCTAAGTATACATATCTTTCTGAAAAATCTTGAAGATGAAGCACCTGCCTGTGTGCTTCAGCAACCACATAAACTGAGATGCAAGAATTGCCTCTGTTATAGATACATATTTTCTCAGGTTCCCTAGATCTCATTTAATTTGCTTACAATATAAGCAATTAAAAGTATCGTCTACTTCAGAAATCTCTTCCTAACCTTACATTATTCTGGTTTCTTTTCACCCACACCTCACATGAATGATTCCACATTTTTTTATGCTGAAAGGAAGAGAAAACTTCAGCTTGGGCATTGTATTGGGATAGATTTCTTTCTGCAGCAGATGAGTTCTCTCACTGTGGGAGTTGGTTTACAAAACCTAAATGTATGTGCCAAGGTGGTCCAGGCTGTGAGAGCAGGAAACAGATTCAGGGGAACTCTGCTTTGCTACGGTCTCCTTCCTCTCACAAAATAGCATTTTACAGTATGAAGGGAGGTATTTATTAGTGCAGAGCCCACCATTCCATCCCTCTATCAGCAATGGTATCCCTCTATGGCTGTTTAAATTCAGAATCTCTCCCTTCCACATGGCCTGAGTGGAACAAAAGGACCAGAACTCAACAGAGAATTTGGCTGCTTGTCTGCTCAGGTACCTCAAGCCTACGTACAAGTTCAGAATTTTAATGTCTATTATCAGCCAGGGTTAGGCACATTTTTCTCTTCATCTAAATCTAAAAATGCTGAAAACATCTTGAGAAATGTTTTGCTATTTTACTTTTGGTTCAGAAATTATGCATTGCTTGCATTTGTGTACTGACAGATAATGAGGGAACATCACACAATATATGATAACAATAACACTGAAGTAATGTGAGAAAGTCATTTATCTTTCTGTTTCCACTCTGCCTGTGAGAATCTGAAAATCACTACCATTCCCATTTGAATAAATATTTTGGTGGGAAAAATTCATTTGAATATAAAGGACTGAAGAGTTCGGCTATTGACGATATGTGCAGAAGTTAGATTGGGGGGGGGGGGGGAGAAAGAGATGGAGTACTGCTGCTTATCAGCAATATAAACTGCATCTTTTGAATGTTTTGTCAGTATTAAAATACCTTCTGTTTATTGATAATCTCTTTGCCAGACATATTTTGTAAGTCTATTGCTCAGAAATGGTATCTCTTATTTTCCATGTCTCTCTCTCTCCCCCCTCTCACTTCTAAATTGCCTAGCAGCTTGGAGGAATCTGTCAGAAATTTCATTAAAGCTTCAATATTTGCCTGTGCAGGTACAACTAATTAAGTTTAGAAGAATTATTGGAAAAGTGTATTTTCCTTTTGCCCTTCCTAATGTTGATATAGGAATTAATAGTAATTGATTACTATCTGTGCCCCAATTACATTGAAAATTTCTAACTCCAGTAATGGATCTAACTCAAGTACTTAAGGAACGTGCTAAGGGTAAAGGATCTTTGGATCCCTTGTGAAAGACTGGAAGTCATAGAAAAAACACATCTGTCCCTTATAGTTTTATGTGCTTAAGTTAGCATGAAATTAACAGGGGCCTAGATCCTGCTCAATGCTTCTATGGATGTGCATATTGCATAGGAAGGAAAAGGTGGGGGTCTTCCTGTCTTATATCTGTGAGTCCTCAGTAATCTGGAACCTCGGTCCTCAGGGATGTGCCTGACTTTCTGACTAACTCTTCTTAATGGTCTGAAAGAACTAGGGTGTATTCTGGAGCCAACAACTTGCTCTTCTTACTGTTCTACATGCAGTGCTGACAAGGGGCACTGTTCCATGTAAGTGAAACACTTGACTTGACTTTAACGTAAATTCTGTTCATTTCCAGGTCTGGAAAAAAACAGACGAACAGAAAAAAGGATGCTCAACGCCCTCCTCTTTCCCAGTCTGATAAACTTCATTGTTGTTTCTTCTTTCTTTACTTTTTAGTCCTGGAGGTGAAACATACTTAATTTCAGAAAGTGAGGGGGAGCCCAAAAACCCAATAATTGCATTAGTTTGGAGATTGAGAAGAGCCAATTCAGGACTGTATGCAACCTGATGGTCCAAATTTGACAGCCTAGGACACTTGAAGGTCATAGAGTTCTTCCTTTCCCCAAAATTCCTAGTCTAAATGTATTACTTTTAGTTGAGTTCCAATCTGAGAAGAGAAATTTTTCTTTAGTTATGTGGTTCCAGCCTGCCAAAGCTATGACACTATCTTGTCTGATCTGACTTTGTAAGGGTAGTACCACCGATTTGCTGTGGCAAGACAGTCCTACAAAGAAAGAAATGCTGTTACCAGTTCATCCCAGCAATCTCAGCTCTGCTAATATGAGTTTGGCCTGCTAAATTTAAGTGTACCCTTTGAAGCTTATGTTGAATTTACAGTCTCGGAGTAAAAAACACAAAGACAGACATGAGCAGCTGGACATTTCCCTAGTATTTTGCAGCAACTTCTGGTCTGTTTTAGACTGAACTCCTTGCTGAACATGATTTCCCTGATTTCTAAGGACACCTTGTATTGGCACTGAGAGACACAATTACACTGCATGTACCTTGCCTAATTCATCTATCTCTTGACAATTGCAGAGGCATAAACAGAATGATACTCTTAGGTAAATCAATTTGCAACCCAAGCTGCAGCCCAAGATAAATATAGACAGACATATAAATGAATTCTGAAAAAAACCTCACTTTCTTCTTTCAGTGGGTAAGCAGATTTACTTTTCTTTCATAAAATCTAACTGTAGAGACAACCATCACCTTGTGTGAAAGAATTTCCTGGGAGGAGCAAAAATGGTTTAAAACTGAACACAATTTTCTCACAAGAAAACCCTAAATTCTTATAGTTGTCATGACTGTGTCCATGTTCAGCTACCTTTAAATGTGGAGTTTGACCTGGTGCTTTGAAACACTTACCTCTCACAAATGAGTCAAGAAGATGCCGTACTGGCACAAAAAGCTAAATGAAGTGGCGCTGGTGGTTCATTGGTTAATGCTTTCCTCACTAAATCAGTACTTGTGACTCAACATGACGTACTGTGTTTTAGATGAAAAGTAAAACAGAGGTCCCTGACCATTTTGTTTCATTAAACATCCAACGGCACTTTTAACCAGAGCAGAGGATGTGAATTTCGATATTCTTACAAAATTCCTAGCTGGGTAATTACATTCTGCTCTACTAAACTCCCCCTAGAGAAAATTTAATTAAAATGAGTTGATATCTCTCTGTCATAGAGTAGACAGGTATCTGTAACACAAAAGCCACCAGCACAACTGACATAAATTGGTGCTTTTCTGTGGCAGGGCAAGCAAGGTTAGAAGTATCACTTTCTCCTCACCAGAAATGGACATTCCATTTCAGGCACAGTGTATATCCACATTATGCTGGAGAAAACAAAGTACTAAATTTTTTCAGTATCTGTCCAGAACTTCTTTTAAGCAGCAGGAACTGTATTCATAGCTCACAACTCTTTCAGCAGTTATCTAAGTTCTTAGTAGTTTTTATTAATGTCAAAAGTACTGATTAAATAGGTATACACAGGAGAGAAAGATGGGAAGACACTTCTGTGGTGCAGCTGGGAAGCTGCTACACAGACACTGAAAAAGTCTTCTACATTAATAATCAAAGAATCACAGAATCACTGGGGCTGGAGGACACCTCTGCAGATCACATAGTCCAACACCTCTACTCAAAGCAGGGTCAGCTAAAGCAGGTTGCCCAGGATAGCGTCCAGTCATGTTTGAATATATTCAAGGATGGAGAGTCCACAACCTCTCTGAGCAACCTGTGCCAGTATTTGACAACTCTCACAGTAAAAAAAAAAAAAAAATTTTTCTTATGTTTAAACAGAATTCCCTGTGTTTCTATTTGTGCTCGTTGCCTCTTGTCCTTTCATTGGGCACCACTGGACTTGTCCCCATCTTCTTTACTCTCTCATCAGATATTTATACATATTTATACATATATATATTTATACATATATATATATTTATACATATATATATATTTATACATATATATATATATATATAAGGTCATCCCCCAAGCCTTCTCTTCTCCAGGCTGAACAGTCCCACCTCTCTCAGCCTCCCCTTTTAAGTCAGATGCTCCAAGCCCTTATTTGTCTTTGTAGCCCTTTGCTGGACTTGCTCCAGTATGTACATGTCTCTCTCCTACTGGGGAGCCCAGAACTAGAACCAGAGCTCCAGATGGGTCTCACCAGGGCCGAGTAGAGGCTGATTAAAGAATTTACTTTCTTCTACTTCTTCCAACTGGACAGATCATGTGTGTTAAATACTTTGGCACCAGGTGACAGCAGGCAGTTTGAGGGTTGATGATACTGCATTTGTGGAGGAAAAAGTTGAGAAACTCAAGGATCAGACGGGCACATTCTCTGGACCTCATATGTCTTGCAAATATCTTGCTTCAGATCCACTTCCATATGACTGTCATTCTTTACCAGTTCTTAGCAATAGCTTAGCCTTTTAAAGCTTTAATTAAACTGTCTCACTAATGGACAGTTAATGATTTAAAAGGAAACAATTCACCAATGTCACGTCCCTCCATTATACAGTACAAATTTTAATGGTTTATACTGAATCAGTTGCTTATTAAGACCTTGAATATCTGAAAAATCATACTACATTTTCTCAAAATAACGTAACATGATACAATGTGATTAAAGCAGAGTGACAGCAAGAGCTGTGGCTTGAATGTAAATGTTGCATTGTACCATGGCAAAAAAAATTCCACAAATCTAGTGAGTTAGACGTAGCCTTGAGTTTGGATGATATTCAGCATAATGACATGGCTCAGAACTAATTTCTGAACAGTCCCTCATCACTCACAGAGCCTACTCAGTCATCTAGAGCCTGTGCAAGCAAAACGCCCAGTGACTTCAACAAAGCAATGCCTTAGAAATGAGTTTAGGATAGTTCAGGGGAAAAAAAGGAAGTTAAAGTCAAATAGAAAAACATTCACTTTAGAAAGTATACAGATTCCATCGTCGTAATATCTCTGCACTTCACAATCTTTGCCCACAAATGCTATTATTCTTAAAGTAGGGATTTTATGAATGGGTGTTTGATGTGTCCAAGGTCATGCAAGAGAACTAGAAAACAGCAATACCACAATCCACCCTAGGAGAAAAATCCTTGTCCCAGGATAGAGGAACTTCCAGCAGAGTTGTGGTTGTGTAGTACTGACTGCGGTGTGCTAATAGACCATTTTCTGCATCAAATTTTACCATTAAAATGCTTCCTCAAAAGTCTGAAGTGATGTTGATATCCAGACTGATTTCCTTATTGTTATTGACAGTAAACTCCATTCTGAGATAAAAACTTTCCTAATATGCACCTAAAATATGCTTTGCTGCAGTGTGAGATCACTAGTCATTCTTTTCTTTTCCAGTTAATTATAATAATCGATTCTATTGATTCTATGCTTTTTCTGAAAATGTTTGTGCATGAATAACTCAACAATGAATAGCCAGAACCACTCTTCTAAACCAAAACTTATCAGCAGAAGATGACCAAGGATTAAAAATAGATTTATGTACTAGTGAAGAACAAGATGACTCAGGCTACATCCACTGGCAAACTAGCTGTACAAGAGCCCGTTCTCTGGCCATATGTTGTGGGTTAGCTTCAGCCAGCAGCTAAGCACCACACAGCTGCTTGCTCACTCCCTGCCTCCTGCAGTGGGACAGGGGAAACAATAGAAAGAGCAAAATCAAAAAAAACCCCTCATGGGTCAAGATGAAAATAGCTTAATAAGTGAAGGAAGGAGAAAGAGGAAAGAAAATAAAAAAAGCAAAAGAACAAAACAAGTGATGCGCAGGCAATGACTCACCACCTCTCACAAGCAGAATGATGCTCAGCTCTGAGTACTGCCTACCTTCCCCCCACAAAACCTCTCCCCTATGTTTTTATTGCTGAGCATGATGTTATATGGCATGGAATATCCTTTTGGTCAGCTTGGGTCAACTGTCCTGGTTGTGTCCCCTCCTAACTTCTTGTGTGCCCCCAACCTACTTGCTAAGGGGGCAGAGTCAGAAAAAGAGAAAGCCTTAACACAGTGCAAGTACTGCTCAGCAATAGCCAAAACACTAGTGTGTTATCAACACTGCTTTAGTCACAAAAACAAAGCACAGCACCACATGGAAGAAAATTAGCTCCACCCCAACCAGACCAAGTACACCATGAGATGCCATTCATGCAATTAAATTGTCTTAAGATTTAAACCAAGATGGCCACATCCATGCATCTATTGTAAACAGGCAGTCAATGGACCTATGCCAACTCCTGGCACTGTGCCTGGGAATTGTTTTGGATTATTAAAGTGAGGTACAAGTGAGCTGGAGATTGCTCAAAGAGTTTGGCAGTATGGATGATCCTGGCCCTGTAGTCTGACAATGTTTAATATCTTGGTATATGAACCTGAGTCACATAAGTATTTTTTCAAATAAAAAGATAAATGTGTCCTAGTCAATAGCTAGCAACCCCCATACTGGGGAATTTTGGGTTTGTATTTGTTTTTCTCTCTTCCTACAGATACTAATGTAAACATCTTTGGAAACTTTTTGTCTATCCACTAAATGTTTGGGTTTAGGGTTTTTTGCCTTTTTTTTTTTTTTTTTAATGGGAATGTCTTTATTTCCCCATATCTTTATTTCCTTTTAACTTGAGAGTGCAGGGCATTCATTATTTAGCATCTTTCTTTTGAGTTTTTTAGATTATAGGAAAAGAAAGTTAGGTACTCAGATTTTTACAAAATATAATAATCTTCCAGTACAAATTGCTGGGATTTAATTTGTCCTCATTCTGCTGTAAATGTTTCTAAGCTTTATCACATGGCTTTATCACAGTTTCTAAGCTTTATCACTTCAAGCTTTTGCTGGAAAGGGACTTTATTACGGGATGGTCACATCACTTATTTTGTAAACAGATTGACTTTTTTCCTTGCTTCTGTTTTGTTTGGCAGAGTAATTGTCTGTTACTGTCTTGCAGCAGTTCTGGTTGCAAAGCCTTGTTGCACTATTTTAAATAAAATTGGTGGACTGACCTTTTTGTCTATGACCACGTCTTTATTTCCTTTTAAATTGAGAGTGAACTCTCACATAGGTAAGAGTAATCAAGGAGCAGAGCTTTATTTATTAGCATTGATTCTACAAATCACCTGGTGCAGCAAACAAACTCTACAGGCGATACAGTAATTTAGCAATTCTCTTGAATCTTAGAGTCTGTCTTCTGACTCTTGTTGGTGGTACAAGGAAAAGTGAGACAAAGCAATGAGCAGCAATCACTGTTCTTTACCCCTTTGCTCCTTTATGGCTCACCATACTATAATGTAATTTACCACAAGCAGGGAAATCCTCTGGGAACACTTTACAGAATGGGATATGGCCTTTACGGGGTTTTTTAAGGGTACTTAAAAGAGAAAAAAAAAATTGTCTTGTATTTTCCCCTTCTCCTCTGCCTCCTGACACCAAAATAACAGGTTGGCACCAGAATCATAGCACTAGTCTCACTTTGTAGACTGTGGGGTAAATTGTAACAGAGGCATTGGAAATCTGGTCTTAGGCCCATTGCAGTTTAAGATTGGTTCAAATCCTCATCTGCTGCTTCCCAGGACAGTGACCTATTGGTTTGTATACTGGGCCAACTTCCATGTAATTAGAAGCTTGTTGCCTTAAATGTCTCCTTAGTCAGTGGAGAAAGATTAAATTCTCCCAGACAAGTTCAAAAAAGGAAAGGGCTGTGATGAGGTGCATTTTGAAAGGACCAGAAGTACATAAATTCAAAACTGATACTGAATCACACCCTTAACTGTTTCCTTCAGGCAGAGCAAAATGAAAGTATTTCTAAAACATGACACTAAACGTGCAAAAATATTTCTCTATCAGTCAGACTGGTGGGATATAAAAGGAAACTGCTCCACTTAAGTGTGAAATGGTAATATCAGGAAAGACTGCTCCAAACAGTAATACTAGAAGTGAAAAAGGATTTCCAGTGCCTACAGCTCTGTATGTCACCAAAGAGATAGTGGGACCATACAAAAGGACCAGCTGATGTTTGCGATAGAATGGAAAGAGACCTGGAGAATTCAGAAAAGCTTTTATTCTTAGGCGGTAGCACTGAAAAGCTGCATTATGGTGGGATGTTTTTGGCCCTTTGAGGCAGACAATATATTAGACATCCATTTGCCATCCTCATTTTGACAAACTGTATATGAGTTCTTAGTGGCAAGACATGTTTAGGATATTTGATATCACACTGGATCCTGTCAGGCTGGATTGGCTAAAAGCAGGCCTTTCAACACTCACTTTGGAAAGCAGCACTTCAAGAGAAGTGTCCTAGATGCTTCCTGTGCAAAAGAAATATTCTAGATGATGAGGCAAGAAACATATAGTTTTTAACACCTGGCAATACCAAGGATGAGCGTAACTAAAATTTAATAGCATTATCAGAAGAGTAGGGAGCACAACGTAAATCCGAATCAGAGCCAAATGTAAATCACTGAAGAAGAGGAGTTTAAATCTGGTGAGAGATCTGATTCAGATAAGTGGAAGTGCCAATGCTATATAAAGACATGAACCTGCTATGAGGAACTAGAAAGTGTATCAGAACTGGTGAACTTTTTATTTAGCTGTAGATCAGAGTTGGTAGAAGCCCCATTGTTTCTGTAAGAGCAACATTACCAAAACCAGAAGTGATGTGTATCAAAGAAGGAAAATAACATGAAGCAGAGATGCTTTTTTGTGCATGGATCAGAAAAGTGTATTATAGAAAAAAAGGAATTATTTATTGCTTCTGCTGAATGTCAGTGGTGTAGACAGTACATTATGGTTGCACTAACCACAGCTGAAAACAGAGCCCGAACACTTACAGAGCCCTTTGGACAAGCTTTTGCCTTTGCCATTGCTGTAATGCCCAGTCATGTTTTCCAAAGTTATGAATGTGCAACTAAAAAAAAAACAAAAAAAAAGAAAACCTTGTAGCAGTTCTTCTTTACTTGTGCTATTTTGAGAAGGACAAGGTTGGCAGAAAGATTTGAAGGAACGGAGATACTTTTTCCCATATCATTTAGCTGCCTCTGGAAATGAACTGGGACGACTGATGAGGGGAAAAGTGAGCGTTAAAGTAATAAATCTCTTTTAAAAAATGATAACGTCAGAAAGGTTGTGACAATACTTTTTTCACTTTTCTATGAGAGATTTTTGAAATGAGAAGAAGAGTTGGCTTTGAAAAGTTGACTGGTCATGAAAGAGAAGAAAACAACACATTTTAAAATAAAGAGTCTGAAGACCAGAAAAAGATTAATGACCATGATATTAAGGAAAAAATGAGAAAGAGAAAATTTACTCACTAAACAGGAACGCACATGAGAAATATTCAGATTTGTTTATGCAAAGTGCCAGAGAGAGAACCACAAGGAACTTGAGTCGTCATTCATGATGTGTCCTGCAAAATCTAATAACACATGAAAACTAGGTTACAACAAGGTAAGCACAGTCATCAGAAGATGTTACAGCTCTGTTAAAGAGAGTAAGAAGAAATATTCATTCCCTTTATGGGAGGAGACCCAAAGAAAAGTGCAGAAGAACTGCATTTGGGAAGGAATAACTCCTTGCACCTATACAGGCTGGAGTTGGGGGGCAGCTCTGCGGAAAAGGTAGAAGGTGGGGCCAGGCTTTTCACAGTGGGGCATGATATCAGGACAGGAGACAACTAACATAAGCTGAAACAAGAGAAGTTCAGATTTGATATGAGGAAAAATACTTTCATCTTTTCTGTGGGTTTTTTTTTTTTTTTTTCCAAGGCTCTTGCAGTGGAGCAGATTGCTCAGAGAGGCTGTGCAGTCTTCATCCTTGTGAGTTTTCAATACAAAGCCCAGAGCGATCTGCTCTGACATTATAGTTGATCTCCTTGAGGTCTCTTCCAAGCTGAATTATCCTGTGATTCCATGATTCTATGACTGTGCTATATCTTAATGCATAAGGATTAATGCTGGCTTATATATTTTTTTCTTTCTTTATTGAGAGAAAGTATTGGATTAATGCAAAGTCAGTTATTTACATATCCTTGCACTTATGTGCTCAGCTGAGAAAGCAGGATGTTTCTGAAATATTTTGCTAAACAAAGCCTATTCTATGCATGGTTTCTTTTACAAGGAACCGTCTAAACCAAGGTGATGGAGAAGACTGATCAGGTAGTTTAACTCACCATGACCTGCTTGAAACTAGCAAAACACTGGATAGCAGTGTTTTGATCCCAATGGATTTGCTGACGTTAAATCAGGCAAATCCTCTGCCGTGCTCTGCATGCCACGATAAACACGGTAAATGAGAGGAAAAAGTAATGAGGGATTGTTTGGCAAAGCTTAGCAGGATGTTATGTCATCATTATACTCACTGTATTCTAAAATCACAGTTGTCTCTCCCACAGCAGCAGTATCTTCTGGATTGAATAAGGAAAAGTATAGACTATTCTGAAATAGCCTTCAGATTTAAGTGGCCTAGATAATTCCCTCTCCTTTTCCCTTAGTTAACGGAGGTACAACTGGGGGAAGAGGCATTCTGCTGGACAGTTTGCCATTCTGGAAACCCCAGGTTTGTGTTAACTGCAATACATGGCCAAAAATAAGGGCAGGGAAGGTAACAGGAAAGCATAAAGACAAGGCTTAGCAGTGGAGGAAAAGAAACAACAGATAAGGAAAAAGGAGAGAGGGGGAAAGGAGGTCACAAGGAACTTGTGCGACGCAGAAAATGGGGAGAATGAGCTAAAAAGAGAGAAGGGGGGAGGATACACAGTGAGTGACAGGGCTAAATGCCCCCAAATAAATCATAAATTACAAAATCCCAAGCGGATTCACAGAGCTTCCACTGTTGCACATGTGCAGAAAATGAGGATGGCAGCAGGTATTTCTACTCTATGTAATTACCGCTTTAAGCCTAGAGCATTACTATACAAAGGAGAGAAGTTAAAAATGCTCAGGCTAGCATTTTAGGCAACTTTCTTTAAGACACATTTCTAAGCAGTGCCACTAACCTGAGGGCAAGCTAAGTAGTGCCAGACCAAAGTTTGCTTGTGATTCACTGCTGACTTAAATCTGGTAAAGTAGCATCCTGAAGGCAGTCTAAAATATGGCCAGCCACAAACATGGGTTAAATTAATCTGGTTCAGCTAAAATGCAGTGCATGAAATAAGAGACAGTCTAGTCAGTGTATAAAAATATATTATAAACTTTTATGACTTAAAATTACTGGACCTGAGTATAACTCAAATGAGGAACCCCCAAGAGATTTTTCCTGCCCTGAGAAAAGTGACAGAAGCGTGACGCTTGGGCTTTAGCTGTATTCTTCCTCACGTTATTTTTAAAATGCAAAGACCTTAACTCTTGGTTATTACTTTCTGACTGACAGTGAAGAAGATGGGTGAGGTATCCCTTCTCCTCCCCCCGCATCATTTACATTCATGCGTTGAGAGTGGCCTGTGCAGCGGGAGGGCTCAGGTCCCACCGAACTCCCATCTTCCATGTCGTGTTGCAAAGCGCTACAGGCAGCGCTGGCCAATAGTTGTGATATGGGGCATGGCTGCCTTGGTACAAATACACCACTGGTGCCAGCAAGCGTGGCTGGAGCACGCCATGGTCAAAGAGAGGTTTCAAACCGGGACAGAAAACCTTGGTGGCCCAAAGGTAGCTTTTTCCTTCATAGTAGAAGGTAGTTCTCCTCCTCACACCCTCCAAAACCCCTTTTAGAGAGAAAGGCATGGTCTCCACAAGCCAGAGGCCTGATTTTTGCTTTGCTGTCAGCTTTCCTGGATTGTTCAGGCTGTCACGCCTACTTCTAGGGCAGCAGGAAACCACTGCTGTAATTCCGACATTAAGAAACAAAGCGAGCAGAGGGCGGAAAAGTAGCAGGTGATTATTCTTCCAGGGAGAGTAAGAGGGAACAGAGGATTTAAATCCACAATTCTTAATGGAGAGATTATGTAATGGGGGGGTGTGTGTGTTACAAAAGGCAGAAGGACAATTTCACAGAAAGATTGAACTTCAGAACTCCAAGGAGAAAGCAACAGGCTATGAGAAAGGAGGGACTGAAATGAAAACCAGTTGTTCCATGAACTTCAAATTTACAGTGCTCCAAAATTCACTGAGCTGTACCAACTGGCATATCATCAAAACTGGGAATAACATAAAACTGCCCACCCTTGAAGCATGACATGAGGAAATTTTGCAATTATGGAGTAGTGAATATATTCCAACAAACAAAATGTCAGGCAGTTCATCTCCACCTACTTCCCATGCTCAGAATATAAATGGAAGAGGGAACGTCAGCAAAAAACTTTGTCGCTGAAGGTTTTTTAAGCAACTGAAAATTAATCATCCTTCTAATCAGAAGAAGATTGAGGACTAAGGACTTATCACCAAACAACTTACCTGGGTAAATTACTCAAAGCACCTAATTAAATTGATATACTGGCTTACCAGGATGTAAACTTTAAAGTCTGAATCCCTGTAAACAGCACAAAGGTGCTTACCCATTATTCATGATTCATTTCTCTGTTGGTAGAATGGATAACAATAAGTTTCAGAGAGCGCCATAAAAATTACTTTAAAGAGTGTAGTAGCCACATAAAGACCCTTTTCTTTCACCCTTCACATCATAAATTGCCAGATAAGATACAGGGATTTTTATTAGATACAAAATAGTAAACTAACAGCAATGTTTACAGCATTGTACATCTTCTAAAAAACATGCCTTGAGCTCTTTGAAGCTTTGTAAAACAGTTGTTATTGCTTAAGAAATAAGTATTTCTGCTTCAAAGTTTGCTCAGCTCTATAAAAAAATTAGTAGAACATGATTAAGACTGTAGATCTCAGTTCACCTCACATAACTTTATTCACTGAGCTGTCTATGTAGGAAGCCTAACCATGACGGTTTTCTTTGCTGCTAATGGAGAGCAACTGGTTCCAGATTGCTCTTAGCACTGCTGAACAGGTCTTAAGGAGTTAAGATCCTATGTCAGGCCTTTCAGTGAGCGAGTAAATTTGGGCGAGATGAATTTAGGTCTTTGATTATGTCCCTTCTGGACATCCCAAGTAGAGAATCTTAGTTCAGATTATGAGATTAATAGTTCTTCCCATCTTTCTGGAGGCCAAACCTTTGTAGCCAAAACAGATGTCTGATCAGAATATAATCAATATTAGTTTGCTTTGAACCTGAACACAAGCATACTAAAGTAGTGTGACCAAAAAAAGTAGATAAGTATTTTGAAGCACTGTGATGGCATAGACAGACACAACATATAAACACTTTACATAACTTTTTAAGCTATGTGCCCACAAAAGGGGCAAGGGAAGATGAATGTAGCCGCTGGTAGGAGACATCCAAATGATGATAATTTGCTAGACAAAGGACTTCGAAAGCTCAAGTAATCACAAACAAAACATCCTGCTGAATACAGGAAAGAGGACTGGCAAAAGCTAAAAGCAAGATAAGCAGTGTCAGGAGCAGATAAGGCAGATGAGATTGCTCCTTTTGGGAGGGGACAATAGCAAAAACATCAGGAGATGAAAGAAGATAAGTCTGACTCAATTCTGACTCCTCTCATCAATGAGCTCTGAAGTCTGATCTTAGCTACCAAGATTGTCAGTGGCCATAACACCAGTGCTAACTGTCTGTCTGTGGTATTGTGCACTCATCTCTAATTTAACATATAGGTACTAAAGACTAATAGTTTTGTATGGTGTTAATGATTAATAACATGTAAGAACTAACCATTAGCATGTGCGCTGTTAATGAATGAACTAATTCAGCAAAGCTTTGATTTATATTGGACTGATTTATCTGTCTTCTAAGCACTCCCATCATAGTGATCTCTAATTCCCTAATGGGTATATATTTATACACACACATTGCAACATTCCCTTTTCTAGACTTTCCCTACTTCATCTCTGTCCCTGGCCAATAGAAGGGAATTTCCTAGAGGGAAAGTCTTGCTGTACTTTCTGTATCTGAGCATACAATTCAAACAGAACTGTCACATTACTTCCTGCTGCCACCCTATGCAGTCAAAGATATGATGACACTTTTTGCAAGATACCTCTCATAGTGTTGGTGTTATACAAATAATAAAGAGCAACGGCTGTGGATTCTCATTCATACTTATCCAATTGGACATAAATAAAAGAAAGTCAACTGCAACCAGACAAGCATAGCAGGACTGTATGCATTTCAGACATATAAAATCAGTGAAGAAAAATACTTGTGCTTAAACCTAGCATGTTTGATTTTGTTTTTCAATAATTTGCTTACACATTTGGGAAAAAAAAAAAGAAAAAACAAACCCACTAGACTAAATAAATAAAGAGTATCTACTCTAACAATAGATATTTGCTGAAGGTCATTTTTGCAAAAAGTATCCCACTGAGCAAAAGAGAAATTGTAAGATTTTCCTGGCTGTGATATATCCTGGGCTAATAATAGATCCCCTACAGGAAATTGAATATCATCAATAGCTTTTTACAACTGGATTGGAAAATGCATTGGACAAAATATTCCAGAAAAAGTTTGTCTTTGGAGAATGGTTTAGTGGGTTTATTCCATTCCTAACTTGTAAAATACTGGATTAACATAAAACTTGGTGATTTCATTCTGATTGCTTTAATTCCATAAAGGTGATTTTTGAGTTGTGCTGTTGTAAGGAGTAGAATCTTTAGCTACAAAGATGGGTTCTAATGTTGTTTTATTATTATACGAACCTCCACCTAGGTTAAACTAACCTGAAACAGGGGAGAAGTTGCTATACATACTTTATGATTTGCTGTTATCACCTGCGAAAGGGAGAGAGCAAGATTTACCTTGCTGTCCTCCACGAGGGAAGAAGAATACACATAGGCCTATTGACAAATTAATATTTTTCCACACAGAGCCATATTACTATAACTGTAAATGAACTCAGGGTCATTGTTTTGACAGCTTGTGGATATGGCTTATTCCATCTCTCTGCATGATTTTTCTTTTTTTTTGTATAAAATGTGGTAGTATTGAAGGAAAAAAGTAGAGCCTAAGAACTCAGCTAATGGAAGAACAAAAGATGTCTCAAAGTATATTACTTTGGCATAGGAAAGACAAAAACAAAGTGTAACAAGAATAACTTCAGGCTCCAATCCTAATACATGAGTACCTGTCCAGACCATTGACTTGTTTCATTCAAAAAATGGAGTCTGCAGCAAATTCTTATCATTCTGTTTGCGACCTTGCACTCTCTTAGAGCTGATTGTCATCATGAGGCTGCAAATCAAACTCAAAGACCCAGTTCATCACCTGACTGCAGGTTAGCCAGTGAAAGAAGATGGGAGTCCAGAAAACCTGAGAAAGAGAGGGACAGACTGTTTTGTTGGAGCTTTTTTGGGGTAGTCCTTTAAGAACAGCTGCATTACTTTCAATCCAGGAGAAGCAAAGACTGTATAAATTGACCTAATTTAACGTAGGGTTAGCTTAGAAGGAATGGAAAACTATGAAAGTGGCATAAAATATCTATGGAACTATGGTGAAAACTGATCTATTTTTCAAGTTTTACACTTAATGGAAGGAAATAATTGGGTTTATGTCAGATGATATTATGAATGAAACCCTGCCAATGCAAACAAGATCTCCTCTGATTTGGGAGGTAATTGCACTCTTCAGTCCACACCGGCTTTTCATAAATGAACACCAAAAACTCAAAGCGGTCTCATCATCTATTACAGTATTCCAGGATACAAGGGAAATACGTGGACAGCACGGCTAAGAAGGAAACAAGATTTAGCTTTTAAAAAAGTACTTGTAAATTACCTGCAACAAGTCTAATGTTACAAGAGAGTTTGAATAACTTTTCTCACATTTGAAAATATATGGGAAAATTAAAGCATCTAAGCTTCAATGACAGTCTCTTTCCTGGTGTTACTTGAAAATGGAAACAACTAAATACCTATGTATATGCCACCATGAAAGACTATGCTAAAGCAATAGGCCAGTTTATCACTTGTTATTTTTTCAACATAATGACTGTAAGTTCTCTACTCACCAAAAAACCCAGCCTGTTTATTTTTTTAATGATGAGCTGCTACCCAAAAGAAACAAAGTGGCATTCTGTTGACACCATATGGTGGCTGAAAAATGGGTTCCATAGTATTCTATTTGTTAGAATGTCTTCTGAGTTTCTGTATCCATAATTTATGTTGGGGCCTTCTCTGATTGCCAAAATATTCAAACAGCTTTCTCTTCACAGGGTAGCCTGCATGGGGGGAAGAAGGTTTTCAAAACAGCAGGACCCGAACAATCTCCTACTGCTCAGAGGAGAAATCATTTCCAAGCTTCTGTCCTTCTGGCTGCTTTCATTGTAATAATAATTTACATCCTGTGCAAAGAGACTGTTTGCATTCAGAAGAAATCTAAAATAATAAATAAAAAGAAGGGGAAAAAACCCCCAGCTTATGTTCTTGAATGTTAATACAAGAATTCGTGAATATTAAGCATCAATTTAAAGTTGCATTGACTCCTAGGCTCTGACGTAAGTAGATAGCTTAGGCTTTCATATCTTAATGGGAAGCGATATGCAGAGGTTATTGAACAGTGCAGTTTCCAAATGATTGCCTCTGCAGCTGGCTTTCATAGAGAGATCCAGAGTTGTTGTGGATGAGCTAAAATAATTAAGACATAGTTCTCCTGGTGTTATTACTCACTTTTTAAGAGGCCATATTTTAGGCAAAGGTTTAAGTATGACTGTGTGATTTACAAACGGATATTTCATATGGTCTTAATACGGTGTATGAGGCAGTATGCATTATGTAGCGGGATATGCCTGTTGTAAGCAGTAGGGATCCTGCAATCACATTAAAAGACTGAGCCAGAGGGACAACATCCCTCCTTTCTCACCTCCCTCTTCTCGTTTGACGTATCACAGCTTAGCACTTGCTGCTGTTTGAACAGTTCTGTTTCCCTCTTGCCTCTGGGATGTTGGCAGTAGCACACAGGATGATGAATGACCACCTGAGGGCCGGGGGGGGGGGGGAGCTGAGAAGACCAGCTGCAGCTGGGTTATTAATGCTCAGCAGAATAGGATTATAGGAGAAGGAGCTCACCTGTTGCAGGGATCTTCTTAAGAATTAAATTAGACCTCTTTGACCCTGAGATACCATGGTCTCAGAAGCTTATTTATCCTCAGGAGTAAAATGGAGACATACAGAGGTTCTATTATCATTCCTCAGCCTTGGGAAGCATTCTTCCCTTCTTGACCCTCCAGCCATCCTGGGCACACAGCTGAGTTACTCCAGCTGAGGCCTGCAAAAGTAATTTAGCCAGTAGCGAACTTGGATCCCATGAAATTGTAGTTTTTATAAATAAATAGAATGGAAGCTGGATATTCTTTCAGAGCATCTGGCAAAATGCTGCTGACAGCTTTGCTTATTCTGAAGACGTACTGGTTTAAAAAAAGGCTTCACTCTAATAGAACTTTAGTGATGTGAATACATATTTCTTGTATTAGTCTGTTTAATGACGCACTCTTGGAAGTTCAGTCAGTGTTTAAATCTGGCATATTCTGTTCCAATACAAAAGAAAGAACTGTTAGTCTCCTATATGAAATGAAAACAGAAAACTTGTGGCAAAATTAACTTATTACATTTTTACAAAAGCATTATATTTGGGGGAAATCTTAAAATCGTAAAAGCGACTGTGACATTTCAGATAAGTACTACAAATAGTTCCTAAAAAAAGGGCCAAAAGTTCAAGCAACAGCAACAACAGATCTAAACATCTACAAATTAATTTGTAACTTATGTGAGATACACCTCTAGAAAGATTTATTCTACCTTACAGAGCAATTCTCCAGACAACCTGAATTTAGGATCTCAGATAAATTTCACTCATGTGGACAGCTGCATTAAAATTATTTATGCTAGAAAAAAGATTGGGTCCTCAATATTCACACTGGCTAATGATATTACTAAAGGAATTTCCTTTATTTAAGGTTCCATTTCCCTTTCAGGAATATTGCCTTTTATGTTGAGTCACAATTACTAGTCTTTATGTCTATTTTTGTATATAATTGCAATTGAGGTTAAGCCAGGTTTAATCTCAATGTGAAGATAGAATCATTACTGGAGAGAAAGGTGAGAAGACAATCTGAAACTGTTTTGAGCCCAAGAGTGATGCTTGTGAAACTCTACCATAGAACCCTCCAGAAGCAGTAAGATTCAGCTTCAGATTAATTTAGGTGTTCACAATGTCGGTGTCAAGATGTAATCTTGTGTCATCTTCCAGTATAGTTATTGAGGTTCTCAGGTGGGTTTCAGTTACCTAACATGGGTCCCTGCCGCTTTTTGGGCTCAGGGGGTGCAAGACATCTACACAGGACTTATGGGTATCACATGGAATTTAGGAGAGATGTATATTCTTCTGGAGCTAGACAAAATATGAGCATGGGATCCCCCTCCTGGCAAATACAGTCAATGGAGTCTAGAGAGCTGGTTATCACTGCCTTATAGCAGATACCCAATTTTTATTAGCTGAACTGCTCTGTAGGATCCATGGACTGTACTGATGAGCTCTCCATTCAGTAAAATGGGAGATTGGATAGGCAACTCAGTAGTAGAAACTTAAGTCTCATTCAGCTGCCTAAAAATAGGCATAGACTCCCATTTGAGATCCAGAAGGTTTCCTATAGGGGGTGGAAGTGTCTCTGATAGTGTACAATGTCTGAAATAGCACTAGGTGCCTCTGTCTACCTAACCAGTTTGAGTTTCTGGGGTCCACTGACTATGAGAACTTACATGTGGATACATAAAGTTTGGACTTTGAAGCTGAATCCCTATCACCCCTCCAACTGCAGATGTCCTTTGAGCTCATGGTGAGTTGAAGTTCTGATAGTATACTTTTTTCCCCATTAAAGACACATTCTGTCTTTCCTTAGGATGTTGCGGTCACCTAGGGCTGTACCTATTTACAGATATTTGCCCAGTCAACAAAGAATCAACAGAGTATGGTTGATTGCAGGTAATTGCAATTGTGGTTTACTCACAATCTGTAGATAGATTCATTGCTGGAGAGAAAATTCAAGGCAAACAAAATGAGGTGACAAGAGAGGAGATAAGTTATCCAAGACTCTCTCCCTCCTAGTGAATGAGGAGAAAGAGATATCAGACAACAGTTATAGGTGGAATAAACTCATTGGTCAATGTAAGCAACTCACACTTCCTTGGCCTTTCTGAAATCAGTCCATCTCCAGTCAAATAATCTACAATATTGTGACAAAGGTAATTCCCCATCCAACAGCTTTCCTATACCAACCCTCTCTTCACATTTTCCTTATTCTGTTCTTTTATCGCATTCAGCATAAACTGCCTGCTTTTTTCTGAGTTTATTTTTTTTTCAAGGTATTTCCAGTCATGTAAAGACCATCTAAGGCTTTCAGTGTTGTCTCTCGTTACAACTTCTGATCAATCATTGACACTATATTCTTGTCACACTTTGAGCAAGCACCTCTATGGAAATTACTGAACTGCCTTCTCATTCTGTATCATTCTTCTTCCTTGGACTGATACTTAAAATTCTTTACTACCATGTCTAAAAATCCTGGCAAGAATTAGACTGCTAATGTGTCGAGATAACTGCATATCATGCTTTGTCTCATGTTACACCTCTATTTGTCTGACTGTTGTCTCATGCAGAAGGACAAGTGCTTTCTTCTTTGTACACAATGCCTAAACACATTGGCAACCTGCTTCACACTCAGGGGTCCCAAATGTTATAGCAGTAGAAGTAATAAGGAAAAGAATTTACATGCTAAGCAAAGAACCGCCAGACTTTGCTTGCAGATATACCAGAGAGGATCAATGCTTACCTTTTTAAAGTCTGTCCTGAAACATATGTTATTACTCATCTAAAACCTCACAGTGGATCTGTTCAGCTTCAAATTCTTAAGTAGGAAGCACTACTTTCTTCTACAAACCAGGGGGAGATTAAGAGAGATCCCCACTGTTTTATGTTCAGTAGCTTGACAACTGGAGCACTTGTGGGTATATACGTATTTGTACCAAAAGCCATGATCATCTAAACACACTTGAAATACTTTGAGAATCCCATGAGATTCTCAGACAAGATTGCATGCATTTTCATAGAGTTGTAGAGGAACTGTTTCAATGATCCCTACAATTTTTATTTACGTATTTCAGCTGTCACTTAAAAACCTGTGTTTGTGTGAATCAAATTCTTACAAATGTTCTTACATTTCCCACCTTATTGATTGTAACGTATGATACTTCACAAGTCTTCCTCCTGGCCTTTTGTGACAGAGAGGGCTGTGTTCCTCCTAGATATGAAGTTCATTCAACGTGTAAGTTCTTCCAGACGAAATGATCTAAGACATGAAATCTGAATGAACTCATGGTAAACTAAGACAAAAAGAAATCTGAATTAGATCATTAGAATGAAGCTGGGTAACTAATATCTGTGTGTGTATGTATGCGTTTGTTGAAAGGTTTGATAAAGAATCACAGGAAATTATAACTTGTGGCTTTTTGCAACAAAACTGAATCTCTGAAGAGTACAAAAAGAAATGGCTTTATTCAAGAATATCTACTTTAAGGTCATAAATATTTTAACAGGATGAACAGAATTGCTTTATTTTCAAACAAGTGCTATTGTTAAAATTATTGTTAAAACAAAGTTATTTCAGTTTCATTTTTGCTTAAGTTTCTTGCAGAAAGAAATGGTAGATCACTCCCTCCCTGCACTAGCATCCTTTTCTTTCTGTCTCCTGTGTGTAGGTAGGGGATGGTGTCTCAGTTTCTTATAATCGTGGCAGATCAACATGGGGTTTCATTAGGAGCCCTGCCTCTTTTGTCAAGAGGTCCCGAAAAGTAAACATATTTTAAATAGGCTGTATCTCAGTGATTTTATTTTCTGGTGTTTTGTAAGACAAAATGCTAATGCGCTTGTTTCAATAATGATAGTAAATGGAAATATGTTTTATCACTAAGTTATTCCAGGTACCATTTGTGTCTTCTCAATGGAACTTTCAAAACTCTTCTCAATATTGATGCTTTTGTTCCCTAGCAAAAGCTGCAATAATTTGTTTTTAAGGGTACTTCTAATTTTGTTTCTTTGTTTTCTGGTCTCCTCATCTTTCACTTCTTTTGCAGGCTGTGCTGAGAATAGGTGATGAGATATCCTGTAACTCCCTTGCAAAGCTTTCTTCTTGTGTGGAGTTTCTTTTTTTCAAGGCAGGACCATGTTCTCTAGCTGTAAGCTTCTTCCTCCTTTGTTATTCATAGCTGTCAAGGTCATGTGGATAAATATTTCCGTTAGAGTATTGAAAGTGTTACTTGTTTGGGACAGAACTGTTCCTCCCCTCTCTTCTCCTGAAAAAAAAACATTATTTCAGGTATTAATGGACTAAGAAATTTAAGTGTTCTTGATTAGGGATTATAGAGATGAGAATGGCAATACCCATGCAGCCTAGTGATCCATTCTGATCTCAGTATATTGATAAGAGAAGACTTTTAGGACTGAATTTACAAGCTGCGTATAAGAATGCTGGTGTTATAATTTGGAAATAACTTAAGACTCTGGAGTGATGAAGGGAGGAGATGTCTGTTCCTAACTACTAGTTTTACTACCAAGCTGTGAAGCACAGAAAGGGGACCAAGAAAAGACTGATATACTGTTTTATTAAAACACTGATTCATGCTTGTACAGTGCTTTGAAAGTGAAATACTTCTATTAGACCAGCTGATATAGGTGTGGGGAAAAGACCTGTCTTTCTGGGTACAAACCCTTTTGCCCATTTGACTCAGGGGATTTCATAGGCTGCACCTCCCTTGGTTTGCAGATGTGTGCAACACCAGGCCTTGATTTCCCCACCCCTTTTTCATCCACATCTGTTAGCTGGGTTGAGGTAATCGTGGCATCTGCCTCTCCAGCGCACCTCTGAAAACATGCACGTGGGAAGTTCAAAAGTGAGATACATGTACAGGCTTTGCCTCTAAATGTAATGATGTCAACAACACCTAGACCTGAATAGTTACTGAGTTGAGATATTGTACAAGGAGCTCCAACCCACAACACCCATGTTATTTTTTCCAGTCATAATAGCTTTATATCAAAGATTACCTCAACCTCCAGAACTTGACTTGATTATGTCTGTAGACTGTTATATTCACAACAGCACTATGCTAGAAAATGTGAAGCACCCTGTAAGTGCTACATTTTATTCTTGCTAGCATATGTCAACAAACAGTTTTATTCAGGGCAAATGGCACTGCCTAAAAGAAAAGGCATTGAGAGGATTATGAGGGTATTCAACAACTAAATCCTGAGCAAAACTAAAGAGGATGTCTATCGTCAGGGGGGTCACTGTTAAAGCTGCAGTGTAATTAAAGTTCTGGGATTTTTTTCCAAAGGGCTTGATTCTGCATTTCAGAACACTATTTTAATGCCAAGGTACTTGTCTTTAATCCCGTGAAGATACACCAATGTAATGAAGAATGATTTCCAATAGTATTAATTTCTCTTATCTATTCCTGTTTGCCATCTGGGAAGATTAGGAAACGAAATTATAATTAATTTATAATAAAGTTGATCCAGTATACAAAGATTTGCCTGCAATGTAGTTTGTTATGTATTTTGAAAATAATCAGTTTAAGCCATTATCAAGAACTTTAATTTGTATGTAAAAAAGACCACTACTTGTGAAATCCTGCCCCCCGACAGCAAAATTGTCATCTGCTTCAGCAGAGGCACACTTTTTGGCATTATCTTAACTTCAAAATAGTTATGCTTCATTATTTAAACAGAAGGAAAATCCTGAACCAGAAAAGACCTGCAACATACCCTTTACTATAGGGAACACAAGCTGAGGCCACATTCTCCTTCTCTCAGAACAGAATAAATTATATGCACTTGAAGGATGTTTGAAGCTGGCCTAATATTTTGTGCTTAGATTCCACTTAAGGATAATGCTGGACACAGGATGACACATTTATCCACAGCATGGTTTTCTGCTGACTGGACTGATGCTATAGGCCTTGCACCAAAAACCTCAGCTAGCGACGAGTGGAACTTTCATTGTTGTCTATGTCTTTCAAACCAGATTGAATGCAGAAAATACTGGATGCTATGCAAGAAAACCTGTTTATGAAACATTTCTAGCCAAATGTTTCCATTTTAAGAAGAAGTTCATTCTTTGGATGAAATTCAGATACATGTCCAAGCCTTTAGGTAAGTATCCAAACCACCAAACTCATCTGTCACTCTGGCAAGCTATGATGGCTTTAAAAATAAATAATCTACAATCTCAGTATTAGTGTTAGCAGCAGAATGCTATACTTACTAGACTTGACAGCATGTTTAATATGTTTTGCTTTGTAAAAAAAGTAAATATTATTATCTGCCATTACACAGAGATCAGAACAGTTCCAATGATTTGCTCATAGAAACGTAATTTTTCATTCATAAACACAAACTGATGTGTTTATGAATGAAACATATCAACTGGGTCCATCTGCTTTTAGAAATGAAAGGGCAAGGATTACCTGTGTAATTTAACACTTGTTTTTCTTCACAGTTGTAAGAATTACCCTATTCTTTTTCAATCCCAATGCCACAGTCCTTTATTTTGTGAATGCAAAACCAATGTGTTCCGTGGACAGCACACCAAAAGCCAGACTCATAAAAATTTAGGACTTTTATTCAGGTGCCTAACTTCAGAGTCTAAATACACTAATCATTTCCAGTAATCACTAGAGACCCATATGCAAGGAGGCAATGTCGCTCACCTGAGGTCTGTTTGAGTCAATAGGAAAAAAGGAGGCAGGAAGTGATGCAAAAAGAGAGGTGAAATAATTCACATTGTTCTATTGGGGACGATCTTAGCAGCTTTCTGAATTTATGAGTGACGCAGGGCTGAGAACAGGAGTGTCACTCAAAAACACCTGGCTCATTTGATCTCAAACTAGAGGACAGATTCATCCTGTTTATGATCTGAACCGTTTTATTTCAGTACTCTATGTACAGTTTGCAAGACTTCTACCTTCAGTGTCTCAGCCAAATAGTTACATTGGGGGGGGGGGGGGGGGAGAAAGAGGGGTGTTGAATATAACCTTTGTTAATGACTTAGTTTATTGCCAATAATTTTGTGTTGATGTTGCCTTTTCCTTATCTGGTTTTCACACATTTCCTTCATTGATATTCCTGTATCATTCTCAGCTGTTTTATTTATTTTTTAATAAGCTCTCCGAAGTCTCTGATTTCCTTAATCACAGTTGCGGTATTTCCTGAAATCATGGCGGTCAGAAGACACGTTCTCTTCCTTGCATTTTTCCAGTTTATTTGGATTCTTACGCCACTATTTTTTACGTTGTGCATACAAAGGTTGGTGCTCTAGAACTTTTTCACCCTTAAAATTTAACTTCTTTGTACGATTGTCAAGTACTCCATGCCTCTGACAGTGGTTATCAATGGTGTAGAACTGAACGGCAGTACTGTATAAAGAAGTGAGGAACAGGATTCTCCATAGAAAACAATATTCTTACATTAAAAAAAAAGAAGAAATAGAAGGGGGGGCGGGGGGGGGGTGTGTGTACATCCTCAGCTGGTTAACATAAATAGAACCAAATGAGTTTACATTTGCTGAACATATGGTTTGAGGTCTGCAAATACTATACCAAGGATGGAGGATAGTGAGATGCTAAAGGCAGTGTGATCCCCGCATGGTTCCAAAATAATGCGTGTTGGAGAAGACACACACGGGTTGTGAGATTGCAACATCTTTCTGATTGGGAATCCCAGTTTCTGTTGGGGGGGTGTTGTTCATGCCATTTCTCTAGAAATAGAAAGAATGGGAAAATCAGAAAAATCCACTGCTAGTTTCAGATCTGTGATCCAAGGGTACGATTTAAAGCTGATCACTCAGGCCCTAACTACATATACAAGTTCCATGATTACTATGATTAGAATCACAGAAATATGAAAATACATGCTGTGGTTTTACTTCCAACAGGAATAATTTTCATTTGCTTCCTGAGTTGTTTCAAACCAAACCCTTAGAACTACATAACACAGGCTGTCATCTCTGTTTCACTTTCCTTTAGAGTCTGCTGGTCATGATGAATTTGTTTTCATCATTCTGGTTTGAGAGCAGCATCAAATATTTTCAAGACAAAACCATTCCATTTAAAAGGATATTAATGACTACACAGGTATGAAAACACAGTACAATTTGGGAATAGAAATTCTCATAAACATATATTGCAATTTTGACACTAATCATCAGCCTGATATTTTGATCAGGCTGATCAAAATATATCCTCTGATTTAAAAATAAAAATAATGACTGTACTTCTTAAAATAGCTTTGTGAGATGCCAAAAGTTTGACCATGTGATAATGAACAGTAAAACTGGGGAATAAACCATAACCCATTAGATGGCCAAATTTTCATGTTACTGAGTAGCTTTAGAAGGTTACTTCTTAGTGATGTATTTAAGCTCTAGAATAAACACGGTTTTATTCCTTTTAATCACCATGCAATGCCTGGCATTGATTGCCAGTATAAAGATATGTCAGGCCTCAGGCCATCCTTGCGTATAAGTCACCATGAATTCTGCTGAAGACATCAGTCATGAAACATTAACTTCTTAAGACAAAAATCAAACTTCACAGGCATCACAGCAGATGTGTGAACAAAGGAAATCAACAGTTGGGTTTGTTAAGGGAAACCCATATGAATACATACAGAGCATTCACTTGTTCTCTTTTTTCCTTTATTTTCTTATCCCTCTCCTTCCTACCCTCAAAATCCCATTCTTATTCTCCATGTTCCCTTTGGGTACGATCCTTAGCGATTCTACACACTCAAAGCATTTTCAGGTAAAAGGGGAAAAACTTTTTTTCACTGGAAGAAGTCCTATAATTTCCAATCCCCATAAAATGAGATACATCATATGCCATTAAGTCAGACCCAAGGGAGACTGCAAAACACCCCCTCCTTTGCCCGTGCCTCCAGTGAGACCCTTTTAGGTGCACTCAGTGAATTTCTCGTACCTGGAAGATCCTTCCCTCTCAGGTTACCCACTGCAAGTTACATGAGTTTCCCTTCAGATCCACACGGAAAGTGAAGTCACTGTTCTTTACTAGAACCACTCCCCTGCTTATACACAAGAAAAACTCTCTCTGGCTTTCCAGCTTCCAGACGTTAATAATGCCTGTGTTAGTATGCAGTGTCACCATAAGTAATCTGTCTAAATCTTGGCCTGGATTAAACAAGTAAGGAGTAGATTGATGACTATTCTACTACCACATTGATTTCAGTTGAAGTTTGTTGAGCTTGCTGCAATTCAGTATCAGGCATGAAGAGTGTCTTTCAAATACAGCTTCAGTGTTGGTATACTTATCTTATAATAAAGCTGTATAATAAAAATAAATCTCAAACATGCTTCAGCTCACATATGTGTCAGCTTTATACCTAATGGTTAGGATGTTCACCTGAAGTTTACCAGTATTAAAATTGCTTTGGGTGTCTTGTGCTGCCTGGGGGTGTTAAGAGATTCCCAGCACAGCTGTTTTCAATGTTGGAAGGACGACTGTTTCTGCCATTTTTGGTGGCATGCCTATAATAAAAAAGGCAAATGTTTTAAAGAAAAAAGTAGGTGTTGTGGATATTTTGACATCTCTAATAAACACCCCTGAGCCTCCCCTGTTAGAATTCAATTCTAACACTGGACAGAGATTCCGGTTTCCTTTAATGTGCTTATGGGAAAACAAACATCATGGGCACTAAGGAAACAATGGGTTAAAGGAGCAATATTTATTTGGACTTCTGGAGGGGGATACTTTTCTTTTTTATCTGCAGTTCAAAATCTATGTGCCTTTTGGAACAGACTTTGAAAGTATTGATGTTAATTTAACGCAGATGTTACCTGTCTGTTTTTTAAAGGGTTTATATTTACAAACAAATAGAGCCTGAAAAGCAGATTTAAAGTCAGGTCTGAGGAACAAATAAAATAGACGATGATCAGAAATGACTGGACTAGTGGCATGTTCTGAATCTAGATGGCTTGCAGTTTCCTCCACTTTCATGTTCTCATTCCACATGTAGCTACTTGTTGCACTCGTTTCTTCTCATACATGCTATGGGTTTAGCAAGATGTTCGAATTGCAAAACTCCAAAGGACATAAATCTGGAACAAACTTAAGGAAACGATTATAATAATATGGAGTGAATTTGGGGGTTTTGTTCTTTTATTTTACATATGGAGTAGGATTACTAAAATGAAATCAGATATGCAGCAGCTCAGAGAATTATACATTCAAGAAACAAGCATCTTCAAATGATCATCTCTCTTTAGACTTCTGCAGTTGCATCACAAAAAATAATGGCATCTTATCACTTCACTTGCTGGCATTTCGTTTCTGTTTTATAGACTTTCCAATGGTAGCTGCATATCCAGTCAGTGTGTCTCATGTTGTTGGACTATTATTGTTACTATGTATCTACATCTCTTCACTGGAATTGCATCAAGAAACAACACAACTGAGGCTGCAAAGCTGTTGAAGAAATGTGTAGTAAAGTGTCAGTCCTTGCTCTAAAGAGACCACAACCTGACCTGTGATGTTTAGCCAGTGTCTGAAGCAAACATAGGAGTTAGCAGGGGATGGAGAGGACAGTATAAGACAACTTGTAGATGGTAGATTGCTAAGTTTAGCTTTACCACAATACAGATAATCATTACAGAACAGTTGAATTTTAAAGATAATTTTAATTTATCTTTAAAGAGAAATTCAGAGAATTAAGAAAATTAAAATTTCCCTCTGAAAAGAATTTTGAATTTTAAGTCTTGGAAGAGAGTGTAGCCACACTTGATAACTTTTGAAAGATCATGCAATCAGGAGAGATTCCTGAAGACTGGAAGAAAGCAAATGTCTCTCCTATCTTCAAGAATGGCAAGAAAGAGGACCCAGGAAATTACAGGCTACTCATCCTCACCTCAGTCCCTGGGAAGGTGATGGAGCAGCTAATCCTGGAAACCATTTCCAAACTCATGAAGGACAAGGTGACTGGGAGCAATCAGCATGGATTTATGAAAGGGAAATCATGTTTGATCCACCTGATAGCTTTCTCAAATGAAACGACTAGCTCAGTGGATGAGGGGAGAGCAGTGGTTGTGTTTATTTTGACCTTAGTAGGGCATTAAATACTGTCTCCCATAATATTCTTATATGTAAACTGATGAACTACAGGCTAGCTAATGGACAGTGAGGTGGACTGAAAATTGACTGAACTTCCAGGCCCAAAGGGTTGTGATCAGCAGCACGAGGTCCAGCTGGAGCATGGTCACTAGTGGTCTACTCAGGGGTTGATACTGTGGCCAGTCCTCTTCATTAATGACCTGGATGATGGCACACAATGCACCTTCAGCAAGTTTGTGGATTATAGAAAACTGAGAGGAATGGCTCGTAGACAAGATGGGTGTGCTGCCATTCACAGAGGCCTCCACAGACTGGAGAAATGGGCCAGTACTCCTCATGTTCAGTGAAGGGACATTCCAAGGCCTGCACCTGGGGAGGAATAACGCCCCACACCCATGCAGGCTGAGGCCAACCAGCTGGAAGCTTTGGACTAGATGATCTCCAAAGGGACCTTTCAAGCTCAGTTCTGTGATTTTGTGATATAATACCTTTATACATGGTAGCTTTTTCCCATTCAACTGCAAGTGATACTGGGCTCTTAAACTAAATGAAAGATGAAATAATGACCTACTGAAAGGCTCAAGAAGCTCCTGCAGAATAAAAACATTCCAAACGATATTTCAAATTCAGAAGTGCTAAATAGCTGGTGATTACACTTTTGAGATTGTGATTTTAATTGTCTTAGAAGTTTATGAGAAATTGTCTTTGTTGATCTAGATCTGATGATTATGTTATAGTGAATAGCATTTTTGGGAATAATTATGCATTAGTTTTTATATCATGTGTACAACTAAGGAAAATTGCTACTTGAATGCATGAGAATTTTGTTACTTTATCAAAAATATTATTGCTTTTCTGTTTGTTTACTTGGTTTTCCTTCTGACTTCCAAATTTAACCTTGTTTACTGATACTATTTTGTAAAGTGGTTTCTAATCACTGCAGAATTAAGTAGTTACTAAGCATCTCTTGAAATGCTAAAAATAGCAGAAAAGTCACAGGAATGTGAAAAGTGATAGACTTAGATGCACAGCTGAAGCTGTGGGAGAAAGATGCAGATATTTGATATGGGATGTCCCTTTTTCTCCTTATCTCTTCACATTTTGTGAATCATTAATACTTTTTAGTGAAGTTTCTATATAAACAGGAAATGGACTCCTAGGGAACTTAGATTTCATAAATGTTTTTGCAGGACTGAAATTGACTTACTCAAACTATCCCTACATATTAATGGTGTTTGAGTTTTATACACACCTCTTTAAAGAGAACCATTGAAATGTTTCTCACTTCACAATGTGGGTATATTTTAGGGACTGAAGAGATCCCAGCAATAACAGATTTTGTGGTGTTTAGAATTATCTAGGCAGTATGAAGCAAACCAAAACAGTAACTCAAAATTTGGACCATGATTTAATTCCTTGTTCTTCTTTTTAAGGGAAAAATGTTTACAAAAGAATTAAATTAATAACAGTCTTGTCCTGGAAGATAGGCACTCACATCTCAGATTCATCAGTCTTCAAGGTTTATGAAGGCTGTCAGCTGAGGAGTCAAATCTCAGGCTTAGTTCTCCTTCATGTACTCGGAAAGATGCAAGCTTTCCAACAAAGCCAGCATTGGCCAGAGATTACTGATACAGAGTTTTTTCCTTTTCTTGCTATTTGTGTGGTGTTCGTAGTAAACTAGTTTTTTTTCCCCTATTCTCTATAAGTCAGGCTCTGCTGTTCTAAGTGCATTTCTACAGGTCTGCTTGCATTGTCCATTGCAACTTTCTGCTGTACTTGTGGGGTGGGTCTATCCACGCTTTCTGGATCCAAAGCTGGCATTTCTCAAGCCTTCGATGAGCTAAGCTAAACTGTGTCTTTGCCCAAATGTGCACTTTTTAAAGTGTAGTGGCTTCCATGACAGAATAGAAGCTCAAATTCCACAGCAATGGACAGATGGAAAATGGGAGTGAACTTATAGTAAACTCTTGACCTGCATTTTAAAGGCTAAATATTTAGTATTTTTATTCTGGGCAAAGCATTTTCCCTTCCATGTCAAAAACCAAAAAACAGGAAGATTATCTCCTCAGCGTCAATGCTGAAGCATTTTTCCATTACTGTTATTAGTTTAGTAGTGTTTTCATCACTGCTGATCCCAAGGTTCATCTTTAAAATCTTTAGTATGCTTCACATACAACATAAGGGATTAACAAAGAAGTTTGTAATAGATTGTTTTTTTGGGAATACAATACAGAAGAAAACTCCTGACAAAACACCAAAGATTTCAGCATGTAAAGCTCTATAGAAAGCTCTGTATCCATACTTATGTGTGAACATTCAGATTTTAATGATTTTAGTACGGAGAACATTTTTTGTTTTACTCTCCTTATACAATGTTTAGCACAATATGAGGCTGGTCTATGGCTTGAGGCGTGGAGAAGGTGCTACTACCTGAATAACAAATAATAATAGTAATAATAAAAAAGACAATTAGAAAGGCTAATAGGATATCAGTAACTGAAAAACATCTCTTGGGTCTTACAAGAGAGGAGTCTTAGGTAAGAATTATAATATTTGTTGTCTTTTTCTTTTAACAAAACCATTCTCTCATATTTTAAGTCAAGTCTTAATTTGGATGTTTTGGGGGAGGTTGTTGGGTTTTGTTTGTTTGTTTGTTTTAATTTAGGATAATTGTCTTGTTTCCCACCTGGAAAAGACTAGGAAAAGGTAACAATAGGAATAGATCACATGAATTAAAGCAACAAAAATATTCTTACAAGTCAAGGAGTTATAGGTCATACACATCCGTGTATCCAAATGCTACTCTGTTTTCTCCCAGCTGTATCAGCTGATCTAAGAAAATCCCTTACTTGCCTTACATCTAAAGGTTAGTATCTTACTAATGATGTAACATCAGATGCCTTTAGTAAGGTCCTTAGTAAGATCACTGAAACACTATAGGAAAACAATGGTACTAACTTAACAGAAACAGTCATTGAGTATCAGATCAGTGACAGGAAAAGAGAGTACCAAAATCCTTGGTTAACATCTTGACAGTGAGGCAATTAATCAAACAAGACGGGCAAAGATATGTGACAATGCCCTTTTCAAACAGGATTCTAAATGCAAATACAATTACCTTGTATAATGGTGAAAAAAAGGTAATTAAAGGTAGCTTTCTGTACACTGCCAGTAAATTTTGGTCTAAGTGGTTTATGACTTTCTCCTCAGCTATTTTTATTATTACTAAAAGATTCATGTTTTTTAAAAAATATGAATCCAAATATTTACAAGATAATATATGTAAAAAAGAGAGAAGAGCTAATGCACGTTTCTTCATATTGCAAAACTAATCAGAACTAGAGTCCATTATCTGGCCCTGAGGCTACATGCATATTGCTACAATCTCTTTCTCTCCAAAACAGAGTGACTGCATCCTAACTGCTTACTGAGACTGGTCCCTGGGTTGGGCTCGCTTCTGAGCTACGGCCAGGCACTGTTCGAGAAGCAGTTTTGGCTGAAAACCCTGTGACCACCTGAATAATTTAACAACACAGACAATCAAACTCCTGAATGCAAGGCTGAAACCTAACGTTTTTAATTTACTAACTCTCTTGTAAATGAGTATGTGCTGTGTCCGGCTGGGATGGTGTTCACTTTCTTCGTGACATCCCATATGGTGCCATGTGTTGAGTTTGTGACTAAAACAGTGTTGATAACACACCGGTGTTCTGGCTATTGCTGAGCAGTGCTTGCAGTGTCTAGGTTTTCATTTTTCCCCACAGCGAGTAGGCTGTATATAAAGTTGGGAGGGGACGCAGACGGGACAGCTGACCCAAACTGGCCAACGGGATATTCTGTGCCATGTGATATCATGCTCAGCAACAAAAGCTGAGGGAAAGGATGAGGAAGGGGGGAGTTTTGGGGTTATGGGATTTGTCTTTCCCAGGAACCATTACATGTGCTGAGGCCCTGCTTTCCAGTCAGCAGCTGGACATCTGCTTGCTGATGGGAAGAGGTGACTGAACTACTTATTTTGCTTTGCTTGCATGCTCAGCTTTGCTTCACTGTTAAACTGCCTTTATCTTGACCCAGCAGTTTTCTCGTTTTTGCTCTTCCCATTCTCTTCCCCATGGAGATGTGTGGGGAGCAAGTCTGATGCTGGCCAGCGTCAACCCACCATCACCTAATATTCTCAAGACCTGGTCTTCTTTCCTGATGTCTTTCCTCAGATGCCCTCTCCCTTAAGATAGCAAAATTCTCATGTCTTCCTCTTATTTATAGAAATAGAGAGAGATATAAACAATGCTGTGTGACTTGGAGGACCCAGTCACAGAGCTTGGTCATTCAGTTACCAAGAGAATTGCAATGATGTGACTATCACCCTGGTGAAGGTGATGAAGAGACGAAAATATTAAGGAAGGGAGATCTCCGGTGGAGGAATGATGCATATGGACAGATAATATAGATGGAGGTCCCTCTTCCTTTCTGTCTCTGCAGGTTGCTGTAATCCCAGTTTTGGTCTATTTATTGCTTGTATATAGCTCACATAGCCAAATCTCAGAATATGACCAAATTCAGACAATCCAGACCCACAGACTATTTCAAATATATGAATAAAAAGGATATAATTATAAAGAACAAAGATGGAAGGAAGTGTATCATCCCCAGTGTGGGGGAAAAAAACCCAAGCCCCCACCAAATTGAGTCAAATTTAGAGCTTTGACTAACTCATGGGTGACAGTTTAGCCAATAAATATAGTCCCTTGGGCCTTTTTCCTGGTCTTTTGACTCTGCAAAAAAAAAGCGCCACTTTCCAAAGTGTTTTTGGTGAGCCTTGAAAAGAAAAGAGATATTCATGTGCTAATATGAATTTATCACTAGATGTGAATTCACTGAGTTTCACAGAATAATCTTAAAATCTACTAGCTTGGGCACAAAGCTTTGGTATCTTTATATACATTTTCCTTCTCTAGAATTTTTGTTTGGCATTTTTAGTGGAGAAGAGGACAAATCAGTCTTGTGGCACTTCAGGACATGGTTTAGTGGGCATGGTGGTGTTGGGTTGATGGTTGGACTTGATGATCTTACAGGTCTTTTTCAACCTTAATGATTCTGTGAGAACCAACCTTATAATCCCCCACCAAGTAGCTTTGGACACACTCCTATGCACAGCCTGTGCTGAGCACAGACCTGCGGTGTTTAACAAGGGTCTGACTGAAAAACCTGTGGATGTCAATTAAAGTCGTTCGGTTGTCCACAGCAAGGTTTTATTAAGGCATCTCTACTGGGAGGCTTCCTGGAGTATGTATGCCAATTAACCAAATGGTTGAAAATAGGGAATAGCTGTTGGGAAAGGAAAATAGTGATGGTGATTTATAATGTGAATTTTTGTTAAAAACAATATGTCAATCTGAAGTGTACTTCAGGTTTGTTTGGGGCAGAAAATCTGTCAAGCTGAAAGCCATTTATTTAAGTTAATCTCCCTCTAACTGACTTTGGGACCTCTGCGCTGTTGCTAAGTAAGTGAAGCTATTCACAAAGTGAACCTTGGCACCTGTAGCAAAGTTACAAAGAGAAGAGATACTTCACAATTCAATTTACTTTGTATTAACTTGAGATCTGATACTTATCATCTGTTTTAACTGCTTGTTTTATCTAAACTGCTAGAGTCACATGAACGGGAAAGAAAATTAAGAGATTTCAAATTTGTTGCTCTAAGCGAAATGACTTCCTTATCTAATCTAATAAGAGGCTGGATGAGTTTCCCTGTTTTAATAATCACTCTGTTCCAAGCTTCCCTTCCATTAAAAAAATTAACATAAATTGTCTGGAGACTTTATCTTACTATAATCAAGGAAGTTTTCTTGAATACCACCCTAAAATATAAACCTGATAGTAGGCTGACAAACTTTTGCTAGAGGCTTTTCCTAGCACAGTAGAATTTTAATGATGCATTTAAGATTTTAGAATAAGAAAAAATGTATTTATAAAAACCAGAAGGATGTAGACATCTCAATGTCAGTAGCTGATGTGAACTTGGGCGTGATTAGACTAGTACAAAGGCAGGACTCTTTTAAAGAAAGTCTAAAAGAAGTATTGTTGATTTAGAAGGTGGCATTTGACTACTAAGTGGGCATAGTATGAAGTACTGAGATATAAAATCAAGGTGTTTAATGTTTTGGTGTTCCATATTATGATCTCACATTTACCAGTCTGAATCCAAAGCAATGCTATTTGACTTTGGTGCTTATTCTAGAGTCCCTGAGATTTAAAACTTGGTTGTTGCTCCTGCTGAGATTTAATCAGCTGTGTTTTTAATGTTAACAGCAGCCTATCATTCAAGGAAGAGACTCATAAGAAAGATGATTAAGGGTAGGGAGGTCACATCCTTAGAAGGAGGGGGAAATCATACATCTCATAAACTTTTGAGCTGATTATTTTGTTGGTACTGTATTTCTTTTGGCCTGGGTGTATGACTGAGGAAGATGCAGATACTTCATGGAGGATTAAAAAGCAGGACACGGCTTTATTTATCACACGTATAAATTTACTTAAAACATCACCAAGCATAAGCAATATTCTCTGTGAATATAGGGATGCCCTGCTATTGGGAGATGTCAAAATCTGTAGGTCTAATTAAGCAGTTTTTTTGGGCAAGTAGTTAGGATAACTGCCTTGTCCTCCTGGTGCCATGTCTTTCACTGGCCCTGTTCAGAGTATTGGGATGTTTTATCTCCGAGAGGTGGTCTTGGCTCTCTGAAAGCATAGACTTCCAGTGAAACTGCTGCAGGGAATGCTATTGCAGCTGTGATGGGTGAAATGTCTTTTTTGGCAAGGTGGCTCTGTAAAGAAGGTGTAGAACCTACGTTAGCTCTGACCAGTCACTCTCAAAGGAAATCTCTCTTGAATTCTGCTGCTTTAGACAATGCCTTAGAACAATTGCTACCTTCAGTTCAGCCTGATAAATTCTGTATGAACGGGTGGTAGATCAGCAGTTTCTCAGCTGGCTCCAAGAATCAGATGCATTTAGGTATTTTTGCTGTTGCATTAGTGACTGTAGAAGTCAGTAACTCACTGAGGATCTTGTTCTAGCAGCCCACTCAGTAGCCACTTGGCAAGTAGATATAATTCCTTCAGGCTTAGCTTATGTGTCTTTTTAGACTGAAACTTTCAGAGTCATGACATGTTCATTAGTGACTACATGTACATTTTCCTTCACTGAATCCTGCCAATTTTATTGCTGAGGAGTGATTTAGTAACATTTAATAAAACTAAATACAACTTTTTCTTTAGAAGGATTGGTTTTGCCAATCAATCCTGACAATGGAAATTACAGTTTGTAAAGATGTCTTTTACCTTTCATATCTAATATCCCCTCCCTTGCTGTCCTAAGAGTCATGCAACATTGCTGAGTCCCAGACAGTGATCAGCAGAGTGGTTCTTGTAATGGCAATCCTGGCTGTTATTTCTGGTCACACAAAGGCTAGATTATACATCTGTGACAGTTTAAAGGGGTCTAAAAATGAGAATAAATTGAAGTTGTGCCCACCAAATCGTCCATTACATTGCCATGAAATATAAAATGGCTTCTGTGAAACTGAGAAATAGACCTCTGTTGATTTTTAGGGATGAAAAGTACTATGTAATTGTAAGATAATATATTACTTTAAGAAAGCATATACTGCAGTCATGGTACGGAAAATTAAAAGGTTCATATCTCATGTGTTAATTTTAACATTTTAACAGAGATATATATGTTGTAACATGTTAAATATATATGTACGTTAAGTGTATATATATGAATTTAATAACCTATATAAATATATAACATTGATTTTAATATGTAAACACACACAGATATATATTGATACAGTTTCATATATATTTTTTTTCCAAACCTTTTGTAAGTAAACTTACCTACTAATGACATTTTCAAGCTAAACCACAACGTTAAGGCTACAAAATTCACCCACGTAAAATATAAAAGGCTGTATCATATAGTTGCCTGCCTCCAGAATAGTATCTTTAAAGTCATTACCAACTATTGTGAGACTTGTGAGAAAACTGCAATAATTAGCAACGTTGATTCATAGGTAAAGAAATGTGGAATTTAGTCACCAGAGCCTTTTTGAGTGTAAAGCAATCATGTAAAGGTGCATCTTGATATAGTTTAAGGGAAAACACCTTCATAAATTGAGTATCTCTGTTCAGTAACTGTCTGGAACAGATCCAAATTTGTTTTGAAAATGAAATAAAAAACATCAGAGGTACTCCTAAAGCAATGACTACAGAGTAATTTGAATGTCTGTTGGAGACACTTAAGGTAAGAGAAGGAGTTCAACACCGTTCAGATTCAAGTGTTAAAAATGAGGTAAAATGTAAAGGATATAACCACCATGAACCTGTGCTATCTTTCACTTTTCCTAGCTTCAGGATTACTTGGCTAATATTCAGGGTAAGAGGAAGGGGTGGTTTTTTTCCTTTGTTTTTTTTTTTTTTTTTTCTTTCTCCTAGAAGGTTAAGTGCTAAAATTCTGCCTCATGTGTTCATCAAATCCCAGCTCACTAATGCAGATCTTTGGATTCAACATTCAAGTACAGTTTCCTATTGCATTTTGATCGTGTTGTAGTTTAGATGCAAAATATCACTAGGGAAATGTTAAAGCTTTCAGGCTACCCACTCACAAAACAAACAGTGTCCAAAGCCAGCTGCTGGAGGGACCCACATTATATATATGTCTATATATGCCAATATATTTTCCACTAATGGGCTTTTATCCTGATCAGCCATTGAAGGGAACAACGTGAGGCTGTTGATGCTTTTTGTGTTTGCATGAATGTTGTTTGTGTTTCTGTCTGTGTCGATCTGTGTGGCTGACCATGTGTATATCTATGTATGTGTTGTTTACTTCTGTCTGTGTGCCTATTGGGAGTACATGTTCAGACTTGCTAGTGGCTGAATGTGGGGTCATGGAGCTGGAGCAGCCTCATCTCTGTTGGGCTGCCAGATTCAGCCACCCCTACAAAACCACAGGATAAATCAGCCTGGAAAGGACCGCGGGAGGTCTGTAGCCCAACCTCCTGCTCAAACTAAGGTCAGCTATGAGATCAGACCAGGTTGCTCAGGGCTTTCTCCCCTCAGATCTTGAAAACGTCTCTGGGCAACTTGTTCCAAAACTTGACTATCCTCGTGGTGAAAAAGCTTTTCACTATAGCAAGTCAGAGCTGTGTTCCTCCCTTTCTCTCTGTATTGGTTTTGGCTGGGATAGAGTTAATTTTCTTCACAGTAGCTGGTATGGTGATATGTTTTGGATTTGTGCTGAAAACTGTTGATAATACAGGGATGTTTTAGCTATTGCTGGGCAGCCCTTACACAGTGTCAAGGCCTTTTCTGCTTCCCACGCTGCCCTGCCAATGAGTAGGTTGGGGGTTGCACAAGAAGTTGGGAAGGGACACAGCCAGGATGGCTGACCCCAGCTGACCAAAGGGATATCCCATACCATATGACATCGTACTCAGCAATAAAAGCTCAGGAAAGGAAGGAATAAGGGGAGGGGGGTGTTTGGAGTTATGATGTCTGTCTTCCCAAGTAAATGTTATCTGTGATGAAGCCCTGCTTTCCTAGCGATAGCTAAACATCTGCCTGCCAATGGGAAGCAGTGAATGAATTCCTTATTTTGCTTTGCTTACATATGCAGCTTTTGCTCTACCTATTAAACTGTCTTTATCTCAACCCATGAGTTTTCCCACTTTTACACTTCTGATTCTCTCCCCGATCCCACTTGGGGGGAGTGAGTGCACTGCTGGGTGGGGTTAAACCACGACGCTCTCCCATATAAAAATGAATGCTCTTCTTAGAGATGCCTTTTCAAGTTTTCTTCTAATGTTAGAATAGCTTGAAGTACTGTCCAACAGCTGATTGCTCTGACACATGGCCTGGTCTACCCCTTGGCTATGCTAAGTATAACTAGCTAGTAAATTTTATGTTGTCTGTTACATCAGCAGAGTTTCATATATAGTTTGGCGTTTACTGGATTAAACCACCACAGCCAACACTTCAGGGTCGCAATGAACATTCAGAACTCTTCCATATATTTGGAATATCAACTAAATAGCAGCTTCTCTCTTGCTTTACAGCTTACACAGACATGCACTACCTTGGAAGGTTCAACACAATTTCTTGCTGGCAACTATGGTATATGCTTGCAGGTTCAGACTGAGACTCCTTCCATTTGCCTTTGAGGTTTGGGGCACATGAATGGAAGGATCATAAACTCGTATTTACTAACCGATGGAAAAAGAACACAGGAAAGAACTCCATTAAATACTTTCAGTTGGAGTCCTGGACATGTTATACCTATTATTTTCCAGTAATCCACTTTAGTAAGCAAAAATAATAGAGGCCATTAATACTGCTTGAAAGTAAACTCTCCATCAGCAATACCTAAAAGCCCTGGTCTAAAGAAATTATATCTGTAAGATGAATGATGCACTATTACTAGAAATTGTTATTTCAGGTTTCCCAAGCTAGCAGGCAACCTACCTTTATACAATAAAACACTGACTTCCAATCCATTCTTCTCCAGAGCTTTTTTTTCAGTCACCTAACAAGTTACTTCAGCACTGATCCCATGATACCCGTATGACTCCATCTATTCTTCATTATTGACAAATGTAAATCTAAAATTACATTAATGACTCAAGTATGTCTATATCAACTTCAGAGGTTTCAATTCTAGCTAAAAAAACCCTGAATAGCACAAGTTTTTGTGATTTACAAACAATCCAGCAGTTTAAAGAAATTAGAGCCTTTTCCAAGGAAGAGTAGAGGATACAGGGAAAGAAAGTGCTTCAAAGTCTGTTGTTGTCAGGCTATTTTGGCATTCTATCTCTGTGCTTTATTTTGTGAGCTTTTTGATCACTGTCTGAGTGTGAAGCCTTTGTTTTCCTGAAAAAACAGTCACATAAATATAGGTATTATAGATGAAATAAGCCTATTAGGTCATTTCATCCCTTTCCTTGTCAGTGCAAGAACATTTCCTATGGTAAATTATCTAGTGCAGGCCTAGACAGAAAACAACCTCATTTTGTAAAAATAAAACCAAACCAAACCAAACCAAAACACCACCCCCCCCTCCCTACAGAGGTTTCAACATTTATTTTCATTCTGAATCAAAAGACCATTTGAAACTCATGAGAAAACAAAAAAGATGGAGAGAGACCAATACAAAACAAGTTCCACCAGTGTGAAAGCTCACTGGGAATTTGGAAAACTTGAATGCCTATTTCTTACAATGGAGAGATTTGAACGCGCATTTCCCACATCCTGGCCAAATAAGAAGGCTGCTAACAACTCTGAAGAACCATGTCTCCCTTAGAAGACTCGTCTACATTTGAAAAGAATGTACATTTTAAGATGTTTTTTTCCATTTCTGGCTTAATTTTGCCAACATTAATTTACAGTGCATCTTATTTAATCTTGATTGTACACTAAGACCACCTTAAATAATTCCTCTCTATCCTTGATGTTTATAGCCTTCAAATGTATGTAGACAGTTAACATGTCGCCTCCCCGTCCCCCCTTCCAGTCATTGCTTAGCGAGCTATACATATTTATTTCTTTTAATCTTTTACAGTAAGTCAATCCTTTCAGGCCCTTAATAATTTATGTTGCTTTTCCTTGAATTTCCTCCAATGTGTCAAGATTTTTTCTAATACTGTGAGGCCCTGCATACTTTATTCTAGACATATAGTCAACTGTTGACATGGGGAGACATAGAAGGAGGTGAATATCAGTAGCTTATGTTTGCTTCTTTCTTTATTTTGCATGTTTGAAGTTTGGGTTTTTTTCAGAATACCAGAAACAAATCTTGCTATTTCTCTACTTATAGTGACTGTACATACTATATATATGTACACACGCATATAATGGAAACATGAAAATGATTTCATGTCATGCCCTCCTGAAAGATCACCTGACATCAAAAGACTGATAAACAAAAATCTACAAACACAGCTCAGTCAGGTATCTGACAGCTGTAGCATCTTCAAACGCAGAACTCTCCATGTTGGTGATCTTACAAGCATTCAAAGAGGTCCTCAAGTGAATATGGCTTAGTATTTTCCAATCTTGGAAGGTGGTATGCATCCATAGCAACCTGAGATGTACCAAATGTAACAAAATGAAACATTCTCTACAGCAGCTGGGTCTTAGGTTATGAGAGGGATTTAAGATGGTGCTTAGTTTCACAAAGCAGTTTTGCAGGTCGATGTTGATGCTAGTTCTGATGGAAAGGAACTCCCTCATGTCTAGACAACTAGCCAGACCTCAGGGAGGCTTACCAAGTCACTTTGAGAGAAATACAAGATCAAGCTCTTCACCAGACAAAAGCTGTTTAGAGCTGACCACGCTGCTGGAGCAGTGTGGGATTTGGTCCTTGTGAGTGATCATATCATCAGCTGGGGAGATGTCTCTGGAGGACCTTAATCCATTCCCAGGTGACAAGACACAGGGACCACTGAATTAGCATTGCAGTGTGTTGGGTATTGAGACCAACCAAAGAGCTAGTTATTATGGTCTAGCTGAGTGCGGTGGTTGATGTGTTCAGATTGCCAGAGCAAACATTACCTCAGTAGTTAATGATAATTAAAAATCAAAGTTGTGCAGGTGAAGGATGTACCTGAATGAACAGCAGAAAATGACAATTTGTTCCCACTTTCAGTGTCTTCATAGATGTCATAGTTCATAAGAATCATTTAGTGGTATTTGTTATTACATTAAGTAAATTGTGTGATAAAAGATACTTATCATGTCTAAATACATAATCTGCTCAGCTACTCAGCATCTCTCAGTTACATCCCAAACAGCATTATCATTCTCAACTGCAGGAAACTCACAATAACAAAGTACTTATTGTTTCTCTGCTAAATTGACATTAAAATATATGTATCTCAGGTGCTTTGGGAAAAACAGGAAATAATCCATCATAAAGCTTCATTTCAGTTATTTAGGAAAGTTTTGGGTTGAGTTTTACCTTTCCATTTTAAAATATTTATAGGCATAAATTAGCTGACATTTCCAACTATAATGGACTTTTATACTAGAGGACTTCAAATTTCTAAATTCTTGCAAGTAAATTATGATCTTATAAAAAAAATAAGGAGATTTGTTAAAAATCGTTCTGCCCAAACTATTACAATTACAGACAATTTTTTTTCCCAAATAATTTAAAATTAGTTTTTGTCCATGCTATTGGGAAATAATGAAAGGATATTCTTGATGACACCAGTAAAAAATTGTTTTACACCCTTCAATGCAAAAAGAAAATTATCTGCTGTTATGAGAGAGCCTCTTCTTTTGCAATAATGCAACCTTCTGAATTTGATTTTCTACATGAAATCTTCTATGTACTCTAAATACACTCTGGTGTTCTTTGGTGAAATGTTTACTATTTTGATTTTTTCTGTTTCAAGATTTCTCTTCTTGGTTACTCAATTTATGTTTGTATATTTATCTAACAATTAGATAGTAGTGTTTTATTTCCCAGAGTTCAGTGAATCTTTTATTTTTCAGGAGTTTGTAGCATATGATCATAGAATCATAGAATCATAGAATCATAGAATAGTTTGGGTTGGAAGGGATCTTAAAGGTCATCTAGTCCAACTCCCCTACAATAAGCAGGGACATCTTCAACTAGGTCAGGTTGCTCAGAGCCCCATCCAGCCTGACTTTGAATGTTTCCAGGGGTGGGCCATCTACCACCTCTCCGGGGAACCTGTTCCACTGTTTCACCACCTTCACGGTGAAAAATTTCTTCCTTGTATCTAATCTAAATCTACCCTCTCTTAGTTTAAAACCATTACCCCTTGGCCTATCACTGCAGGCCCTACTAAAAAGTCTGTCCCATCTTTCTTATAAGCCCCCTCTAAGTATGAAAAGGCTGCAGTAAGGTCTCCCCGGAGCTTTCTCTTCTCCAGGCTGAACAATGAGAACTCTCTCAGCCTTCCTTCATAGCAGAGGTGTTCCCTCCCGCTGGTCATTTTTGTGGCCCTCCTCTGGACCTGCTCTAACAGGTCCATGGCTTTCCTGTGCTGAGGACTCCAGAGCTGGATGCAGTACTCCAGGGGGGGTCTCACAAGAGCGGAGCAGAGGGGCAGAATCACCTGCCTCGACCTGCTGGCAATTCTTCTTTCCATGCAGCCCAGGATATGGTTGGCTTTCTGGGCTGCGAACGCACATTGCCGGCTCATGTCCAGCTTGTCATCCACCAGTACCCTCAAGTCCTTCTCTGCAGGGCTGCTCTCAGTCCCTTCATCTCCCAAACTGTATTGATAACAGGGGTTGCCCCAACCCAGCTGCAGGACCTTGCACTTGGCCTTGTTGAACCTCATGAGGTTCACATGGGCCAACCTGTCAAGCTTGTCCAGGTCCCTCTGGATGGCATCCCATCCCTCAGGCGTGTCAACTGCACCACGCAGCTTGGTGTCATCTGCAGTCTTGCTGAGGGTGCACTCCATCCCACTGTCTGTCACTGATGAAGATATTAAACAGTACTGGTCCCAGTACGGACCTCTGAGGGACACCACTTGTCACCCATCTCCATCTGGACACTGAGCCATTGACCACTACCCTCTGGATGTGACCATCCAATCAATTCCCCATCCACCGAACAGTCCATCCACCAAATCCATATCTCTCCAATTTAGAGAGAAGGCTGTTGTGGGGCCTGCTGTCAAAGGCCTTACAGAAGTCCAGATAGCTGACATCTGTAGCTCTTCCCTTGTCCACTGATGTAGTCACTCCATCACAGAAGGCCACTAGGTTGGTCAGACAAGACTTGCCCTTGGTGGAGCCATGCTGGCTGTCTCAAAATACCTCCCTGTCCTCCATGTGCCTTAGCATAGCTTCTAGGAGAATCTGTTCCATGATCTTCCCAGGCACAGAGGTAAGGCTGACCAGTCAGTAGTTCCCAGGGTCCTCCTTTCTACCCTTTTGAAAAAGAGGTGCAATGTTTCCCTTTTTCCAGTCACCAGGGACTTCACCTGACCGCCATGACTTTTCAAGTATCATGGAGAGTGGCTTGGCATGAGGTGACATTTTCTTTATTTGCTCTCTGTCCCTTCATTCATTATGTTTTTGTTATAGCAAGCTGCTGTACCCCAATACTTTACCTTTCTGATTTTCAAATACATTCAAAATGTGCTTCCACAATGCAATTGTCCTTTTTGTATAGTGACACCACTCTTAATTTAGTGCAATCACATTTTAGTGTATTACGGCCACATCATTCTCCTAAGGCACTTCAATAGATCTACAGTGTGTAAGATGTATAAAGGACATAAACATGCCTGATACTGATAGCTGTGATGCCCCAGCAGTCTATCCAATCTGTACTGCAGTTTCCTTCCTGAAGTTATATCTAACCTTGCTCTGTTTCACCCTCTGAATATGTTCATTTATGCGTTTAATCTATTCCTCTAACAAATTTACTGACTGGAGAAATTTGTCATTTATGCATGAAAATCTCTTCTTAAACAATGTATCATACTTATAGAACACTTTACATTTCAGAGGATTTTACAGATATTAACTAATTAATCAAAGATACCTACATAGAATAGAAAATAAAATTTTAGTATCTCAATTTTAAAAAAAACAAAACTGAACAGAGGGATTTAGGTGAGTTGCTCAAGGCAACATTGAAAATTAGTGGTACATTCAGAATGATGACTCAATATTTCATGGGCAACACTTCTGTGTTCAAATATTTGGGAACCATTTCCTCGCTGCGCTTCAATCTCAACACCTACGAGAGCTTTCTTACAATTTATCACATGGCCCAGAAACACATACAATGATTTTGCTACTTGACAAATCATTTTAGCATTGCTAATTGACAGAAATCAAAGCTTTATGCTGTTGGAAAAGAAGAATTTGCAGATCTCCCTTTGAGAAGCAGAAAATTCACATGCAGGTGCAGAAGACCCCAATATATTGGATTTAAAATCTTTGGCATTGTGCTGGTTTTGGCTGGGATAGAATTATTTTCTTCATAGCAGCTAGTATGGCTCTGTGTTCTTGATTTGTTCTGAAAACAGTGTTGATAACACAGAGATGTTTTAGCTATTGTGGAGCAGTGCTTACACAGAGTCAAGGCCTTTTCTGCTCCTCACACCACCCCACCAGCGAGTAGGCTGGGGGTGCACAAGAAGTTGGGAGGGGACACAGCCGGGACAGCTGACCCCAACTGACCAAAGGGATATTCCAAACCATATGATGTCATGCTCAGCATATAAAGCTGGGGGAAGAAGAAGGAAGGGGTAACGTTTGGAGTGATGGTGTTTGTTTTCCCAAGTAACCGTTAAGCGTGATGGAGCCCTCCCTGCTTTCCTGGAGATAGCTGAGCACCTGCCTGCCCATGGGAAGTAGTGAATGAATTCCTTATTCTGCTTTGCTTGCCTGCACGGCTTTTGCTTTACCTGTTAAACTGTCTTTTTCTCAACCCAAGATTTTTCTCACTTTTACTCTTCTGATTCCCTCCCCCATCCCGCTGTGGGGGAGTGACCAATTGGTTGTGTGGTGCTTAGTTGCCACCTGGGGCTAAACCACCACGGGCATATATAATATGAGCTAGTTATATTTTCTCTCACAGAATTCATGGTTTTGTGCAAATGAATTTTGAAGGATGCAAAAATTTAACTAATGACTTTTTAAAAAAAATCGTCCTCAAACATGCGTTATAAGCGTAATGTTCGTCAGAACACACACTTCAACATTTGCAAGGGAGGAAAATAATATCAGCATGTCCATAACATCAACCCATAAGAAAGATAGTAAGTCCCTTCTCTCAAGAACTGTAGCCCCCTTGCTGATTACTCTTCCTACCAGTTTGTGGAGCACAAGAACATAGGAATACCTTGCCTAATCCAATATTCTTTCTCTAGCAGTAACCAGCTGAGAAACCTAGGAAAATGCATTAGAGCCTGTCCCCAGGAAGGATTCATTCCGTTAAGATTTCATTGATCTCTCAAGACTGAGGATTATAACTGCTCTCAAAGCATTTTTTAGCGTTAAGTATAATAACTCTGGCTCCTCTTCTTATCAATAAAAGCAAGCAATTCTTTTTCTAAGGCCTGGTCTACACTTAAAACTGTTTTCAGTGAGTACAGTGACCATCCTAAATCAAGGTTCTAAGGGGAAAAAAACCCATATCCTAAGAAAAATATATCCCATTTTAACTTGTTTTATTTGGTCAACCGAGGAAGGAAACACTTGGATAGAAGTGTTCTCTTTCTGGTGCACATTGCTTATGTACTACTGGGTTCAAATACTGTGTTGACATCGAAGAGCAGAAGTGTAATGGCAGACAGAACCTGGACACATACCATGGACATCTTCTTGCAGGGCAGAACAGTGTACCTGAGAGGATTCAGTGGAATAAACTTTAGCCCCTTTCTTTTCTTGATTTCCATCCTAAGGAAAGGAGGACATGAAGCAGAACAGTGCACACTCACTTCTTGTCCTAATGCAGTATTTGCACAAGGCCAAGCTCTGCATCCTTGTGTACAAGGCACAAGGCATGCATCCTCCCTTCCAGTACGGACACAGGCTTTGGTATCCTGTGACAATGTTTTACACCACCTCAATAGGATGCACATGGAAAATATGATGTGTTTAAAATTGTTACCTATTTCAATCAATAGCTCTTTGCTTTTGTGTTGTGAGAAAAGAAACACCACAGATGCTTCCTCTACAGTGTTTGATCTTGTATATAGCTCATGGAAACAATTACTGGGCATATGAAAGGCTTAAAGGTGTTTGGGAACAGTCAGCACGGATTTTGACACAGTATAGCATAATGTTGTATGATGAGTTATGGTTTAGATAAGAAGACCATAAGTTGGGTGGAAAAGTAGCTGGACAGTTTTGCTCAAAGATTTGTGATTAGATAGAAAAGAAGGCTATGGGAAAGGGTATGGCATATGAAATCTGACTGCAGTCTTCCTAAAAGGGAGGTTATAAAGAGGAGAGACAGATTTTCCTCAGAGCTGCACAGTGAATGGACAAGACACATTGGGTACAAGCTGCAAGAAGGGAATCAGTTCTTCACAGTGTGAGTGATTAAGAGTTAAAACAGCTTGTCCAGCTGTCCAACAGGATGTTGAACCTCCGCTCTTGAATATGTTCAAAATCTGAATGGACAAAGTGCTGAGCAATCTAAGACAACTTGGAGATTCACTCACCTTTCAGAGGAGGGTTGCACTAAATGACCTCCAGAGGTCCCTTCCAACTTAAATTTTTCTAAAATTCTACACATTTCATATGTCTCCTTCACCTAAGTGTCTGATTTCTAATATTAACAATCGCAGTCTTTTATTTTTTGTCTTCTGTCTTGTGACCCAGCCCCAAGTAAGAGGCAATACTTACTTTTGTGGTTTGCATGAAATATTTCTCTGGTTGAGAATCTTTAGTCCTTCTCTGTATCTGGGACATACTCATCTCTTCTGAAATCAGTCCCATTCTCTGCCTCCAACCCAACTTTCTGGCCCTCATACCTCTGTGGGACCTCATTAGCCAATCTCCTCTGCTCATTGTGGTTTATGAAGACTGCTTACTCCACCCTCTAGACTACTGACCTTTCAATCTCATTTGATGAACATTTACAATTGGATTATTTAGAAAATTTGACCACATTGGGCATGAAGTGAGAATATAATTCCTCTTGTGCTCTGTATTGACTACGTATACTTGGAGCACCAGAAATCTGTTCGGTCTTCAAAAGCTTGATGAGGAATTAACCAAGACTTAACATCTCTTCTCTACCAAAAGAGGATCACAGCCATGCTGTAATTAGTTGCTGAGGTGGGCAACAAAGCAACAAATTTATTCCTTAGAAAAGCTAAGAAGCAACAAAGGGTGAGTCTGTCTCCCAGAGCTGTCTCTGAGGCACAGCGTCCCTTGGGGCACCCTAATCAAGCCTGTATTAAAAAAACAACAAACATCTGTACGACTTTATAACTGTGAAGGGAATCACTATGTGATCTGATACCTCATAATCTCATTGTGGAAGGATGGCTTTATTAATGAATGCATTATATTTTTGTCACACACTGAATGTTTTCAGGCAATTAACCACTGGAAAAAAAGGAAATTAAAAGCAATTGCCTTATTTTTGTTTGAATGTGATTAACTGAAAAGACCATGTGGTATACAGTATATTAACAAAAATATCCTATGAATATTTACCAGGCATACTTAATCAACTGGAAATACACGGCAGTCAATGAATCAGTCTTTTTCTGAGACCTCAGGTACTCCTAGAATAATGTGCTGAAGCAGGCTGAACTATTGAAATGTTCTGTCGGGTCAACTATCAATTTATCATAAAATGCTAGAGTCTACACATGCACAATAGATGGTGAACTTGAAAACAAACTTTACAGTCTATTGAGTATATAAAACAAATTTAGTAATGTTCTAAACACGATAGCTTTATAGACACCATGGGCAATAAAGGTTTCCTTACAGCCTGGAGTATAGCACACACGCATATATACACACTAGATCATCTTGTTTTCCAAAAAGCCTCTATGATCTCCTGGATATTTAACACTTCCCAATTACCTATCTACGTCTAACACAGAAAATTTTGGAGATGTTACATGACCTGCAAAGTCTAAATCTTACCACTGAGATAAATTCATGATCCTTATCAAGTCACTTGAACTTAGAGTGTAATAGTTGGTAACAGCACAGTCGAGCACAGTTCAATGAAAGGAAGGTAAATATGGGTAAGGCTGGAGAACTTGTTGCTTCACAACTGGATGCTGAACAATCAGATGAGGCCCTACACAAGTTAGAGCAATCCTCAGGTGTTCAAATATATTCTAGCTTTTAATGGCAGTTATAGGTCATTAAGTTATAACAACGTGATGGATCTCTGTATTACAATTTGCTTAATCTTTGGCTTTGACATTCACCACCAGCTGGGGTTGGGTGACTAAGCAAAGGTCCAGCTGTGACAACTTTGGATGAGCGAGGATCCTTCCACCTTAACAAGTCTTTGACTCCTCTGATCAAGGCAGCGTACAGATCCCTTCAAATTGCTGAATCCTTTCTTAACATAAGAGAAGTTTTCATCAGAGCTTTGTCTTATGTGCCTTAGTTTCCTCACTTATACTGTCAGCAACGCATATATCTTTATAATACTGTTATATAATATATGACTGATGGGTTAAAGATTAAGTTTATTAAACTGAGAGACAGAAGAGTTGCCCCAGTGGATACTTGCCTGGAGCAACAATAAAAATTGATGTCTTTCAGTCACAATGTTGATAAATACGTATCCACACTTAAATGTTTTCATCATAAATACCCTTCAGTCCTGCTTTATGGCAATGCATTTCAAAACTGTATCTGTTTTCCTTTAGAGCTAACATTCTAAACTGGAGTTGAAGCAAAAAGCTGAGGAAGAGAGGGAGGAAAAAAGCATTATCCTCTTTTGATGAGCTAGCTAAGAAGCAAAGAGCTTCATGAATTATCAGATTGTATCATCACAGGTGCATAATAATTTCCATTGAATTCAGCAGCAAGCATTGAGAAGGCATTCAGTTCACACATAAGCTCAAAAGTGTGCTTTTTGACAGATTGCAGTAGTATTCTCCCATGCTGAGGTAGACAATGAAACATGCAGACAATCAAAAACCACACACACATCAAAAAAAAAAAAAGAAAATGAAACAAGAGCCTACTTAGAAACATATATCATTTATACTACCTGCAGTCAGGTGCATTTTTTACAAGTACTACAAATAATGAAATCAGTACCTGATACCAGATACTGTAACCCTAATTCTGATTTCCAGAATGACCTTTCCTAATCCTCATTTGCCTCAGAATATTTTGTTTCTACAACTTTACCAGTTACAGATATCTCATGAGAAAATTGGAGGCATTGGTAGAATCCTTTAATAGAAAGATATTTGCAGAAAAAAAGATTAGGAGATAGTAAAATTCCATGGAAACTTCAGAATTAACTTTATGAATTCAGAAATAGAATTAAGTTTAATGAGACTTAGCTGCTGAAAAGCTAGGTAGCAATAAAGTGCCATTATCTTTGTGAAAGCTTTCTCAAGTCATCAAATCACTAAAAAACAGGACTGAAAAGGAATTCAAGGGATCATTCAGGGAAGAGAGGAACCCAAGGCAAGATAAGTTATTGTTGTTTCTTTTTGATAGGTGCTTTCAAGTTTCCTGTAAAAGACACCCAATGATGGAAACACCACAGATTCCTGAGGCAATAAATATTAGTATTAAAATACTTTTTCCTGATGTTCAGTCTAAATTTTTCTCCATAGTCCTTGTCTTAGCTTCCACAGATTTTAAGTACAGGTTATTTCGTCCTTTATTTCAACAGCTTACTATCATATATCTCAGTCTTCTTTTTCGCTGATTCAACAACCTTGTGGTTTTTTGCTGTTTTGGTTTTTTGTGTGTTTTCTAGATCTGTCCTTTGCTTTTCTCTTCATTTAGGCCAACTTATTGAAGTGCAATGCTGGAAATGAGCTAGTACTCAGACTGAAGTGTTCTCAGTGCTTTGTGGGGTTTAAGCACTACTTCCTGACTTACTTCTCTTGCACTATATCAGAGCTATACTGCAGTTTATAAATGCTAATAGAGCATTTACGGTCTGCTGTCATATGATGACTGCTTCCCTCTTACAGCCTTCAGCTGCTCCTTGAAGACCTGCTAACTAATTAGCCATTCACCATCCTCTATTTGCCCTCCTTTTCTGCCTGAAAATAGAACATCAAAACTCATCGTGCCATTTTTTTTCCCCCAGGTTATTTCTTCAATTTGAAAAGGTAATTTTTGACTGTAATTTTACCTGAAACATACTCAGAGTCCCTCTCAGCTTTTTACATCTGTGTACTCAGTAAGCAGGTTTGCTGTTTATTATGATCCAAGTTGTTAATTCTAATACTGAACACCACAGCATTTAGGATAGATCCTTCAGAAACCCAGTCAAGACTGATGGTAAGTCTCCTATTGCCTGACTTATTCCATTTGTCCTTCATGGCCTCTGAGAGCAAGACCCTGGAATCAGACCTGCTCGCTCAGGACTACACTCCTCCTCCAGCTGACTTTACAAATTTCTTTCACAGCACGGCGATGTGGATGGATGCACTCACCAGCTGCTTTCATTTGTTGATCAAAGTTCTCCATTCTGCCACTGACCTCTCCTATTTAATCAACTTCACATTTCCCGGGGGTAATGAACATAGAGCACGTGTATCTTTTAAAACAAATGAGTAGACTATCATTACTTTTTTCACACGGATGCTTTTTCCACCAAGGTGCTGGATGGTCTGTGGACATTCCAGATGTTCCCATTGGACTGTTTTTCTGAAGACAGTAACCTGTCTATCTTCTGTGAGGGCACAAGATATATCATATTTACTTGGTAAATGCATATAATTTGTTTAAACAGAGGATGAAATTATCTTTCAAATTAATCTTCTCAACAGCATAGCTTTTTTAAAAAAATTAGTATTTGCCTAGCCTTTTCTCTGGGCACTATCCTGTGCCTCCAGTCACCGTTTCTGCCAGGCTCTGGAGAAAGTAAGACAAAATCAATTAGTTTTTACCTTCATCACTGTAAAATACACATACAGGGTGACAGAAAAAAAGGATGCTAGTTTTAATACTGGTGTGAATGTTTATTTTTAGGAGATAAAGACATGTTCTTCGGACTGATTTTTTTATTCTGCCTTCAGGAAGGTGTTAGCTATTTTAAAGGTACTTTTTCTTTGGCAAAGATAGAGGCAGTTATGTCTGGCCAAAAGTGGCTTTGGTATATTTTATTTGGTTATTTATTAAACATAAGGACCTGTTTACCCAACAAGATGTCCAGGCTGTTTTATTGATTGTAATACTGGAAATATTAACTTATGGGTGAAAAGGGAAGAAGGTATTTATTACTTCTCAAATATATAAGGTATTCCATTTTTTCATGTATTTTCTTCCTAAAGGCGTATCATCCTTTGCCAGTTTCTAAGCCAAAAGCATTTTTTGTTTGATACTGTAAATTTCTCAAAGTCAAAAGGTTTTGCAAAAATAGGAGGAGGTCAATTATAGTTTCAAACTTACATTGAAAAACAAGCAGTATAGTATTTTTTGCTTAAGATTGAATTTGAATATTTAGGGATTTTTTTTCAATCTGAAGAAATAATTTTTTAAAAATAATTTTAGATAAAATGTAGCAAACAGTGAGATAACTCTATGAACTTATTTCAAACTTGTCCATAGAAACTTCCTCAGAAAATGGCCTTCATACCAATTCATTTAACCCTTTAGTGAACTTACAGTGAGCATGAATGTTGTGAGTTTCTAATATAAATATTGAAAGCAGCAAGTTGAATAGAGAAAATGGAATTAAAGTTTAGTTCTTGCAGTGTATATGGCACAAAACAAATATTTGGGAAAAGAGAAAAAACTGTTGTCACTAGTGTGGGCTGGTATTAAAATCCTGGAGGGTGATGGAGGTTGCATTGTCTATGTTTGAATTCCTTAATCTCCACAGTTTCATGTTATGAAAACAGACAAGCTAGAGATGGGTTGTAATAGGTCACTTAGGTGACCCATTTTTAAATAATATGTTGATTCTTTGAATATCATGTAACTTAGTAATTCACTTGAGTAGCAGCTGATTTTTACCTGAAATAAAATTCCAAAATATTACTTCTGTGACAAATGACAAGCTCAGTTTTGACTGAAAGATATGTCTGCCTTCTCTCATCTAACAGAGGAGCTACTAAATCCTGTTGGTTTGTTTGTTTAAATCTGATTGTCCTTGAAAGGAGCATTACTATTAACCATATAACCTCCTCTGCCCATGGGGCAGGTAACCAGCAGTGGATAAGCCGAAACAGATTTTGATAATGCTGAAGCTGATAAGGAGGTCACTTTTTAAAGGGGCCTTGAAATTATAAGGAGAGGTGATTAGTTTCAGAGGCTAAGGAAGAAGACAGAAGGCAAGTGAAAGCTGAAGGAATGGTAATGACAGTGAAGAGAAGAGACATAGGAGCATGAAGAGGCAGAGTATATCCCTGACGGGAAGAAAAGGAGCTACAAGCCGGGGAGATCCTGGGCTTCCAAGAGACCTTTTACACATGTTGAAGAAAGTGAAGGACCGAAGGATAATTCAGGGCAGAAGAGGATACAGATCTGTGACTTCTAAAGTAATCCAAAGTATTTTGATTTGTCATGTTTTTACTTTACATACTTCAACTTCTGTCTATTCACAGAGACTTAAACTGTCTTTGGGTATCTGGCCCAAGAAGCAGTCCATGACATAGTTCAATTTACTAACAGAGATGTATCTAGAGAATCTCTAAATTGCACCGCTACATGGCTGCAGCACTCTCAGTTAATATGCTTTTCCCTCTTCTTCACATCTTTTTATTTGGGGTATAGCTATGAGGTAAGAATATCAGTTTTAATTAATTATGTAAGTCTCCAGTAGCTGAGGAGAAAAGCTTGAATATTGTGCTGTGCTATAATTGTTCAATAAGTCATAACTGAATGATTTATTCTTTTCAGAAAATCAGCTAATGATTATTTGGGGGTTTTGCAAGACTTCAGCAAATTTGAGGCTGGCATGACTGTTGGCAGGTTATCAGTACTTTGGGCACCATTATATTTATTTCGTTGGAGTCAACATTTTTTAGCCAAGAAACTGAGGAATAGTGCTGAGTAAATGGAAGGTGATGTGTCCTTTTTGGGTATTTTTGCGGAAGATACCTGCTTTTGCTCTTTTTAAACATAAGAAGGAAAAGTAAGGAGAATAAGCTAAAACTCACAGCTTCTTAAGAAGAATTTCAAAGTCTGCAAATAGATAGCATTATAAAATTTATCCACTATACCAAGACTAACAACTCCTTTGGAAGCCTGTTGCGTTAATTTTCCGCTCTGTTACCATTAGTAGTACAGAGCGGATCTTTGTCTCACTTCACTGACTGTATCAAGTATACTGCTACTTCATGTACTTAATTTGTTAAACTTAACATTATATTTCAAATCCAGAGGCACCAGGTTCGGTCACTGCAAGTGGATTGCAATCATAATGGTGTCTTCTATGACAATTACAGCTACTGAGGTTTATATCCCAAATTTTGCAAATTCGGGATAGTTTTATTTGCTAGTAGCATGTTCAACCTCTCTTAAAGTATGTGTGGGTTTTTTTCTTTTATGTAAATATGATCTTTTGCTAGAAAAGGAATGAAGAATGACACTGTCCTGTTGTGCCAGTTTTGGTATTTTTTATTATGACTTTTATTAAGCTTTTTTTTTTTGTTTGTTTTGTAAAAGAAAACAGCAGGATTATCAAAATATTCTTACAGTTTCAAAAGATAGGGTGAGGTGTCTTGTTTTGAATGACTGATAAAGATGAAGCTCTAGTTTCATTATGTCTGGTCAAGGGCTCTGAGGAAATTCTAGTAAGAAAGCAGGTTTTAACATAATTGTTTTGGCACAGTTCCAGTTGCTCACATTCACCTGAACAAAAATAATCTTGGAAGGTACATTTTTGAATGACATGATCACACATTTGTATATCAAGAGAGCATTCATGGAATACCATTTCCTTCAGGTTGGTGGTTGAAAGGGCGAGTATGCAGTTCTTATTGCCATGCAGCTAATGACATCATTTCAAGAATGATTTAGTTTAGAGTTGGTAATGAAACCAAATTACCTCAAACACAAAAGGTGATTCTGCTGTCTTTCAGGGGAAGTCATTAGCAAGTCAGCAGAATAAAGTATTTTGTAGAAAAATGGATTTTACTTTTTTTTTTCCTAAGGTCAAGAATCCTGAAGATAGTGATTGATGTAAGAATACTCTAAATAGCACGAAATGTGACATTTAAAAGAAAACAGAATGGGCTTTCCCTGCCTTTTTGAGTATATGATGACCACTTTTGGGGTTTTTTGTTGTTTACCTGTTTGTTTGTTTGTTTGTTTGTATAGGAACTGTAGCTTTTACTGTAAGGAAAAAAAAAATCCACTTTTCATTAAAGTGTCTTAATTTTTGTTATCTTTTAAAGGGATATTGGTAATTAATTGAACCACTTTTACCACTTATTAAGACTGGTGAGACACATGGCAAATTTGTATTAAACAATTTACAACTTTAGACCAGATAATCTCTGAAAATTAATCATCCACAGAGTGCTGAACTGAACAACTCTTTGAATCTCTAAAAAAGATCACCAGTCTATTAGACTTATATACTGTAATTACGTTATATATAACTGTATAATTTATAAGCTTTAAATTAGATCAACCATCTATTAGGCTTTATAAAAATGAAAACGTATTCATCAGATTAAAAAGTAATAAAAAAAGAAATTAACCAAATCTGGAATTTACCTCCCTACTAAAGAGAGCAATTAGGATTTTAGACTTTCAAGAACAATGGGTTTAGCTGGTATCATCTCCTTTGATTTTTACAGTCAGTTGGATGGGTTTGTCCTGTTTTAATTTTTAGGTCAAATTCTGATCTCAGTCACAGAGATAATAAATCATGTATAACTGTAGTTCATTTGAGTTGCTCCTGTTTTGCACACAGAAAAGTGGCAGCTGAGCCAGCTATGATAAACTTTTCACAAAAAATGAGAATAAGAATTCCAACATGTACCTTATACTGTAAGGTAGATAGGTCCACACATAAAAACTGTCAATCCAACTTTTGATTTTTAGCAATAAAAAACTTTTTACTTTGGTCAAGTTAAAATCCAACTTTTCTGGCTGATTTTAGCTTTACTTTTTGAAACACAAAGTTGAGCTGCCAAATGCTCAAATACAAAAGTGGATCTAAAGGTAAGTGCAAAGCAGGAACTACCCCTCTTAGAGAATGGCTGAACAAATTTGACTAATGTATTCTGGATAATTTTATTTCTACCTTTCTGTTGCTATTTTTTAAAAATCATCATGTGGCTAAGATAATATTTGTAGACTGTCACCTCAAATATCTCAAAATATCAAGCTGGTTTTATTATTTTTACACTGGTTTGATTTCTGTATTTGTGGAAATTCCAAGCCCCTAGTTATTGGAATGGACAATTTTTTTCTTTTACACAAAGACAATACAACTGGACTCCATTTTCTCATGCCTGTGTCTTATGCTGATGATAAGAGCTTCTGTTCTAGACCTCCACCCTCAAAAATGGAAAGAACAGAAGGAATTGAAGTTCTTGAATGCACCATCTATGATAAAGCCGATAAACCACTTGTTGGCCTCAGCCTATGACACCACACCTGAGAAAGGGCATTCTGCTGTGCCCCAGTCAATCTTGAGGAGGGTCCATCAACATTGACATCAGTGAATACTCCATGAGCATTAAACATCTAATATTTGACACCTGTACAGAACTAATCCTCCTTGAGCCACAGAATTCACCCCTTTAACAGAAAAGCCAGTGAAACCAGAGTATAGTCTTATTAATGCCTCCTTGTCATGACAACCATACTGGTGAATACTGTTTCTGGCTTCTTTCCCCTCTCACTTATCAGGATAAGGCCTCAAGCAGCATTCTTGCATTAATGCAACAAGTGATTGGTGATAGGTGTATGCATGGGAATGTTTATTTCTTACAGAATTTATCTGAAAACGATGCTGACAGGATAGTTCCTCATATACTTAAAACAGCCCCTGGGTAAACAACTTTGCTGTCTAAAAGATCACACTTGCATATATTTCATGGGTTGGAAGTTGTACGTTTACTCTTGAGAGCTCATGTTGTTTTCACCTAAATTTGTCATGTGAATTTGAAATGTAACAATCTGTGTCACGTTGGGATGTTTGCATTGGGATGTTTTATTGAAACCTTATTCTGACAGAGAAGAGATTAAGTATTATCTTAGATTCATAGATTTTCAAGTCAGGAGGAATTCTATGAATCAGCTAATATGTCTTCCTGTGTATAACACAGGACCTGCATAACATGAGGAGTTATAATTTGGGCAGGCTGCCTTATCTGGTTTTAGTTTAAACTTGGCAGTGATATGACCCTCATGCAGCCAGACATTTTGCTGGAAACACTATAAATATATATTGTTCAGAATTGAGACTGACAATATTCAATCACTTTTATAGCTGATAGTGAAATAAGGTTGCTGTCTTCTCAAATGATAATGTAGCACTTGAATGACCTAATAATTTAAACATGTTGGACTCAATCTGATCTTTAGGTTACTTTGAGGATTTGATATTAACCATTATTCTTTTGATTCTTTTTATACATGTTTTATGATTTTTCTAGTAATATAGATTAGTTAATAAAATATCTAAAGCAATAAATCTATGTTTTCTATGAATTTCTATGCAGAATCAAGAGTTTGGAATCTGACAGATCCCTGAAGCAGATCACTGAGATAAGAGAGCACTCTGTGACTCAATTGGGACACATAGAACTGTCCTAATAGGTATTTGCAGTAATACGTATTTTGGCATTTTAAGGACAAACGTTTTGTACTGTTCACTTTTTCAAATGAGGAACAGAAACTGCAAACTACTCTGGACATTTGTTGTCAATTTAAAGCTTGTAGTTCTCACAACAGGACACTCAACTGTTCTATTTTTAACATTCCACATTATGTTTACCTGCTTAAAACTGATTTAAATTTTCCTTTTTTTCCCTTTTTTTATAATGTCTCACATGCCTAGTTTTAAGAGGTCGTGCTCCTTATTAAAGACCACAGTCTTGATTAATTCCTTCTTTAGCACAATATATTCTTATCCTGACTGAGGTCTCTAAGCACTAGTTCAACCCTATCATATACCAAATCATAAATCAATAGCAACATGTCAACACAGAAACAGGAAATGCCTAAGCAATGTAAGCAACTATTTTTTAAAATATCTGTCACCTTTAATAGATAACCATATATGAACATAAACACTCCTTCTTCTCCAAACGTGCCACATATTGCCTAGAAGTTTTCTCAGGGAGGCTGTACAGTTTCCATCACTGGAAATATTCAAAGCCCTACTGGAGAAAGTCCTGAACAACAGGGTCTGATCTCACAGCCGAACCTGCTTTGAATGTCAGGTTGCACCAGAGACTTCCTAAGGTCTCTTCCAACTTGGATTGTTCTGTGATTCTGTGTCCTTCTCCATATGCTGCCTATGTCTTTTTTTCATTACATTCTATATAGCATAACTTACAAATTGTTTATGGCTAACCTAAACAACTAAAATTAGCTGTCCATTAAGGGATCTAAACTTTACCAGAACTCCTGGATATTTTAACACAGTAATGAGAATAGGATTAATTTTACTTCTCTTTGATGACTAAAATGTAGATATCTGTTATAAACTAGTTATTGTATTATAAACAGGTTTTATAATATTAAAAACGCTAATATAACATAGTGTTGTGGTTTAAGCCCAGCTGGCAACTAAGCACCACACAGCCGCTCACTCACTCCCCCCCAGGTGGGATGGGGGAGAGAACCAGAAGAGTAAAAGTGAGAAAACTCATGGGTTGAGATGAAGACAGTTTAAAAAAAAGAGCAAAAAAAAACCGCACGGAGAAGCAAAGCAAAAGAAGGAATTCATTCACCACTTCCCGTCGGCAGGCAGGTGTTCAGCTATCTGCAGGGAAGCAGGGCTCTATCGTGCGTAGCTGTTGCTCGGGAAGACAAACGCCATTATTCCGAATGTCCCCACCTTCCTTCTTCCTCCCCCAGCTTTATATCCTGAGCATGACATCATATGGTATGGAATATCCCTTTGGTCAGTTGGGGTCAGCTGTCCCGGCTGTGTCCCCTCCCAACTTCCCGTGCACCCCCAGCCCACTCACTGGTGGGGTGGGGTGAGAAGCAGAAAAGGCCTTGGTGCTGTGTGAGCCCTGCTCAGCAGTAACTAAAACATCCCTGCTTTATCAACACTGTTTCCAGCCCAAATCCAAAACGCAGCCCCATACTAGCTGCTGTGAAGAAAGTTAACCCTATCCCAGCCAAAACCAGCACACATAGCAGCTCTCCCTAGCAACCAAGTAAAAGGAACTGGCACTTTCAGATGCCAATTCATTCCATTCTTAGATAAGTATCTGCAACAAATGGGATGTAAAGACTTTTGGAGACGCCTATGTTTCTCTCTTGAGAGACATTCCTTATGGAACCTCTGCAGTTGGAGAACTTTGGATTGTCCCTTTGTACTCAGCGCTGGTGAGGCCGCACCTCAAATACTGTGTTCAGTTTTAGGCCCCTCGCTCCAAGAAGGACATTGTGGTGCTGGAGTGTGTCCAAAGAAGAGCAACGAGGCTGGTGAAGAGTCTAGAGGACAAGTGCTGTGGGGAACGGCTGAGGAAACTGGAGTTGTTTAATCTGGAGAAAAGGAAGCTCAGGGGAGACCTTATTGCTCTCTACAACTGCCTGATAGGAGGCTGTAGCAAGGTGGGTCTCGGTCTCTTTTTCCCAAGTAACAAGTGGTAGGACGAGAGGAAACAGCCTCAAGGGGAGGTTTAGACTGGATATTAGGAAAAATTTCTTCACCGAAAGAGTTGTCAGATGTTGGAACAGGCTGCCCAGGGAGGTGGTTGAGTCACCATGCCTGGAGGTATTTAAAAGATTTGTAGAAGTGGTGCTTAGGCACATGATTTAGTGGTGGACTTGGCAGTGTTAGGTTAACGGTTGGACTCGATGATCTTAAGGGCCTTTTCCAACCTAAATGATTCTATAATTCAATGATTCTATAAGTTATTTCAGATAGATGACTAATTTTTGTGCTGTGCAATGTAGTAATTTATTTTACAGATTATTTTATACATTGAAACCTTGTGTTGCTCTTTTCATTTTTCTCATCTGTGTTTGCTTTTACTTCTTTCTGCCTGATACCAGTTGTGAATCAGCTGTGTTTTATTACTCTGCTTTTTCAAGTCTGTTCTGTCTTCTTAGTGATTCTATATTACATATTATGATGGGATTATTATGATAATGTTATGGTACTTACACTTTATCTTTGTCCTTCTATTTGTTCCCTGTTTGCGCATATTTTGTCTTTCTGTATCTCTTCTTTGTATGGTTTTCAAATATTATTACACAACCCTGTTATTTGGCATTCTTAAAGATGAATTTTTAAAGTTATATACTCTTTGTATTATGACCATGATATATCAAATATACCAAGACAATCTAATTATTATAAGTATTAGATTTGTGTATGTTTAAGCATTGTGTTATAACTGGCATCTCAGTGGTATCAAAGCTTTCCTTTTAGAGAGTTCATGATACTTTTTGTCTGAGTTTTTACTCTTCCATTCTAACTCATCTTCCTGTTTTACTCATTAACATACTTTATAGATTTTCCATATATTTTGAGATCCTACTCTTTAATCTGCATTAGCAAGATTTCAGTAGTTTGCATATTATTTGCAGATTCTGATACCACTTACAGTATACTTTCTGTTCACTTCTCTGCTCATTATTCCAGTAGGTCTATAAAGATAACAATAGTGAAAGTGGCAAAAAAAAAAAAAGTTCATTATCTTCACAGGTTGCTAATACTCAGAAAACTGTAGTAAATCTTTGTCAGATCCCGCAAATCCTTTCACTTTCTTCTTCCCTTAAAAACTCAGTCACTGAAGGGAGCATGCATGACCGCAGTGTAAACATCTGTGGTTGAACCAGTCAGTTCAGATTCACTTGATAATCAACAGAGAGAAATGGACGTTTCTAGGCAGTAATTTGTCTTTATCTAATTTAGACATATGAAGGAAGAGGAAACGAATTATAATCTAGCAGTGCCCATTTCTCTCCCCAGGCTACAGAGAGTCTGGAGAAGTAATTCAGTGTACAGAGGTTTACACTAGAGACATAACACTAGGTGAGATGAATCCCACTTCCAGTAGCAAATGGCAAAACCCCAACATACAAACTTAAAACATTTGAGAGAAATGCCTTGGATATGCAGAACTTCATACTTTGACAAATGATATTTTTTCAAGAAAAAAGGAATGTTTCTCCAGCTTTTTGTAAACTTCCTGAGCTTTTGGTCTAGTTAGACAGGTGCATGCTCTTATCTCTTAACTTGTACAGGTAAGAGGCAATAAATAATCAGGGAGGGAATGGACTTTTGGATGTTTCCTTGTTATGTAGTTAAATGAATGCAAGGTCGCTTCTGGGATGGTGTTATCTAGCAATGAGATGAGCTATCAGCAAAATGCTACTCCCCTTCTCATAAACAAAGGTGAAGCAGGAAGGAGATTCCCATACACACGGTGGTGTCTTTAAAAGGCTGCTTCTAGGACACTGCATTTTGTTCACCACTCTGTGCTGTGGTCAGTGCTTAAAAGCATAATTTAACCTAGGGTGTCTTCTTAGCCATTGGAGAACTCTCAAGGTGGTGGAATTGTTTTAGCTTATACTAGTAGTAAGTAATGTTTTGGAAGGATTTTTTGTTTGATCTCATTAATAATCAGAGATATGTACATTTAAAACATTGAAATTTAGATAACATATGTATGTACATTAACAATTTTTCATGTATATTGTACTGGTGTATATGCTATACAGTTATAATGCAAAATGCTAAACTTAAGCCCTATGCATTGCATCTTTACATTTGCTTGTTGTAAACTAGAATATTGGGCTCATTTTATAAGTGCAATATATATTCATATGCTTCAGGATTTAATAATTTTAAAGCCAGGAGGGATAATCCTGATCATTTAGTCTGACCTGCTGCCTAATGCATGCAGAGAATTTCACTGAGTTTCAATATTTCTTAGAATAAACAACACAAATGAGGAACCTCAGAAAAAAAAAATTGATGAGGAGCTGACTACTAGATAGATCATTTTGCAGATCTTTATGCTAATGCAGATATCCCAAAACAAAACATAGCAACCACGTACAGTTGGATCACTTATTCAGGTTACCTCCTTGTGCAGCCTTTCCCTGGCCCTAGGGAGTGAAATCTCACCCTACTTACAGCTTTCTCTGCTACAAAGAGCATTTTCCTATCACATGGGTGAGATCATGCTACACCTTTCCCTCTAACCCTTCACTAACTCCCCCTTCTCAGACATATTAGAAACAAGCTAGTGGTGTTTACTTCCAAGACTCTTGTATTTTCAGTCTATCACTTCTGTCCAACAATCACCATTTTCAAGTCCTTAGACTAGGCCTGGCCTGTTTGAAAGACCTCCAAAGACCAAGAAATAAAAGCCTGCCCAGTAAATTGTCTTTGTCTTTTAATATCTTCATATCAGAAATCTGACTTCTATTTGCTGGAGTTTAAGCCAACTACTTGTCTTGTCTGCCATGGTTATGGGGTGGGAGGGAAAGATTGCTCTGGTTCTCTGGATATTTGGGGACTATTACTGCATACCCTTAACAGCTGCTTCCTTAGAGACAACAACTAGGCCATGTATTTTAGGTCAAACTCAAGTTTTTCATCAAACAATTTTTTTCCTTATTGCCACCTAAATTTGGAATAACTCCACAAACAACTTAATTGTTTCATTAAGACCTTCTGTTAGCCAGTCTAACATAATAGCTACCAAAAAAAAATATCTTGCTGTTACAACCCTTTCAACTGCTGTTTATCATGGTAAACAACATTGCTTTCCACTCACCTTGCTATCTACAAATATATTTACCTGTCCTTGGTTGTTTTACATGTAGATCATGAGCTCTCTTTGGCAAGGACCATCTTTTCTGTTTGGGTTTGCCCAAAATTTACAAAGGAGATACTTTTTTATGTCTGGAGGACTGAAGGAGGATCATAGTGCAAATGAGTAATTTTTAAAACTTTAAAATACATAGTTCTTCTTTATCACTGGTGTTTCTATATGAGGCAAATGAAAGCTGCTTCCAAAATGGGGGTAGCAATATCTATGTCTAAACTAAGGAAGTTTGAAAAAGCTATTAAGAGACTTCTAATGGAATGACATTAATGCCACACAGCAAATTCACTGGTAGCTTTATAAATGCATATATATATACACATATATATACATATACAAATGCATATATATATACATATATACATATGCATATATATACATATATGCATAAAAAACCTAAGTATTTTTGGAAGGGAGTCTGAATTTGTTCAGTGTGTGCTATGGTTAAGTTTTGGTCCATTAACAGCTCTGCTAGTACAAATAAATGATAAAGACAATCCATTACTTTTTGCTGTCTGTCTTGAACTGTTGCACAACAATGAGAATATGAAAAATTAGGTTGGTGTGAATTTGGGCTTTTGTCTTATGTACCAATATATGTATTAAAAGAGAAGTTTTTTGATGTTCTCAAAGATGTAATAAGGGTTATCCCTGTCATCTTAAAGCTATTCAAACTATAACCTGACTCATTTAGTTGTACGAGTAGGAAAATATTCCTGACTACTAGTTTGTCATGCAAAAATAATTGAATTAAAGCTACTTCTAAAAAAACCCTGCGAGGGAGGTGTCAGCATTTTGTGAAATGGGAATGCTTCCTTGAAATAATGGGCATGTCAAACTGCTGTTTACAGTGAGACAAGTTATAGACAAAAAGCCATCCTGTAATATGTCATTGATAGTCTTGGCACATTGTGCCGAAGCCCTGCTTCAGTTATGTGTGTGTATGTATATATGTATATATGTACATACATGTTAAAATCCAAGGGCTTGATTCTGATTTTACTTAGCTGCTTTCTTTGATGTTACGTTGAATTTTCACTGCCTTAGAGAAAAACTGATTGACCCTCATGGTATTGCTAACAGTGTTTGGAGTAGTTTCATGTATGAATCATGTGACATGAAGATTTTGCCACAGCTTTGGTCTACACACACAGTTGGTTTTTGTTCCCTGCATTTTGGCATTACCACAGAGTCTAAACAGATTGTGATTTTCTCAGCTATGTGTATTACTTAAAACTATTTGCCAAATACCTTCTGCAAAACATCTTGATCTAAAAAATTTCCTACAGGTATTTTCTTGTAAACATCCTGTTTATGAAGTACAATTGTAATTATATTTGTTTTGATTTTTCTGACAAATCATGTGATTTTAATTTTTTTTCTGATGTCTTACTGTATGCCACATAATATAGTTTCTGATTAGAAACCTCTTATATGCCGGGAAATAAGTTTAACCTAATATTCTTCTTCGCAAGCTCTTTCCATCAGCGTTACTTCTGGTAGGCACATTTACTAGATTCTTATATCTTTACTAACTTTGGATAGGCCTTTATGCTATACCAGCCTTACTCGCCTCCATGGGAAGGCATGCAGAATGAGACGCTAGTCAGAACAAGTGAGTGTATTCCAGCTCTTAACAGCTGAAACCTGTAATCATGGCATTTGCTGGTCTGAATAGAAACTCTGGGAGCTTGGCTCTCTGAGGTCATATAATAAGGGAGCTGGATTTGTGTGACAAGGTGGTCAGTATCCAAATGATGATGATTGTGGATTCTGTGATAGGATGCTGGGGACACACCCCATGAAAATTCTGCTGTTTCAAAATAAGAAGCATGCAAACTCCCTAAACATCTGGTGGATGCATATATTCATATACACTTACATAATCATACCCACACATGAACTTGGAAGAATTGTTATACTGATGATCTCTGTCCTACTCATTCTGCTCATTAAGATTCTTTAGGTATTGAAATGAGATTCAAAGTTCCAATCAGATTGACAATAGCTTTATTTTATCTTTACTGACCTATAATAGAAAGGCAGAAGGGACAAATATCATAACATGTAAAAATGTTTCTGGACTCAGTAGTAACCATATTGATTTAATTCTTCTCACTGGGGTACTACTATAAAGGCACAAGAAGTGTTGGAAAGTTCAGAGGCATTAATCTTCTTATCTGTGCACTGAAACTCACTCTGAAAAGATAGATGAAGGAGAGCTGATGAATGCTGCTTCATTAGAAGAATTTTAAAATGCAATTTGTCTTCATGAAAACAAGGGATTACACATTTCCAGCTTTCTCGTGGGCCTGCTAGAACTATTTTTAAGCAATAACCTTTGATGCAGAATAGTTTTTATGGTAGGACAATAATTATTATAGAAGAGAGATATGTCCTGGTCAATCTGTTTGTGAATCACAGCAGTGGAAAATCTTAGAACTGAAGATTCAAATTTCCTAAATATGATTATGTGCTATCGGAAAGAAAAATTCCCTTTAACTAACTTGGGTCTACGTTCAGTAGATTATGCAGAAGATTTTTATAGTGCTTAAGGCTAATGGTGCAGGTGATGAGCTAAAACTTGATTAATCCTGAAATTTGCAGGAATCAAAAAGCTTTTTCCTAATAGAATATTGAATGTTAGAATAACATTCTAACAGAATAATGGATACTCTTGCTGTTACTCACACCTTAATTCCAGACTGCCTTGTATGCCTAAGAGCTTTATGACAGGACTGTGCAAAATGTAGAGGAAAAAAGGAACTGCAAAGGTGCAGATATGACATCTGGAAACAGAGACCAAAACCTGGCTAGGCAAACACATCTTGCTGGGATGATGAGGTTTCAAAAAATTCCATTGCCTGATTGCTCATTTCCTGCCTTATCATATATAATCTTTAGACATACAGGGATCTGAAACCAAAGCCAGTGAAGCCAATGGACAGATTCTCATTAATGCAAGTATGTATTAGACTAGAACTTACAGCAAAGTTTAAGAGGAAGAGTACTGCCCGTGTCTGGCATGATGAAATCTCCCTGTTTTCCCCCTTTCCCACACTTATTTGGCTTTTCAGCCTTCTACTCAGAGGCACCCTTTCCACATTATTCTGCCTGATCCCGCTTACAATGCTCTATAATACAGTTGCAGTGGAAGAAAAGGTTAAGAAAGAGGTCACTAATCCAACTCGTCTACTGGAGTGGGCTTTTATGCCCCTTTTCTGCTGCCTATCCTTTTTTTTTTTTTTTTTTTCACCTTTTGTATGCTCCCTTTTTGTGTATCAGTTCACAAAAAAAATATTTTAGTCTTCTGCTAAAATTCTCAGTCCTTCTGCATAACAGGATGGTTTATTTCTAAAAAATGATGCTAGCTCTGCTTGGTACCTTCCCTACTCATGATGCCTTCCCAGGGCATTCTGCATAGCAATTCCCTACACAGGCTGAATCCTGCTCTTCTAAAGGCCAGAGTCCTAATACTGCTGCCCAGCCCCCAGCCTTCCTTTTGGTATCAGCTCAGTTTGAAACTGTTGTCCATGACCACTGTCACCATGGCTGTCCTCATTCGTGAGCAGCGGGTCAAGTTCAGCATTACCCCTGGTTGGCCCTTCAAGCATTCATGTAAGGAAATTGTCACTGGTGTGATCTAGGAGCCTCCTGAACCATCTACCCAGTTCCATATTTTCTGCCCACAGATGTTCAGATGGTTCAAATTCCCTTGTAGTGAGGGCCTGAGAGTGGGACGCTGCTGCTAGTTGTTAGAGAAAGTCTCCTATGTCCTCATTGTGAGGCCATCTGCACTACATCCCCAACTCAACATTCACTTCATTCAAGTTAATTATTCTCCAGTTCTGGAAATCTGGTCTCAAAGAGTCCAAAATTGCAAAAGAGTGACTGCATTTTACAGTTGATTTCAGTGGGCTTTGAATCAGGCTGCTCTAGACATCATTAACTGTACTGCAGAAATGAACCTGCCACACATTGTGTGTTTCACGTGGCTGTTTCACTTATTTCCCCTTCACTAAATTCTTCCTTTCCACTGCAACTGCTAGTACTGCTCCCCCAATGTTTAAGCCTAGGCAGTGTTGGAAAGTAGGTGGGAAGATACTGCAGAAATGAAATTAAACTTTTATATATGGGAAATGGAGTGTAGTATTGAATTGACAAAAATTATTCCAGGCCTAGGCAGAAAGAATCTGAAAACAAGACATAAGCATCCATGCATAAAATGTCTGAAACCACAGAGGAAATAGCCGACAAGATGAGTGGTAACAAGGTGAGCAACATATCAAAGTGAAAAAAAATCCCTCTAGAGAAGACAAGATGGATGAAGGAAGCAAGTTACTGTATGTGTGAGAATGTGTTTAATATACTCAGCTGTGTAAGACCTTCAGGGAAAAGATCACTGAAGCTATCAGAAAATTCACTTTCATTATGAACTAATGCTCTTATCAGACAAAGGAGACCGGAGAAATTACAGGTGTATCTGCTCCCTTCCCACACAGTCCATAAAGTCTCCCCATGATGTAGATTAGCTGAATCCCTCCGGTCTGGAATCATCCAAGGAGATAAAGAAAATGTAGCACATACAGGAGCTGACGATCTACCTATGGAAATGCTATAAACGCATGCTGGAGATGCTGGGGGCCACCGTTGTGTCCATTTCCAAGGAGAAGCAGGAGACAGATCAGGGTAGTAAGACTTACACAAAGTGAAAACAGAAAGCGAGATGAAGGACAGATCTCTGTTCTTCTTTACGACACGTCCTGCATTTTAATCTAAAACTATCTTCTGTGTATTGTCTAAAGCTTATGACTTTTTTGGACAGGTATATTCAACAGTACACTGCATAATGTCTTCCACTGGTATGATCATCTTCCTGTCTGGATTTCAGCTTCAGAAACTGCGAAGACTGTGGCAACAGCCCAAAGTCAGTGTAAGCACTCTGATGTTTGCTTTGTATCAAACTGTATGTCTCATTTGCTTTGATTAGAGGCTGTTTCAAACCTCCCAAAGTTTGACTGTAAATCCACATCTCTAAAATGAGGTAACAATTTAATGAAGACAAATAAGTACTCCTCGCTAATTAAAAAATAAAATCCAGAGCCTTATTCATTGTAGACTTCTCTTTTTTCTCGTAACTTAAAAGGGCTGATTTAGAAGTAAGGCAGGGTAGGTAACCTCAACTTAATCTTAGCTACTTTGAAGACTTCTGTTTCTAAGCTAGTCAGGAAATATTCAACAGGGATATTCCACTCTTAAAATAGGCAGCTGAATGTATTGGGTCTGTCTGAGATGGAGTTAATTTTCCCCATAGCAGCCCTCGTAGTGCTGTGCTTTGTATTGGTAGCCAGAAAGGTGTTGATAACACACCAGTGTTTTGGCTACTGCTGAGCGGTGCTCGCACAGCATCAAGGCTGTCTCTCCGACATTCCCCCCTCACCAGTAGGCTGGGGGTGGGCAAGATCTTGGGAGGGGACATAGCCAGGACAGCTGACCCAAACTGACCAAAGGGATAGTCCATACCATATGATGTCTGCTCAGCAATAAAAGCTAAGAGAAAGGAGGTGGGGGGCATTCATTATTATGACGTTTGTCTTCCGGAGCAACCGCTACGCGTACTGAAGCCCTGCTTCCTGGGAAGTGGCTGGACATAGCCTGCTGATGGGACGTAGAGAATCAATCTTTTGTTTTCCCTTGCTTCCCCATGAGGCCTTTGCTTGTGCTTTATTAAACTGCCTTTATCTTGCCCCGCGAGTTTTTTTCCATCTTATTTTCTCCCCCACCTTGTCCTGCTGAGGAGGGAAGTGATACAGTAGGTTGGTGGGCACCAGGCATCCAGCCAAGGTCAACCCACCACACTAAGTTAAATGATGTCTAGAAATGATGATTCCCCTCTTCATTATAAAGTGCATCTAGATTATTAGGTCCCAGTACAAGGATCTCATATTAAAGCAACTGTGAATCCTTAGAGTAGGATTTCACTTGAGATTGAGATATCTACATTTGGGTGTCCACCACAATTAACTGTCAACAAGTAGTGGAAGTCTGAACTCCAGCAAATGAAATCAGTAAAGTCTGGGGAGTGATTTGGCTTAGACCCAAGAAGATAAGTAGGAGGTGATTTAGTTGCTGAGATGCCCTGAGGTGACTGAACACCACATGGGGCTGGCAGCTCTGACACGCTACTTGCAGAAGACCTGTAGCATTCTGGTTTGACAGCTGGAGGCCATGTAATACATCCTATGGTGCTAGTATAAAAAAGGATGCTTATGTTCAGGAAGCTGAATCCTGCCCCTAATGCTCCCCTAGAAATCCATATACAGATATTTGAAAATAAGCATTTTAATCTGAGTAAATCTTCCCTCCCTTGCTTAAATTAAGGAGATAAATCTTACTTTAAACCACCAAAATTAAAGTTAAGAACACAACCTTGATTCTAAGCTCTGGCATGTATGTTCCTATGCTATTTTGCTAACATTACAGCATATTTCCTGTAATTTTAGCTTAGAGTATAGATTGAAAGCCAAAATAACACCTATATACTTCAAATTAAATTTGTATGTAAATTGGATATCTAAATCCAAAAGGATGACCTCAGAAATCTCCTCAAACTGCTTAGTTTCTTGAAATCTAAACCAACATCCACCTGGAAAATATGCTGCTAATGACAGTCACACTCTGAGACACAACAATTGTCCTGGTATCACAAGACAATGAAGCAGAACAAGCTTGATTTGAAATTATAATGATAGTGGTGTGCTCTCAATCTTCAGTGTGGCAACCTACTTCCGCAAAGCACACAGCAGTGGGAACGCTCTCCTAGGAAACATTGCCAAAAGGACAGTGACCAAGCTGGAGATTCATCTGCCTAAAAATGCTTTTGGATTTTGTCAATGGGTTTTTCTTACTCTGCTCTAGACTGGCACCAGGTACTCCATGGTCTACATATTGCTTACCTTCTGTCCGTATGACTGCTCTGTGGACAGCTTGAAGATTGACTATAGAGAACTTTTCCAAATAGTCCTGCTGCGATGTTAGTGCAGCAGTGTGCTCTACTGTATGTGTGCCCCTGTGCTCTGGAAAGAACCTGGGGTTTGCTTCAGGCTTGCTCCATAGAGAGATGTATCTACTCTTTAAAGGTGCCCCAGGGCCACTGATAAGTAGCAGCATAGTCAGAATGGCTATCTAGTGTCATTTAGGATGTCCTGGAAGATCCCAGACATTCACACAGGGCTGGAGTATACAATACAAGATTGTATCATTCTAGACCAGCATCTGGAGGACAACTGGGAAACTTCATCGCACTTGAGTAAGAACATTATATACCTCTGTTCAGGCAACTATATCTCAAATGACCATGATGTTTAGAAGAGGTGGCATGTATCAAATTAACACATTTGTTTGAAGTCGCTATAGTGAGATGTCAACAACATGCTGTGACACATATTCTCTGTCTCTCTTGCCTCATACTTAAAATGGCGGATCTTAATACATTTGCCGCTGTCACCCCTGAGAGAACATAACAAGGTCTACTAGGTTTTTTGGGGGAGAGACTGATAAAATAAAACAGCAACTTTAAAGTTTATGTCACCACTAGCCTTAAATATGATATAAAACTCCTACACTTGGGTACTTATAAGGCAAAATGAGAGAGGCGGGCAGATCCCAGTATATTTGAAAAGTGTAGATATAACTACAATTTAATATAGAAAATATATGAACATTGGAATAATTTAATTGAAAAGTAATGTAGCTATCATAAACTAAGAAATAGCACAGCTGGAGGATTTTAAAAGTGATTTGGAAGAAAAATCCTCTCATTGAATTAGAGAATAAAAATTCAGTTAGGGACCTTGTAGAATAGCAAAGCTGGTAGAGTTTCTATAGCTAAGGGCCTGTCAGCATTTCCATTACAAACCAGTACTTTCTGGGGATTATATTTCATCCAGAGGAGTTTGATGTGGAGTGAACTTGGGATAAAATGTCTCAGCCTTTGAGTAATATAATGGTAACTCTATTGTAATAACAATCTGCATTCAGTTCATAACTGTTGAGTCTACTGCATGGCTACGTTACACATTTTGATATAAAGATACCTGAGCTAATGCTGACCTAAGGAAGTATGACCACATAATACAGTTCAGCTTTTAAGGCAAAATAACTCCATTGGTGTGATGTTATACCCAAGTTACTCAGCCAAAACTCTCAGCCTGGTTTATTTTCTCAGATGAGTTTTTTCCCCGGGGATATTTCTATTCCATTCAATGCATTCCTGTGCAATCTGCTCTAGGTGAACCTGCTCTGTTGGGGAGGTTGGACTAGATGATGTCCAGAGGTCCCTTCCAACCCCTGTCATTCTGTGATTCTGTGATTCTGTGATTCTGTGATTCTGTGATTCTCGTAGCTCCCCTCTGCAGTTCATCTGCATTGCTCCTTTTAGTGATGAGATAAAAGAAACAAAAGAAAGGTAACAGTTATGTCAAAAAGCAAGTCCTGGTCTGGTCCAGATCTAGCTTGGGCATTACGAGGGGAAAAAATAACACAAACCAACAAGAACTGAGATATAATTCCAATGATATCTTAATATTCCTTAGTGTTAAAAGGAATTAATAAATGTAAAAACTAGTGTTCTTCTCTTTTGAAATATGTTGCAGTTACTTTTATGGTGCAGACTTAGACACTAATTGTCAATAGTTCATTATGCATGACCAAGCAAACAGCTTCGTTGGGTTGGGAACAAGCTTCCAGCCTCCCTGGCTTTGGGACAGCTCTGTCATGGAGCTTCAACACTGGGGAAGCAGGGTTGCAGAGAACATTATTAATGACAAGAGTATACAATGCTTTTAAGTATTTGTCTTGAGAAATAGAGATAGAATATGGGAACAGAGGGGGAGTCTATTCTCTTAGCTAAAGGTTATAAGAGTTTAAGGTCCTATTCTCTCATTTCTTTTGTGATCCTTTTGTCTTCTGAAGGTTGCAACTCTAAAATTTGAAAAACTATTTAGAAATTTACTTAGGATGAAAATTGAAAAGGAGAAAAAGACGGATGGACTAAAAAGAGTAGGAAGACCTAAATGTCAAAAGCAAGGAATTTCTACTGATGAGGTAAGATGAACATGATAACTTCAGTGCATTCCCCTTTGGGGAACAAAGTAGCTTGCTGCAAATGCATGACACAACAGTCAGGGAGGAAAAAGTTTGTTTTTCTTACTAGTATCCTACAGAATAACACAGAAGTAAACTGCTTTATCTCTGTATTCAGTTTATTTACCAGAGATGGAATACCAAATCTGATCTTATGGTAACTCATTCATTCTCTGTTGGGTTGTCCACATGAATTTTTCATATATTTTCCTTTCCAGCAGGTATCTTCACCTCATGAGTATATATGAAATATTGCTAGCTAATTGTTACCAGTTTTCCCAGGTAGGAAAAGAACTGCTAATCAAGGTTGCCACAATTGTTACAGTAAAGAACATTTAAAAATAATAAACATAGTTCAATTTCAGACAAAATATCCAAGGACTACAATTCTCTGTGGGCCTTACAATCTTTCTGAGGTTGACAAAATAGCAGTAATCTGGACTATATCACCCATAAAGTAGTCTCATCTCTGTCTCCAGTTCTTATCAGCCTCACATCTCCAAATCCCAACAGTTTCTTAATCCATGACTAAAATTATAAAGTTCTTGGCTTGCTAAAGGTCTCTAGAAATGTATAGTCTTCCCTGGAAACAAATCTACAATTTTTGCTAGACCAGTACAGCAGCATTGCAAGTAAGGTGGGGTTTTTTTTGTTGGTTTATTGGTGGGATTTTTTCTCTTTAAGAAGGGCTTGCAAAAGATTTTTCCTGGCAGAGTGCTTGTTAAAGGCCTAAATGTGGTTTCAGAGAATGGCATGAATTAAAAAAGGAAAAAAAATCAATGTCTTCCCACTGTAAGGAAGAACTAACCTTTTCTTGCTAACCTTTCTCTATCTTGAAGGTTAGTGCCTAGATAAAGTAGCTTGCAAGGGAGTGAAGTCGGATTCCTCAATGACCCCTTGGAAAGAACATGCCCTACACATAGAATAATTATTTAGGTTTAAAGGTAAATTTCAGAGCTGCCAAGTTTCCAAGTTATGGATCAATGTTGGAATTTGACACTTTCTGCCCTTCTCATTTAATTTTTAATATGGAAAATAAACCCATGATTTATTATTAGATTTATCAAAACAATTATGTTACTCTGTGTACTGGCAGTTCAGCTAAAATGGGACAGATTTGATCTCTTGTCTCACTATGCAATAAGAAAAGATACCATAAAATTGCTTTCCTTCAGCTGTTGTATTTATCCCTACAAAGTGGAGCAATTTCCACAGGAGAAAGGAAGTGTACCATCACTTATGTGCATTCTCATTGCTGTGCAGTCTGTAAAATGGGAAGACACCTTCATGAACAAAAGGACTTAAAGACTGTATTTACCATATTCTGAATG